>NC_134206.1:323836538-324139568 GCF_965140235.1 Caretta caretta | reverse complement strand
GACTAAACTGACTTGTCTGTGTTGATCAGTAGGCCAAGCACATTGCAGGTGGATTGGATTATGTTCGTACTGTATGCCACCTGTGACATGGATGGACATCTTATCAGCTAGTCATCCAGTAAGGGTAGACATGGACCCCTGACTTACGAAGGAAAGCTGCTATCACTGCCATGCACTTTGTAAAAACACATGGGGCAGTTCAGAGACCAAAGGGGAGCACTGTGAACTGATAGTGGTGACCAGTGACGGTAAATCTCAGAAATTTTCTGTGTTTCTGATGAATTGCCACGTGAAGGTAGGTGTCCTTTAAGTCAAGAGCAGCATACCAGTCTTCCAGCTCCAAGGAAGAAATAATGGAAGCTAGAGGGACTGTCTGGAATTTTGATTTTTTTTTCAGGAACTTGTTTAACTGCCTTACATCTAAAATACCCCTGAGATTTCCTTTTGCCTTCAGGGTCAGGAAGTATCGGGAATAAACTCCCTTTCTCCCGAACAAAGGAGAGACCTCTTCTATAGCTCTGACTAGGAGGAGCAGTTGTATCTTTTGGAGTAACACTGCCTCATGCAAGAGGTCACTGAAGAGGGACAGGGAAGGGTGGGGGTAGAAATAAATTGGAGTGTATATCCCAATTTCACCATGCTTAGAACCCACTAATCTATTGTGCTGTGGGCCCAAGCATGACAGAAGTTGGACAGGTGGTTTGCAAAAAATTGGAAAAGAACAAGATGGCACTCTTAGAACTGGTAGTCTGCTCTTGACCTGAACATCAAAATGAGCTCTTGGAAGATACTGCCTGATTTGATGAACCAGCGGCTGCCAAAGCAGGGGGAGATGGTGAACATCTTTTGTAACCTCTGCTCCTTCTGCTTGGCAGGCCTTGGACTTGAGGGGCAAATCCCTGAAAATACTGGGACTGATTAGAACAGAACACTTTTTGCTTCACCGCTGGGGTGATTTCAGGGTTGCTCTAGAGTCTTTGAGACTCTGCAGAGTCTCGTCCATCTTTTCTGAGAAGAGCAATGCCTCTTAAAAAGGTAAGCCCTTTTGTCTGTTGCACCAGTGCAGGGAGGCCAGAAAAGTGTAACCAGGATGAGCACCTCACTGTGAAAGCAGAGGTCATGCTGTGAGCTGCAGAAACTGCTGCATCCAGGCTTGCCTATAGAGCTGTTCTAGAGACCAACTTGCCCTATTGTATTAAAGACTATAGCTCCTGTTTTACCTCATTTCAGAGTTTGTCTTTGAACTTTAAAACGGTATCCCACAGGTTGAAATCACAGTGACACAGCAAAGCTTGCTAGTTTTAATACGAAGCTGTAATCTGCTTGTGGAATAAAGCTTCCTCCCAAATAAATCTATCTTCACACCCTCTTTATTTTTGGGAATTAATGTCTCGTGCCCTTGTCTTTCTTTCTCATTGGCTGCCAGCGTTACAAGGGAACCTGATTATATAGGTGCTTGAACCTCTAAGAGGAGACATAGTATCTCCTCTACACTCTTCTTGCAGTCAGAGACAGGGAAGCTGGGGTCTGCTGGAGGACCCTGGTAAGATCTAAGATAGCCTCATTTATAGGCTATTCTAGCTGGAGCCACAGATGTCAAAATGTCCACCACCTTGTGGGATTTTTCTTGGACCTACTCTGGGTGGATGTCTGGGGCCACAGCCATCCTCCTCAACAATTCCTGGTGAGTCTTAGAGAAGTAGGCTCTACCACCATTGCCTCATCAGGAGATGAGGAAGAGGATGCCAACAGTACCGGGGGCTGGTCCAGTTCCTGCTCCTCTTGTGGTTGCTCATGAGAGGTATCCCCAGCACCCCTGGTTCCCGCACCGATGGGCAGTAGGAAGGAACTGGAGGGGGCCTAGGTGACTTGGCCCTTTATGCCTATGTGTGGTGGGCAAGGAAACAGACGTGCTGCCCCAACGGGTATGGTTAAGGGAAAAACTCTCCGACGACTGTGCACTGGAGTGCGCAAACACCTGGAATGGTGGAATGGGCATGTTCAATAACTCAAAGAACAAATAAAAATTAGGTCATTACCTCCTTTATAGTTTCTTCTAAATAATTGGTTTTAATAAGGTCATTCAACCAAATCTACTATAAGAGAAGACTACTTAAATATATCAGTTGATACATTTTCCATTAAAAAAAACCAAAAATATTCAAAACACACTGAAATGTGGCAAAGTCATATTAAATATACTACTGTTAAAGGGGATCATCTTGCACCAGTGGGATAAGCACAATAGAAAATCTAGCTAAATGTTATATATCTATTCATATATCAGGTTGCTCATATATCAGATTAACATCTAACACATCACCCAACCTATCCCACACATTGCATCAGTCTTATATTTTCCACACAAAAAAGTGTGAAACTGAAAAGTTATTCAACTATTTTTACTCAGTGAATAAATATAATCAGCAAATCATGGTTCTTGTTATGTGCCTGTGCAAGGGAATAAAGAGCCGCTTCACTCCCATAAGGGGTTAGTGATTTTACAGTTGTAACACAGTGGGAAGAACAGCTTCCTCAGGGGCACTACCTCTCATCCCATGCAGATGGGTAAACAGAGATCCCAACCCCTGAGCCCCAACACACTTACCAGCACAGTTGTTCTGGCACAGAAGAGGAGTAAGCTACACCAAGAAAACAGCTTACTTCCTACCAGTGTCAAGGGGAAACCCGGAACTAAACCATGGCTCTGTGTCACAATTCAGTCTGTGAGCTACACTGCCCCAAAAGCAGACACCTGAGCTTTATTCAGAGCTCATAGTAACTGCCTCATTTAATCTGATATCTGTACAATTTATGTGAAGCGTAGCTGAGCTCCAGAAAATATACAGGCTAGAAAAAGTATGAGATGAGGCATAGTCCTTCAGATATATCTCAGGATATGGGTTAGGAGTTCTGGATTGTGTTCTTGTTTCTGCCACAGAATTTCTTAACTTCCAACCAAAATGGAAATAACAACAATTACCTGAAATAGTACTGAGAATTAATTAACATTTGTAATATGCTTTGAGGTCCTTGAATGAAAGGTGCTATAGATGTGCAAAGTAGGAAGAGTATTACTGAATATATATCTCCTCTGAACTATGGAGGAAAGATTAAGTGTAGGATACCCTTTTATCAGAGGGTGGTGAACTTTCATATCAAGAAATAATAGATACATTTTAACTTAATAAGACAACTCAGTTTAGAACTCTCCACAGAACTTTCTTGTGGTGCATTTCTGCCAAAAATTATCATCGTTTCTCAGGAACTTGTGAAAACAATAGCATAATATTTCCCCTTGCAACATCTTTTCATAATAAGTTGAACATGGAGCTAGTGAACTGGCTCTGGGCATACTGGTACCATAAAAGTTTCTAAATAGACTTGTTTACTATACTTATGGGGCACTTAGTTACCATGGAGGGGGAAAATTATGCAAAAGCTTCAGACAATTTCATTAGCTACCAAATATCCTTTACTAATGGGAACGGAACATTTTCAAAATGTCAATATTTTTTTGCAGCTGTTAGTTGTTTTCCTGGCCTGTGCCAACTGCCCTGTGAGTAACAAGGAATCCATATGAAAGAAGAGGGGGTCTTATTAGCTTTCATCTTTAAGTGTTAGCATCAATATAGCAGCAACAGCAGCTAAAAAATTTTAAAATTATACTGCCCTTTTCTAGGATGAAAAAAGAGTGAAGGTCTCTCTTTAGTATGTAGTTTATGCCAGTGAGAGAGTGATTAAACATTGGAACAAATTACAAAGGGAAGAGGTAGATATTCCATTTCTTGAGGGCCTGGGATCCAGACTGAATGCCCTTCTAAAAGATATGCTTTAGTCAAACAGAAGTTATTGGGCTCAATACAGGAGTAACTGGGTGAAATATGAATGGCTTGTGTCACACAGGAGGTCAGACTAGATGATCTAATGATCCCTTCTGGCCTTAAAAATCTATGAATCTTCTTAGCTAAAAATCTTTCCCCTTTCCCCCGTCCCAAGGGCAGAAAAAAGGCTCTGAATCTAAACAGTGATGGGATTGTTGAATTTCAGTGATAAGATTACATGAAAGAGGACGGCAACCCTCCTGATTTAGGGCTCAAATTCCCATTTATTTTCACTGAGTTTTGTCTGGAATGAATGAGTAAGAAGTGTAGTATGGGGCCTTACACTGTATGAAGGGTACCAAATAGGAAACTATTTTGGTGCCATGTTTTGGGTATCCAACCTGACACCTTGAGGTGAACACCTGCAGCTCCCATTTACTTCAGTTGGAGTTGTTGATCCTCATTACTTCTGAAAATCAGGCTCTGAGTGTCTCAAATTGAGCAATGAGAAAAATTAGACACCCAAAATCAGGCCACTTGAAAATATTTGTATTAATTTATTTAATTTGAGACTGTAGTGCCAGCACGGAAAATTGTGGACCAATTTTGCTCTCATTTCCACGGATGGAACTCTCTGAGCTTTGATGGGATTGCAATAGTGTAACTGTGAACTGAATTTGACCTAGTACATTATTCTTTCATTATTATTACAATACTTCTGAAGGTATTCTTTGAAATCACATAGACTGAGACTAATTACATTTGTCTTTTGTCTTTTCATTGCCATAATTTGTTTTACAGCCAAATATGATTTCATCATCATACTAATGTTAAGTTTCAAAGTAGCAGATAAGCAGTGTTAAGTAATCTTTTCCTACTGTTTATGAATTTCTAAAAAAGTTACATAATATAAAGAGCATTGTCTGCCCTGATGAGATCAAAAGCCAGACAGCAAATTAAGAGCATGTTCTATAGAAAGATATCATATTAATAAAAAACTTAGAATCTTTCAGAGAAATTCAAAGTTATTTATTATTGTTCAATAATTCACCATCACAACACTCTTATGACATAGACATAGTACTTGTTTCTAGATGTGGAGTCTGAAGCATAGAAGATAAGTGACTTCCCATGATCCATATAGTGAGTCAGCGGCAGAGATGCCATGTGGATGTAGCAGTATTTGGATGGGCCAGAAAGCACAGAGTATTGTAGGCCTCCGCTCCATAACTTTGAAACTCTTCCCATGCCGTGCTTCTTTTACCACCAACCCAAAATCTCATCCCCACCAGTTCCTGCTGATTCTGACTTTCTCCTCACCTCTCCACACCAAGTTGCTTGTGGTACTGCCTCCATTTTCTCTGAAATTTACAGAAACTACCAGAGGTCTTTATCTGTTTTCCAGCACCAGCAAGGAGATCCTTGCAATGAGATAGATCTGGAAGCTATTTGCTGCACCTTGCTGGTCTTCTGCTCTCTCCTCTGAACTTCTATGCTTCTCCCCTTCCAAAGACCAATCAGAGGTAGGAAGAGAGGAGGTCCTGGAAATCAAATAATTTTCTCTGAAGCACCAGGAGCTCTTAAAGTATTCTCTGGACCTGTGGACCACTCTCCAGCACCCCTGAGGCAGGATTTACACCCATAAATTGACAACTGAACCCAGAAATCCTGCCTGCAGTCACTTATTCTAAATGCAAGACTGAACTGCTTGCCTAGTTATAAGTGGAACTATTTCATGTGCTTATTTACTCCTACAGTAATAGCAAATATCTTTGAAACAAGACAAGGTTCTTTGGTCAATTATATCCATTGCTTGTTTTCTTCACTTTAATTTATTTGTTCTTCATAGATACTTATCCTCTATTCTTGTTCAGAAATTACTTGATATTTCTTTTTTACTTCAGTAGCTCTGTTTTGGTAAACTCTACCTGATGTATATTGTCTTTCATGAAGAAGTTTTACCTGCTTCCTGTTTTTATTCCTCTTCAGTGTATTATGGATACATGGTATGCATCCAGTAAAGCAGCAGTCGTATGACTATATAGATAGATAGATGTATAAGACTTCATGTTCCATTGAATTCCATGTGCCGACATTAATACTGTTTGATACACACGTACGGTGCAAACGAATTAACACCAATTGAAAAAGGGACAAGTGACTGGTAAAGAAATAGAATGTAAAATGTCATACTTTTAAAATAGGTAAATTTGTGTGTCCAAACTCTGAAGAAAAATGTCAATAGCTAATCATTAATTATTAAAATACTTATATAGCCATATATCTCTGAAGTTTTGTGTGTGAAGTATTCAAAATGTCTTGTAGTCATATAATGTATTAACGTGTTGTTGGTATGTGGGCCACTATTACCTGGCTGTGGTAAATAAAGCATTGGTATAGAGCAGGCAGTGGTTAAGAATGAGATTACATACGTTGATATAAACTGGTAATGGGCTAGCTGGTCCATTAACAAAAGACTCTTACAAATATAGTTTTCCCCACAGTTTATTCCTGAGCCTGTGCAGATCTTAACAAAAAGAGATATTTACATAAACATAAAATCAAACAGAATGGCCTAACTCAAACTACAACACTTCTCTCTAGCAACTGAGTTGGGAACTCAGCTAGATCAGAGGTCTTTGCTTGCTCATAATCAGGCAGGCTCCCTTCAATATTATCACAACTCCCTGCTATAATATAAAACAACAAGCAAATGAGCAACTCAAGTCAAAAATGGAAAGTGGGACAGATGTAAAAATATCTTGACCAGCAAAAGTATTAATCACATTCCCCCCCATCAGATTGTATTTAACATACAGTTTCATTTACATAGTTATACAATTATGTTACATTGAACAGTGTTACTTTACTAATATTCCACTTTCTCATTGAAGTTGTGTTCTGTACTTTGTCCACAAAAAGGGTTCACTGGTTCAAATCCACTGGCAGAAGCAGTTCTGCCTTTAAATTAAAGATGAGCTATAATTTGAAAAGTCCATGAGTTTTGTCCCTTCCTTTGCATTTTTAATCCTTATGAGTGTCTCTAAGTTTTTATCGGAGACAGCATTTTGCAGCTATGAGGAGGCGTCTTTCCTTGCCCAGGCTCCCCAAATTGCCATTAGGATAACCATGATGATTACTGTGTAGAAGAGTGTATGGAGTGTAGCTAGTTCATCTCTACCCCACTGTTTGGAGCCACAGGAATTCTGCCAGTTCTCCCCAGTATTTGCTGGAGCTTTCTGTCTGTGAGCACGGAGAGAATGTATTCTGCCAAAACAAAAAGACTAGGATTAAAAATAGCTCTTTTTATTAAGAGTACTGCCGTGTGATAGTGAAGTCCAGGAGGCAAATTAAACCACTAAACAGAGTTTGTAAACAGCTCCTCAAACTGTACAGGGTTAGTAGGGGAATCTCCATAATTGGAAATATAGAACATTTGCCAGCCATTTGTCACATCTGTAACACTGACAGGCAGAATAGGCTGAGTAAATGTTAGTCAACAGACTGTACTCTTGGCAAAAATTATTATTCATTTATTTGTTGATACAAATCAACTTTGTGACAGATTTTTCTTTCTTTTGTTTTTCAGTGTTCATCAGATTGACAGCTCTGGAAACTGAAATCCTCTTTTATCCACAGGAACAGGTACAGCATTGCCATGAAAGCTTCCCCAAGCTGCCCTGGCAATGTATTTCCAACTCTATTCTACTGTAGAGGGGACACTCCTGAGAAAATACTTCAATCTCCATGCCAGTGTAATCCTTGGCCAGAGATACCAGCCAGTGGCAACTGCGCTGTGAGCATACCCACTGGTAACTATACTGAGAATGATAATAATATTTTGCACTTTTATGCCACCTTCCGCATCTTGTTTCAAAACACTTTGCAGACATTAAATGTTACAACACCTTTGTGAGGTATTATTATCCCCATTTTACAGAGAAGGAACCTGAAGCACAGGGAAATTAAGGCTAAATTTTTCATAGAGGATTTATGACTATAGATGCATCAGTTTTAGATGGCCGCTACAGACACCATAGGCCTGATTTTGAGAAATACTGAGGATCCACAATTCCATCTGAATACAATGCAATGGAAATGACAGAGTAGACCAGCTATCAGTGTTTTAACCATCATCGTGCCTAAAACTACTCTGAGAAGGACTAGATGATATGGTGGGGTAAAACTCTAGTCTATACTAGTGTTCCCACCATTACTAGCACTGGTGCGAGAGCACCAGGTAGTGCTTAATTCATGCCAGGGTTTGCCAGGGCTCTAGGCTTGGCAGTTCATAGCCCCAGCACCTCTGGGCTTGCTGCATCAGTTATGAAAGTAAAAAAAAATTGCTTGAGCCCCAGCACCTCTTTTATTACAAATTAAGCACTGGCACCAGAAGTAGTACGTCAGTGAGGGATTTAAGGAAAATGCCAATGCAGACACAGCCTTCGGGTAAAGACCTCTTAAGCACAAAGATATATGACTGTCATACACTCAGAAAGAGAGCTTTTAGAGCTAACGATTAAAGATGGAAGGCTAATAGGAAATGTAGTCTGCTGAAGGAATTTCACCATTAAAGCAAGAGCTCTGCATACATTGTTTTCCAATAGATGAAAAATGATCCTATTATCCTCAAATTAACTATTTAACGTGTGCTCCTTAGGGCATGGACTGTCTTCTATCTTGTACAGCAACAAATACCAATAATTAATAATAATATCTACCTGTAGCATTTTTAAGACCACAAGAAAAGTGTTATCCTTATTAAGCAGTTTGTCCTCCCTCCTGCTACCTGTCTGCCTGGTGGAATGTAACATGGGAAACTTACCTCCTGGAAACATTCATGATATCCCAATGACTGAGCTCTCAAGAAGACAAGTTTCCAATCCCTCTGAGGTGGAGGAAGGTGTTTGTGGTGTAGGTGGGCAAAGATGTCCTTTCTATCCCTTTGCTCCCTCCCACATGAGGGAAAGATCTGCACTGGGCACACAAAAAGCCAGCTTGGCAATCAATAATGTTGTAGTCACCCAGGAAATGCTCTGGAGCTGCTCAAGAGAAATATAATGAGCAATCTCAGTAATGCTTTCTCCTCCTTCTAGCTGCTGGGATCTTTCCTTATAAACAGAAGCAGCTAAGATGTTGCCAAATTTGCAGAAGCAGCCCGCCCCATGGAGTTATGTGCAGGGGAGAGTGCTAGAAATGGAAAATACAGAAGGATGAAGTGTAGCTCAGAGCTGTTTCAGACTAACCCAACACAGCATATGAAAACCTAAATAGATTTCTAATACAGTGCAGCCTGTCTTTTATGCACAACTTGGTTACTTCCTGCAATGTGGGCATTTGATTGAATTGAACTGGAGAATAAATATTAAGTCATCATCATTCAGACCTGCCCCAAAATTCACAATCAAGTATTTGGGTGATGGGGACTCTCATATTAGGCATCAGCTTGAGGTTGCTTTTAAAATCTGTCATACTTTGGGAGGGAGGACTGTGCTATGTATATGTTTCACTGAGACATTTACAAATTCATTCTCATGTTTTGAAACCTTTAAATTTGTCACTGGCTTGAGAAAGCACTATATATTGTGTAAGATATGCCTACTCTAAATGCTCCTCTTTCTTTGTTCTACTCAGTAGTTCAGAGCATTGGGGAATGTGATGAGGAAAGACAGGAATAGGTAGCTGGGAAAAAGATGAAGGGTAGATTATAGCAGGAAGAAGAGAGGGTGAAGGGAGGTCGGATGGAGAGCACATAGTAGTTGACAGAGGATAGGATGAGGAAGGACCAAAAATAGGACAGATGGTAGCAGGTGAGAGTAGATGGTGGCAGAAGTTTGGATCAAGAACACAAAGTGAAAGACAAAGGGCAGCATGAGAAAGTGCAGAAGGCAGCAGGAGGAAAAATGGGAAGCAATGTTAACAGTAAAAAGGGCTGGAAGGAGCTGAGAGCAGTGGGTGACTGGAGGAACAGCAAAGAGTGAAAGAAGAAGAAAAAGTAGTAGTCTATAAGCTCATAATGTGGATTTTTCACCCTGTGTTTGTGCCTTTGGTATACCAACTTTGTCCTTCAGCCCACTTTCCACTTTCAATACCTTTAATATCCAATTTTAAAATGCAAAAAACAAAGTATTAGGCAATTAAATCTTCGGGAGGTAATTGTTTAACATTTTTGAATATGGTGTTGGTGCGTAGGCTTCATCAGGGGAAGTTTGACGTCACAAGACTGAGGTCCCAGTTATGCTGGTACGCCCTGAATATGAGATTTGGACATTGGACTATAAGCTATGAACTATTTCTGAAAGAACTCTTTGCAACTACAAAGATCACCATCTCTGCTATAAATCTGCACCTCAATGGATTGAACTTATGTCTGTAGCATATTGATCTTTTAACCATACTCTCTCTCTCTCGTTTTTTTTAATAAATTTTAGTTTAGTTAATAAGAATTGGCTGTAGCGTGTATTTGGGTAAGATCTGAAACATTCATTAACCTGGAAGGTAATGTGCCCGATCCTTTGGGTTTGGTAAAACCTTTTCTTTTATAGACTAAATAGGGAGGAGAGGTAGATACGCTGGAGGGTAGGGATAGGATACAGAGGGCCCTAGACCTCTGTATCCTAGATTAGAGGATTGGGCCAAAAGAAATCTGATGAGGTTCAGCAAGGACAAGTGCAGAGTCCTGCACTTAGGACAGAAGAATCCCATGCACTGCTACAGACTAGGGACCAAATGACTAGGCAGCAGTTCTGCAGAAAAGGACCTAGGGGATACAGTGGACGAGAAGCTGGATATGAGTCAACAGTGTGCCCTTGTTGCCAAGAAGGCCAATGGTATTTTGGGATGTATAAGTAGGGGCATTGCCAGCAGATCGAGGGACGTGATCGTTCCCCTCTATTCGACATTGGTGAGGCCTCATCTGGAGTACTGTGTCCAGTTTTGGGCCCCACACTACAAGAAGGATGTGGAAAAATTGGAAAGAGTCCAGCGAACAAAAATGATTAGGGGACTGGAACACATGACTTATGAGGAGAGGCTGAGGAAACTGGGATTGTTTAGTCTGCGGAAGAGAAGAATGAGGGGGGATTTGATAGCTGTTTTCAACTACCTGAAAGGGGGTTCCAAAGAGGATGGATCTAGACTGTTCTCAGTGGTAGCAGATGACAGAACGAGAAGTAATGGTCTCAAGTTGCAGTGGGGGAGGTTTGAGTTGGATATTAGGAAAAACTTTTTCACCAGGAGGGTGGTGAAGCACTGGAATGCGTTACCTAGGGAGATGGTGGAATCTCCTTCCTTAGAAGTTTTTAAGGTCAGGCTTGACAAAGCCCTGGCTGGGATGATTTAGTTGGGGATTGGTCCTGCTTTGAGCAGGGGGTTGGACTAGATGACCTCCTGAGGTCCCTTCCAATCCTGATATTCTATGATTCTATGTAACTAACCGGAACAGCCCAGACTGCAAATGTTTCAATCAAGGGCACAATTTCAAATTTCCATTCAGCAAATATTTGACCATTTCAGTTCTCTTCGCACAAGTACTCTCGCTAAACTCAAACACCTGTTCCTCTGATTTATTTATTTATTTATTTTAAACAAATAGCAGTTCTGCAGCTGTTCTAAACACAGAACTTCTATTGAGTCCAGTTACAGTCATGGACAAGAGGGTTGGAGGATCAGACCTTAATTACATGTGGATTTGCTGCTTTCCTAATAAAGGTTTTATTGGTCTGAGACTTTGCTGGAATTTCCTGAAGTTGGACAGATAAACATCATAATTAGGAAGTACCAGGTCTCCAGAGAGGGAGACCTAGGAATCAGCTGATAAAATAGCATTACAATATAAGTACCTCATTCCATTGGTAGAAGTAGAAAAAACAGTTCCCTGTTAACCGGCTGTCCACCCACACAAACATAAAACAAAAGTCAATTTAAGGTGGCTTTGCAGAAGTACATTCCCTCTACTTCGCCGACTGATAGAAAGTCATTTCAGATGTGTGGCCAGATCCTCAGCTCACGTAAATCAGCACAGCTCTGTTGACGTCAATGAAACAATGGTGATTTACACCAGCCCAGGTTCTGGCCCCATTGACTTCAATGCAGTGACGCTGAGTCAAACCTTGGTCCAGTGATTAAGGCTCTGGGCTAGGATTCAGAATACCAGGGTTCTCCTCCTGGCTGTGACCTTGGGGTGAGTCATTTTCTCCCTGGTTGGGATGATTTAGTTGGGGATTGGTCCTGCTTTGAGCAGGGGGTTGGACTAGATGACCTCCTGAGGTCCCTTCCAACCCTGATATTCTATGATAAACCTTCTATCATATGATGAAATAAGATTTACAGAAATTTTCATCATATTTGACGTGGGTACCTGGATGGAGGCCTCAGGCTGGATCACTTTAAGGGAACTGTGTTGTTTGGACTTCTGAGTAACCAGTAAGGTAATAAAGAAGCTGTTTTATGCTGGCTTTGTAAATCTAAGTTTTGAAATATCCACCAGCTTTATGGGAATTGTCTGCTCCATTCTCTGCAGTTCACCCTAATTGAGTGACCATAGCTGGCTCCCCACTAGGACCCTGGTTTCAGTGGCGTAGTCATGCTTGGATACACATTACCACAGGTTAATTGGGTTTTTGGATCAGAATCACACACGTGTCAAAATTTAATTTTGATACTGGAGAGTTTAAGGGTTAAAAATCAATTACAGTGAGTGACCCATGATCAAGACCCTGATAGAAAAAGCCTGGAAGAATTGTGCTTACAGAGAGGGTTGTATTTGAAGCAAAAGGCCCCACAGCAGGAACTGAAAAATCTGTTAATTGCCAATGATAAGGAAGCAGACCCAGCGAAAATACTTGCAGTAAGAAACCAGCAGCTAGAACTTGAACAAAAGCAAAAAATAGCTGATATGGAAGGAGAAGCTGCTGAAAGAGAATGCCTGTGTTTTGAACAGGAACAAAAAATGGCATATATTCGATTGCAGGAACTAGAAGCTAAGGCAAAAGTGGACAGCTCCAACTCAAGAGAATAAAGGAACAGGAACTCTGTCATCCTGAAAAACCAGTTCCTCTCAACAAGAAAGATGGGGTAGAATCTATCCAGTTTGTAACAATGTTGGTATGTTGTTTGACTCTAACATAAGAACATAAGAATGGCCATACTGGGTCAGACCAAAGGTCCATCCAGCCCAGTATCCTGCATACCGACAGTGGCCAATGCCAAGTGCCCCAGAGGGAGTGAACCTAACAGGTAATGATGAAGTGATCTCTCTCCTGCGATCCATCTCCACCCTCTGACAAACAGAGGCTAGGGACACCATTCCTTACCCATCCTGGCTAATAGCCATTAATGGACTTAACCTCCAGGAATTTATCCAGTTCTCTTTTAAACTCTGTTATAGTCCTCCTCAGGCAAGGAGTTCCACAGGTTGACTGTGCGTTGAGTGAAGAAGAACTTTCTTTTGTTTGTTTTAAACCTGCTGCCCATTAATTTCATTTGGTGGCCCCTAGTTCTTATATTATGGGAACAAGTAAATAACTTTTCCTTATTCGCTTTCTCCACACCACTCATGATTTTATATTCCTCTATCATATCCCTCCTTAGTCTCCTCTTTTCCAAGCTGAAAAGTCCTAGCCTCTTTAATATCTCCTCATATGGGACCTATTCCAAACCCCTAATCATTTTAGTTGCCCTTTTCTGAACCTTTTCTAACGCCAGTATATCTTTTTTGAGATGAGGGGACCACATCTGTACACAGTATTCAAGATGTGGGCATACCATGGATTTATATAAGGGCAATAAGAATTCTCCGTCTTATTCTCTATCCCTTTTTTAATGATTCCTAACATCCTGTTTGCTTTTTGACTGCCGCTGCACACTGCGTGGACGTCTTCAGAGAACTATCCACGATGACTCCAAGATCTTTCTCCTGAGTAGTTGTAGCTAAATTAGCCTCCAGCATATTGTATGTATAATTGGGGTTATTTTTTCCAATGTGCATTACTTTACATTTATCCACATTACATTTCATTTGCCATTTTGTTGCCCAATCACTTAGGTTGTGAGATCTTTTTGAAGTTCTTCACAGTCTGCTTTGGTCTTAACTATCCTGAGCAGTTTAGTATCATCTGCCAACTTTGCCATCTCACTGTTTACCCCTTTCTCTAGAGCATTTATGAATAGGTTGAATAGGATTGGTCCTAGGACTGACCCTTGGGGAACACCACTAGTTACCCCTCTCCATTCTGAAAATTTACCATTTATTCCCACCCTTTGTTCCCTGTCTTTTAACCAGTCCTCAATTCATGAAAGGATCTTCCCTCTTATCCCATGACAACTTAATTTACGTAAGAGCCTTTGGTGAGGGACCTTGTCAAAGGCTTTCTGGAAATCTAAGTACACTATGTCCACTGGTTCCCCCTTGTCCACATGTTTGTTGACCCCCTCAAAGAACTCTAATAGATTAGTAAGACATGATCTCCCTTTACAGAAACCATGCTGACTTTTGCACAACAATTTATGTTCTTCTATGGGTCTGACAATTTTATTCTTTACTATTGTTTCAACTAATTTGCCCTGTACTGACATTAGACTTACTGGTCTGTAATTGCCACAATCCCTTCTTAAATATTGGTGTTACATTAGCTATCTTCCAGTTATTGAGTACAGTAGCTGATTTAAAGGACAGGTTACAAACCATAGTTAATAGTTCTGCAATTTCAACTCTAAGCAGTTCTCTGTGTGTAACCAAATTTACCCCAACACTACCACCTTTTATGTGTAAGCAGTCTGAATGAGCTCTCCACTGACATCTTGTGGTGAGCTGTGGAAAAAGACTTCCGAAGCTGATCTCGTTTGCATGGACACACCCATCTTGCCAAGGTGCTCAGCATGATGGGATTGCTTGCCCAAACGATCACTTGTTGCTGGTGTTGGATCCCCAGTCTCCTTCTTATTGGGGCAGCAGTAATAAAGAGTTGTTATCCTTGTTGTGTAAACCAAGGGCAGCAGAACTGTACCTGGCATACCCCAATGGAGGGACTCACCTTCAACTGAATGGCACTCGCTAGGCAGGGGACATGGGTTCCAATGCCCAATCAGTTGAGAGTGGGTGGGTACCATGTAAGGATCCTAGTTGAGTCTTTCTAGTTCCATGGTATAATAAAAGAGCTAATTTAGACTTTATTGAGAGCCCTGTTACATGCTAGAAAGCTGAAATCACTGCTATCTAGGTCTAAATATTATACTGATTTTGGGACACTGTCTCTATTGCAAGAGACTGCCCAGTGTGCACCAGCAGTGAGGCTCCCCTACTGAGAGCTGTGTTAAGTGGCAGGGGGCCCCTGAAGACATCTTGGCAAGTGGCCAGTTGGGTACCTAGTGGAGAGGATGGGCCAGCAGGGTGGCTGGTGTAGAGGTGCGGCTGCTGGAGAGGTGTGGCAAGCAGCCAGCAGATAAGCTGGTGGAGAGGGCCAGAGCAGAGCCTGCAGAGATGTGGCAATTGGTTGTTGGGGCAAACAGTGAGTGCCCAAGCAGACTGCGTGTAAGGTGCCTCCTTACCAACCCTTGCCTTCCACACAGGGTGGGCGGTGAACTCTGCAGCTGAACCTCTGATCTCTGGGGCTGCACTGGCCAACGACAGCAACTGTGAGTGGGGTACAGAAAAGGGATGGGCATGGTAAAGGGACTTTTGGGTTGCTGCGCTTAAACTGAGGGGAAAAAGACACTGCCCATTTTACTTGGGGGTGGGTCTTTTCCTCATGGTTTGTGTTTATGAACCCTAGTTGCAGGTTTTCCCAAATTAATGCTGAGTTAATTCTCTCCTTTTATTAAAAGTTTTTGCTGTACTCAGACTCTGTGCTTGCAAGAGGGAAAGTATTGCCTCTCAGAGGCGCCCAGGGGGTGGTGTGTAATTGTCCCAGGTCACTGGGTGGGGGCTCAAGCCGGTTTTGTGTTGTATTGAAAAAGAACCCCTAGATACTGAACCTGGCCCTTGTTGCTGTTGACTTTACCTGGCAGAAGGGTTACATATGTAAATGCTTTTACTGTGAGCTCAGGTGAAGGTGTGATAATGAAGGGGGGGAGTAGTTCCCTTTGATGGACACCCAGCCAGCCAGTTAGTTGTAAAATCCTTCTTGGTGTCTGTTCTCTGCTTGCTTTACCTGTAAAGGGTTAACAAGGAGTGGGCACCTGACCAAGAGAGCCAATGGGAAGACTAGAACTTTTAAAAATTGGGAAATTTTCCCTTTGTCTGTCTGTTCTCTGGGCTGCAGGGACGGAGCAGCAATGCTATAAGCAGGAATGCTGTGTAAGGTTTGAAAAAGTATCTTCCATACCTAGAAGAAATTATTTGGATAGGGAATGTTTAGTTAGACACAATCAGGTTTATTTCTTATTTTGGCTTGCGGATCTCCTCTATGCTAACCCCTGATGCTTTTGTTTGCTTGTAACCTTTAAGCTGAACCCCCAAGAAAGCTAGTTTGGGTGCTTAATTTTTGGAATTGCTCTTTTAAAATCTAGCAAAAGCCTAAGTCCCAGATGTATTTTTTTCCTTTCTGTTTTTAATAAAATTTACCTTTTTTAACAGGATTGGATTTTTGGTGTCCTAAGAGGTTTGTGCATGTTGTTTGATTAGCTGGTAGCACAGCTAATTTCCTTTGTTTTCTTTCTCAGCTCTTCCTGGGGGGTCAGGGGTGTGTGTGTGAGTGTGAAAGGACTTGACAGTACCCCAAGGGAGGAATTCCCAAGTGTTCCTTCCGGGGTCCAAGGGTTGTTTTGTTTTTTTTTTGCATTTGAGTGATGGCAGTGTTTACAAAGCCAAGATCAGAGAAAAGATGTAACCTTGGGAGTTTAATACAAGCCTGGAGTGGCAAGTATTAATTTTTAAAATCCTTGCAGGCCCCCATTTTCTGTACTCAAAGTGACAGAGTGGGGATTCAGCCTTGACAGAGGGTAACCCTATAACTCGTACAGAGAATGTAAAAGTCAACGGTAAAAGCGATTTAGGGCAAATTACCGATTCTAACATCACTCTTATTAAAACAGATTTTGTCAAAGAGGAAGATTATTTACCAAATCAGAATGTAAATATTGTAATCCTCTATGAGTTTACTGTAAGTGTGCCTTTAGCCAGAATCTATCTTGAATGGAATGGTGTTAAACATGAAGTTATAGCTGGTGTACGGAAGTTATTGCCTAAGCATCTTTTGATTGGGGATGATATTAAAGCTTTGTTCAGTCAAGTTGATGACATAAACCAGTCACAGGAAAGAAATAATCCTGAACCTGTGTCTATTAGAGACAAGGATTTGCCTATGGAGGGTTTCTCCAAATGTTTGTCTCAGGAAGATGGCATATGTGGAAAAAATTCCTAAGTGTCTGTCTGGTATCTCAGAAGTGAATCTGGCATTAGAGAAGGCTCAGGGAAATGTTTCTGTAAAGCAGATTAAAGTTGGTGATCAGGTTAAAGCCCTAACTGAGGAAGGAAAGGGTGCAGTCTTGATAAATGATGGATTGTCGGCAAGGTTAGTGGAACATGAGTATCCTTATACCTTACCTGTTACCAGTGTGGAGAATTGTGACAGTAAAGGAAATGTTCCTGTGTCTGTTAGGGATAATGACTTACCCATGAGGGGAGCTACTCCAATCTCCAAGCAGTTATCTGTGAACAGCCATGTGTGCTGGGAAAAGAGTGAGGAAATCTCAACTTGTTTGTGTGCTGCAAATAGCAGTGTGCCTAATAAAGGAGAATGTACCTGCAGTCCTTTGTGGAGCAGACAGAAAGTGCTTCTCAGTTTCTGCTAGTTGACAATTTATCAGTTGTCCGAGAGCTGGATCTGGATTTAACTAAAGCCCAGGAAGGAAATGTTTCTAAGTTTTTGTCCGTTAGGGAGAATGACATTGTGAATAGGTTGCATCCAGTTGATGTCATAAATAGCTCCCAGAGACCAAACAATTCTGGTGCTTCTATTTTGCCTGTTGCTAGTGTGTGTGTTTTTTTGTTTTGTTTTGCTGGGTAAAGATATGACAACCTAGTATGATCAGGGTGATATCATAGCCAAGGCACAAGAAAAGCATGAAGGTGATTTGACTATGTTACCCACTGACAGTGTGGAAACTTGTAACAGGAAAGAGAATACGTCTAATCTTGTGATTATGAAGTCTAACAGTTTACCTGAAAGGGGGTTTTGTGAAAATCCTCCTGATGGGCCAGAGGTGATTCTGAATGTATGTGAAACTCAAGAAAGAGTTTAGTGATTTGTCTGTTATGTCCAGAACCGACTTTGGCACAAATAAAGCTCAGAAAGAATCTGTTGCAGTACATGATATTGCAAAAGAAAAGGAATATCTTAATGAAGTCTTTGAAGTCTGTGAAAAAGAATTGTTTCCATTGACTCTTAATGGGCCATTGTTGATAATAAACAGTCTCTCTTCTGGGGAAAGTGTGTTGGTGCCTAGTGACCAAAGTCTTTCAAATGAAAATGAATCCACTGAATTTGCTTTGAAAAAATCCATTGTAGATAGCTTTGAGGAGATTTCAGATGGAATAAAAATTATTAGGGAGTTTAAACAGCCCTATACGCTTAACCAGCTTGTTGGGGAGACAATGGTGTTGGGACAGGACCATCTCCATGTTGATTCTTTGAGTAAACAGTCTGTATCTCAGGTTCAGAAGGACGACTGGACAGCTGAATCTGCAGAGCAGGAGAGCAGTTGTGCAGTTAATCTCTCGAGAATATAGGGGATGGCAGGTAAACTCTCATCTCTAGATATTTTGGGTATGACCTGTAATCTCTTAGTAGACTTGACATCTGGTTCCGTGTGGAAGCAGAGGTTGGTAAGGGAAGGACAAAAGAACATGAGTAACATGCTAGTGAAAAGAAAAGGAGTACTTGTGGCACCTTAGAGACTAACCAATTTATTTGAGCATAAGCTTTCGTAAGCTACATCCGATGAAGTGAGCTGTAGCTCACGAAAGCTTATGCTCAAATAAATTGGTTAGTCTCTAAGGTGCCACAAGTACTCCTTTTCTTTTTGCGAATACAGATTAACACGGCTGTTACTCTGAAACCATGCCAGTGAAAATGGATGGTGTCTCTTTAAGACAGAGTCCAGCCTTGGAATTGGTAAAGCTTGAGGATCTGAAAACTAGTAAACAAGCTAGTGTCTGTGTTGATGCAAATTACCTGACTGACTGGAGGGGCGGGGGGAAGACTTGCCCATAGCCATTACAAACAGGACGCACCCAGCCAACCAATGGATTCTGTTACACAAAAGAGTTCAGATTTTGACCCTACTGGACAGGGAGGAAAGGAAGGATTAAGCCTCGCAAATAAAAGCCACAGGTTAACTTTAAAATACCAAAACCCCAAGGAAGTGGTTAAACTGAATACCTATGTTAAGGAAGACCCTGAGGACAAGAAAAAGCTACAAAGATTCAAAAGAGATATTGAACAAGCTGACCTAAAGAATGATTTATCTAAAGCAAAGGTTTGGCATGACAAAAATAATTGTAAAATGTACACGATAGAACTGATAATATTATTGCCAATGATTGTAACTAACTTGTTGCTGATGCCAAGAACTGTAAAAATGTACAATGTGCATGGTCTTTTGGAAAAGCCCTTCAACATGTTAAGCGTGGTACATAATAGAAACCCTTATGCTGTTAGCCTAATAATGTTGAGGCTTCACAGCTAATGCATAGACATATTTCTAAAACTTTCCACACCAGAAAATAAATAACCCTCAAAAGACGTGTGGGGAGATGTTTGTGTTTTTGTGTATTTACATATGTATGAGCAGGGTCAACAATGTAATCAAGAGTCCCTGTCTATGGTGTATTCTGATATCATTTAAATGCATTGTAAACACAGGATATCTCAGTATTCATCTCTCTTTGAAATGTACTGTGAATGGTGGAGGAAAAAGCAAATGACTTTATGTTAATTCGTATAGCTAAGTACCAGCGATGGACCTCCTTCAAAGTCATCCTAATTACCTTTTGTTCCCTGAGGAAATCCCAACGTGTCAAAGAGGACATAAAATTGTATAAAAGATCCTTGGGTCCTGATTCTGTCATTTCAGATCTGCTTCAGCTTCATCACGGGAAGACTGAGGCACAAGACTGAGGTCCCAGTTATGCTGGTCTGCTCTGAATATGAGATTTGGACATTGGACTATAAGCTATGAACTATTTCTGAAAGAATTTTTTGCAACTACAAAGATCACCATCTCTGCTATAAATCTGCACCTCAATGGATTGAACTTATGTCTGTATATATATTGATCTTTTAACCACACTCTCTCTCTCTCTCTCTCATTTTTTTAATAAATTTTAGTTTAGTTAATAAGAATTGGCTGTAGCGTCATTTGGGTAAGATCCGAAACATTCATTAGCCTGGGAGGTAATGTGTCTGATCCTTTTCTTTTATATGATGAAATACGATTTCCAGATATTTGATGTGGGTACCTGGATCACTTTAAGGGAACGGTGTTGTTTGGACTGCTGAGTAACCAGTAAGGTAATAAAGAGGCTGTTCTATACTGGCTTGCTAAATCTAAGTATTAGAATAGCCACCAGCTTTCTGGGGATGGTCTGCCCCATTCTTTGCAGTTCACCCTAATTGAGTGACCACAGCTGGCTCCCCACTAGGAGCCCAGTCACACTCGGACTGCACCTTTCCCACTGGCCACCCTTCTTCGCCCGGGCTCGCACTGCCACATATTCCAGCGCTGGAGGGGGTGAGGCAGACTCTGGTGCACACGTCCCTGGGCGGGCCACCACGCAGTACGATGATGCCTCATTGCATGAGACCTGCAGGCAAAGGACGTCTCCACATGGGGTGCCAGGCACCGGGCAGAGTGTGTGACCCCACGCTGCGGCGGGCGGGCTGACCGGGGGGGGGGGGGGGGCAGCGAGGCCCTCAGGGTACGGTACCTGCCGGAGCCTCGCTCTGGTCTGGGGGGAAAAACCTTCGGTCATGAGACAGAGGCTGGCTCTGAGGACAGCCTCGATTTGGCGCAGCCGGGCGCGCCGTACGCCGAGTTGGGGCGGGTCTAGGCCGCAAGTGGAGGGTAACGGCGGCGACAGCCTCACTCTGGTGCTTGCTGGGACTGGGACCGAGGGACCCCTGGGGGAGCCTGGAGCAAACCAGGGCCAAGGGTCGCTGCTCCCCAGCGGAGTCATCCCTCCCGAACTACGAGTCCCACCATGCATTGGGTTCTCGCGCCGCCCGACCGCCGTCAGCCCTGGGTCACGAGGCTGTAACCTTGTTTAAACCTACCAATGAGGAAGCTCGATCTGTGCCAGCTCTACGTGCCCCGGGCCGCGAGTAATTCAAATGTGCTGCTGCGCCTCGCTTCCCTCTTAAGGGAGGGGGCGCCACCAGCCCCGGGGCGCACAGTGCGGCCGGAGGGCTCGACCCGGTGCTGCGCAGCGTCGGCGGGACGGCCTCGGGGGTGAGGGTGGCCCGGTGGCCTGTGCGGACTGTCGGGGCAGGGGGGAGGCCCTGGGCGGGCTGGGGAGTGAGGCAGGCGGGGGGTGGCCGGGGGGAGAAGGGGCGAAGTTGGGGGCCGGGTGGGGTCAAGGAGCGGGGAGTGTGGGGCCCCCGGAGCGGCGTGAAGGCGCGGCGGCCCCCTCCGCCATGGGGCGAAGGAGCGGCTCGGGGGCAGGTCGCCCCACCCCAGGTGCGGCGAAGGGATTGGCAAAACCAGGCGAGTGGATGGGGACGTAATAAACAGACTAAACTGCGCGCTAGCAGAGAGGATGGAGTTTGCGGCGCCGTTTGCCTTAGTCACATCATCTCTACAGCTTCCTCACGCCCTCCGAAAACAGCTTGTAACCGAACCCTAGCCCGTGTTTAAATTCTGCTAAACTGGGGGGGACAATTCTCACTTTGCTTACCTAAGAGGTACATTTCCTGCTTTTCTTTCCATGAATGCACCTACCCTCTGTAAAATGGACCACGTTTAATCTTTACTGTGGAGAGGCTCACTTGATTTAGCTTTCACTAAGACAGATTTAAAAAAAAAAAAAAAGACTTAATGTTTAGGTACCATGGTACTTAGTAGGTAGCCCACAGAAGCTACTTAGGTATTTCCCAAAGGGAAAAGGGACACTATGTGGGGCTGGCCCAAGCCACTTGCCCAAGCCCCCACCCCCACAGCTGCACCGGTCTGGTCCAAACCACTTGTCCCCTTGCATGTCCTGTTTATTCTTGCCAATTTATCAAGTTGGGCTTAAAAAAGGGACTGTCCTGGTCAAAATGTGACGAATGGTCACCCTAACTTACATGACATGAATAGTTTAAACCTGCAAAGTGCTTAGGGGTAATTGCAGAATTCCATGAACTCTCAACTGTGTGTTGGGCTTGGAGCTTTGTTTTACAGAGCCCCCACCACTATATTTGAGTTCTTCAGCACCATCTCATTTGATTAGAAGGGAGATGAGAATTGTAGAATTTATGAACCTTGCAGTCGTTTGCAGGGCTATTGCTGAAGTTAATTGATCCAGCTCTTTGAAGTTATGGATTTCAGAGTTTGCATTTCACTGAAGTGCACTACCTGTGATTCCCTAAGTGCAATCCTTGTCAACAACTTGATCCCTGCGCTTCAAAACATGCCTGCAAAATTAAATTGTGAATCTTTTTGAACTGTCTTATTTTGCAGACACTATGGAAGAAGGAAAGGAAATGTCAGTAGGCTGGTCAAATAATATGGCTGAAGAAAAACTGGATGTTTGCAAGAACAGTGGTAGGTGGAAAGCTATTGTTTAATTATCTTCTTATAACTTTTAGCAAGGGATATACAAGCCTGAGCTAGTTTCTAAGATACAGCTACACTGCAGCTGGGAGTGCAATTTCTAGCTCAGATAGACATACACACACTGGTTTTGACTGAGATAGTAGGCTATAAATAGCAGCGTAGGCACAGTAGTGCAGGCAGCAGCCCAGGCTAGCTGCCCAAATACATACTTAAGGTCTCGGACGGGATTGTGCTTGGGCTATGTAGCTATGGCAACGCTGATGTTTTTAGCATGCTAGCTTGATCAAAGATAGAGCATGTATGTCTACTTGAGCTGGAAATTCTTCCTCCAACTGCAGTGCACATGTACCCCACATGTTCTGATTATTTAAATCGGTGATTCTGTCACATCTGTTCCATAACCTGCTGTGTAAGCAGTCTTTTCATGGATGGCCTGCTGTTTCCCACTACTTTGATCTTAGTGATTTTCTGCAGAGCTCTGTAAGAGTTCTTTGAACCACGGGTAGCCTCTGCAACATGGGGTGGTGGCGGCATTTAGGGTCTTTCTAATCTCCCTCGTATTTCTACTCTGAAGTCTGCTCTAGCAATTTCTTCTTTCCCATATCCCAGAGTTTGTCATTCATCAGTTTAGCTTCCTTGTTAACTGATGTAAATACCTGATGCTTGACATACTTGTCATTCCCATGGGTCCTTCTAACCCCTTCAGCTGTGTCCTTGCTTCCTCTGTTCCTGGACATGTTCCCTTGGATGACTGGGGAAAGTAACACTGTTATGCAGCTCCCTCAGTCTCTCCTGTTAAAGCTCCTCTGCTGTGGATAAATAATTAGCTATCTCCCTCAATTCAGTGTGTGTTCTCTCTTGCCACACACCATCCTTGGCCAGAAGTTACTACTACTCCAATTCAGATTCCCATGCCTCTATCTTAGGCACTTACCACTTTAGCATCTAAGTCAGAGGGGGACAAACTACGGCCTGCGGGCCCTATCCAGCCCACAGGACCCTTCCCTCTGGCCCACGGGGTCAAGACAGGCTTGCAGAGGTGCCAGCCCAACTCCCTGCCAGCATGGTGAGCGGGGCAGAGGCTAGCCCCTGGCCCCTCCCTTTCTGCTCCCCTTCCTCCCTGCCTCGCTCGCAGTCACAGTTCCCCCAGCACCTGGGCAGCGTGGCTGCAGCTCCGACCGGGTGGCATGGCTATAGCACCGCCAGACCTGGTGCTCCAGGGCAGTGCGGTCAGGGGGAATTCTGGGGGTGGGAGTCGAGGAGCAGGAGGGTTTCAGGGGGGCGGTCAAGGGGCCTAGGCCCTGCTGCTGGGAGCAGGGGCAGAGCAAACCAGGGCCCCCCTCCACCTCCAGCATGCTTGGCCCCTGTCCCCAGCAGCCAAGCCCAGACAGGGAGTGAGCCCTGCCCGACTGCCAGAGAGAGCAGCCAAACGAGCAGGGGAAACGCACAGGAAAAGGACTGAGCCCCCCTTTCCCTCACCCCACAGGTAATGTCGGGCAGGGAGGGTTGGATAGGAGGTGGAGGGTCCCGGGGGGACAGTTGGGGGTGGGGAACAGGGGAGATAGGATAGGGGATGGGCGTCCCAGGGGGGTGGTCAGAGGGAAGAGAGCAGGGGTGTTTGGATAGGATGCAGGAGTCCTGGGGGGCAGTCAGGGGTGGGGAGCAGGGTGGGTTGGATGGGGGTTGGAGTTCCAGGGGGCTGGGGTGGGGGGCCAGGCCACGCCTCACTGTTTGGGGAGGCATAGCCTCCCCCAGCCTTCCCTACCCAGCCCTCCATACAATTTCTGTACCTGATGTGGCCCTAGGGCCAAAAAATTTGCCCACCCCTGGTCTAAGTGCTAGATTCACAAAAGCACTTAGCTGCCTAGCTACCACTTTTGCACCTAAATCCCAGAATCGGGCCCCAGTGGGATTCACAGAACCCCTTCTCAGCTGCCACCCAACCCTTTAGGTGCTTCCCCCCACCCCATCCCTCCAGTAAAAGTTCCCTAAGAGTCTGTTTTTCTGCCTCTCAGCAAGTGCACTGCAACCTCACTCCAGGCAACCAGATGCTTAAGCCCCAATTCAATGTACTAATCTGGAGGAAGATAGGTGTTCTTTTGCCTAACTCACCTGCGGGGCCGAATCCAGTGAACAGGCTCAGAGCTTGCCTACTAGATTATGCCCCCATGGATGAGTTCACACAAAATGGAGTGGAGGAAGATCTCCCTTGTAACTCTTAGCCCAGTGGTTAGGAGGTGGGAGACCCACAGTTCAAGTCATTCCCTCCACCTGAGGGAGGATAGGGGATTTGAAAAGGATCTGCCTCCTCTCAGGTGAGTGTCCTAACCCTAGGTTATAGAACGGGTCGGCAACCTATGGCACGTGTTCCAAAGACAGCACGCCAGCCGATTTTTAATGGCATGCTGCTGCCTGCCAGGCCCCAGTCGCTGGCCCACTCAGCCCGCTGCCGAACCCAGGCTGGGACCCGGCAGGCAGCAGCCTGCCATTAAAAATCCTGCCCGCTGTGGCCCGCTCTTCTCCACCTCCCCCTCCCCCCAGCGGGGGCAGGGTGAAGAAGCTTGGTCCTGCTGGCTGCTGCTGCAGGGCAGGCAAGCTTCCCTCTCCCCTGCCTCTTCCCCCAGGGTGCTGGGTTCCTGCCCCTCCTCCTCTCCCTCCCTGCTGCTGATCAGCTGATGGCCCTTGCGAGGGAGGGGGAAGGGGGAGAAGCGGACCGGGGAGGAGGCAGAGAAGAGGTGGGGAAGGGGGGTGGAATCGGCATATCCCCTCCAGCCCCCTGCCGTGAGCCGCTCTGGGCAGGGGGCTGGGAGCACCCCCACGACCCTAGCCCACACTCCCAGCCCCCTGCCCTGCACCCCCACACACACTCCCAGCCCCCTGCCCTGACCCCTGCACCCCCCCATGACCCCATGCCCTGACTCCAGCACCCCCACACATACCCAGCCCCCATGCCCTGACTCCTGCACCCCCCACATGCCCTTTGCCCTGACTCCTGCACCCTCCTCACACACCCGCAGCCCTCTTCCCTGACTCTTGCACCCCCCACATTCTCACCCCTACCCTGAGCACCAAAAGGGAGCTCTTGCATCTCCCCCCCACATTCCCACCTGCACCCCTCGCACCAAATGGGAGCTGCCCAGGTAAGCACTCCACACCCAAACCTCCTGCCCCAACCCTGAGCCCCCTCCCTCATTCTGGCTCCTGGCCAAACCCTGCACCCTAACCCCCAGCCTGCTCCTTCACCCCCAGCCCTGTGCTCAGTGCACTCCCACCCTCAGCTCAGTGCAGAGAGAGAGGAAGAGAATGGGCTAGAACCAGGGAGAAGGTAGGTACCCACTCTATGTGGGCAGGGCTGGGATCCCAGACCGGCAGCGGTCTGAGAGGGGCCGGCAGCCGGGACCCTGGCTGGTAGAAGCCAGCGGATGGAACCCCAGACCGGCAGCGGGTCCCGGCCGCAGGCCTCGCTCAGCCTGCTGCCGGCCTAGGTGAATGGAACCCCAGGCTGGCAGCGGGCTGAGCTGGCCGGCGGCGTAAGATCAGCATTTTAATTTAATTTTAAATGAAGCTTCTTAAACATTTTGAAAGCCTTGTTTACTTTACATATGACAATAGTTTAGTTAATAATATATAGACTTATAGAGAGAGACACCTTCTAAAAAACGTTAAAATGTATTACTGTCATGCGAAACCTTAAATTAAAGTGAATAAATGAAGACTCGGCACATCACTTCTGAAAGGTTGCCGACACCTGTTATAGAATATTCTGTTGAGGAGCTCCCTCAGTCTCTCCTGTTGAAGCTCCTCTGGAGAAATAATCAACTATCTCCCTCCATTCATTGTATAGGAAGCCTGAGCAGTGATTTTTCTAGGTGCCTAAAAGTTATGACACTCAGCGTTACTATGTCTAAGTGCCACCATATTCTAAGTGCCTCAACTCTTGACATCTCTTCTGAATGTTTGACACCCACCCTGCCACTTGAAGCCCACATCCCTAATTTCAGATCTCAAAACTGACACCCTCCACTAAGAACTTTCTCTTTGCCTGGAATCTACTCTGTCCCCTCCTTATCCTCTCCTTTTCTTCTGTATCTCAGTTAGATCTCCCTTCTGCTGCCTTTCAGTTCCAGGCAGGCCTTTTCATTCCCTTATTTTCACCTAACTACTGTCTTCTCACTTGTTCTGTGCCTTATTCAAACAAGTCCTCTTATACTTCTCTTGCTGGGAGGGTGGAATCTGTCCTAGCTTTCCTAGTTACTACTGTATCTCGTTTCCCCTCATCTCATTTGCCTTTTAAACATCTGACAACTGGTTTACATATTACCCTTTTATTTCTCTTCCATCTCTGACCCCTTCCAGTCTGGTGCTTTCCCACTTCATCAAAACTGTTCTGCTTAAAATAGCTTTCTCACTTTCTTGCATCTTTCTGCTGCCTCTAAACTCAATAACATCCTCTCTTCAACGGCAAATTTCTTCTAGGGTAAAATTTAGTAGTTTATTTTAATTGTTTCAGTTGAGTGCAATGCAAAAGTAATGGATGATAAAGAAACCACCCTTAATCTGAATATTTTCTGACAGTCATCTTGACATCTGTTCCATTTCAGTGTTAAAAGTAGTCTTGGTCACTTTACCCAAGGGCTCTCAATAACATTTTTGCTTTTACAACCTTTTCCTGATTTTAAATGTTTCTCTCCCCCTTGCTGTGTCCCACAAACAGAAACTTTCTACTGAAACAAGAGCATTGGCTATGTACAAAGTGCTGTCAAATGCACACTAAAACTAGGATATTTTTCTAATCTTTCAGTTTTAATAATGTTAAGTGTTACTTGAAATAATTAAACATGTTCAGAAAGATATGTGGTTATTTTTAATTATCTGACCTAATAACTTGAACTATTGTCGTAGTTAATTTTAAAGACATCTTGGCAATGTCTTTGGAATAACTGCAAATGGGGTGTGAACTTAATGAAGATCAAGTAACTACTTAAAACAAAATTAGAAGTAACTCTAAAGGTTAAATTTGTTAAGGCTAATGCCAACTGGCAGTGTTGTGAGAAATATACTGCAATGCAAATTGTGTAAATCCTTGTAACTACAGCGATAGTCACAATTAATGAGATCATTATACTTTCAGACTTTCCCCTTCTAACTGATGAAAAATTTGATTTTGACCTTTCTCTGTCTCCTGCAAGGTAAGCTAAGTGTTTAAGGGCAAGTACATATGTAAAGTTCAAAGGATGTTACAATATCTTGACTGTCTTGTCCGTCTTACAGTGGAAATGAAGATGAAGTTTTTGTTGGACCTCTTGGGCACAAAGAAAAATGTGTTGCTGTCAGTATTGAAGCAATTAAAGGTGCTGAAGAAAAGATCTCTCAGACCCCTGATGATAAGCTGATGTGGAGTCCTCTTACTGGAGAGAAATTTGTGGAAATCTTTAAAGAAGCTCACTTGTTAGCACTGCAGCTAGAAAGCGGCAACAAAAATGAACAGAACAAAGTCACCCAATCAGAAGGGCCAAAACCCAAGGTTATAGAAAAATTTGTGCAAGCATCCAAGTCAAAACTAAAAATCTTTCAAAAAGGAAACACAGACAAAAGCCCCAGGGCTATTAAAAGGGAGACATACTGTGTGTGGGACAGCCCAATTTCTCAACTGCCACCTTCCTTTCAGAAGCGTTCAGATTTACCTGTGACAGCAGTTGACAAAACTCCTCCAAACACATCTAGTCCTATTAAAATCCATAAATTTCCTAAAATATCTGTTTCACCTCTAGCCCAAGAACAGCAAAGTGATGAAAAAAATAAAAAGGCAATAAGCAAATTGCACACAAAGGCTTCATCTGCTCTTGGAAAAAGCCGTCAACTGACAGTAGAAAAGGTAAAGAATTTTCTTCTGGATAGCTTAATACTCAATAAAAAAACATGGTTGTCTTGAGATAAGGGACTGTTTGAATCTTGTGCAAGCTTTTGTTTAACAACTTTCTTTTTTAATGCATCTCTCCATTGTTTGAGAGAACCTCAAATAGGAAACTGACTTTACACAAAGAGCTGACAAATGCACAAGGTAAACTGAAAGCATATTTTAACTTGTTATACTAATGCTAGTGGAGTAGTAGTTATTAAAGTAGTGGCTAGAACTGAAGAAAGAACTTGTTTTGTTTTTTAATTGACTGAATTTAAGTTTTTACACTTATTAATACTTGATGTTCCTGACTTCTATGTAAATATTTAATACTTATTTTATCATCCCTCTGGTAAAATTATTGCTGTCTTTTGGTGATTTAGATGCCAACAGGCTCTTTACTTATATTAAGCTCTCTTCAAAATTGACAGTAGTAGGCACAGCTCTGGAGATACAGCAGTAATAACCCTTTATAGTCTTGGTACACCATCCTATCTAGAGCATGATTAGCCAACTATGTAAGGAGGACCCAGCTATGCGGCAGTACACTGAAGAACTGCCCAGATATGTTAGGGGAAGCGGTAGCTGTGTTAATCATCTCTCGTGTACATAAGCCCTGTTCAGGTTGGTTTTTTCTCTCCTGTCCTTCTGTTCCTTCCCCTTCGTAGCTAAGGCTATGCAACTAGCAAGATGCTCCTTCTCTCTGTGTGCACTACTGAGGAGGAGGATGTTGGCTCCTTACTCCTGAGAATGAGGGTGAGGAAATTGTGCCATAGGCAAAGGGGCAAGGGAGCTTCTGTAGTCTGCTCTTTTCCCCTTTGTCTCCAATCCCATAGCTTTGATAGTGTTGCTGGTCATGTGGCCCTCTCAGATGCTAACTGGAATAGATTCGTGAGCTGTGCAGTCTAAAACTTTCATGTCTAGCTGTTGGTGTCATCCAGGGAAGAATCTCCTTTGGGCTATTGGAAAGAAGCGTTCGTGTGTACATTACATTTTGCCTACAAATGTGGGACATACCTATTTTAAGAAAAGGGAACAACCACTGCAGTGTCTAGGGATGAACATGGGCTGAAAGAATCACATAGGGACTAACTTGCTGCAGAGGTGATCGCCTTATGTTGATTTAAAGCCAATTTTAATAAATGGGAACATAGTCTATGCTGTATTTAACAACTTTAAAGTCTAACAGAGTCTAAATAAATTGAGAACTTGGAATTTTTAATGTCTAGCAATTCTCATACTTGGTAGATGCAATATCCTTTTCTGTTGGCTGGTATAAAAAATATGGATTACTGAATAAATCAGCTCCTGCACGATCATCAGAGCTGTTGAAATTGTAATAGCTTTCCAATAAATTTAAAATTTTAATCTTGCAGCCAAAACCAGGGAAAAAACATGTGAACAGCATGGGGTCATCTGAAGATCTACTCTCTGACAAATCCAGTGTTGCTTCAGATGTATGTGACTCATCATTCAGTGGCAGCTCATCATTACAAGACAAGCGAGTTCTTCCTTCTCAAAGCAAGGTAATTACAAGTGTTAATACAACTGCAGAGTGAATATGTTCTTAGAATACTGGTGACTTCTCCATTTTTACATATGTAAGAGACAAACCTAGTTTTCTGACTTAATGCCATAGTCTTCTCTTTATAATAAATTCAAGGTAAAGTTTCTATTCTACAATTGCAATTCTTGGGTGGCTAAGTTATACATCAAGTGTTTTCCCCATATTTTTAACACACAATTGTTCTTAGTGCATCAGCATATAGTTAGATATTATACTACATTTCATGTTAACACGTAATATTAAGGGGCAGGGAAATGCAGATAATAGGCCTCATAGGAGGTTTGTGGATTAAAGTCTTTACTCTTCATGGTCACGTATTGTGCTACTTGGAAAGACTGTCATTTTTCTAGCATGGAAGCAGAATAGCAGTGACTCTTGCTACATCAGAAGCCAAATTCTAGGAACCATAGCACTACAATTTAAGTACTCATGTCTAAAAGAATGTGACTAACCTGTAGAATATAGTTTGTCTCAATTTTGTTAACTTTTGTACAACATTGCAATCCACTTAATATTGCCTATGCTGTTTCCTCTCCCCTCCACCCTCCCAGAGGTGCCTGATCTCTTGGCAGTGGATACACTTAAATGAAATATTGGCCACTCTCTCCAGATCTGATGCTAATGGAACAGTCTTAGTTATAATAGTCAAACTCACACAATCACTTTCCGAAAGAAAAGAATTGTAATAACATGGGATATTGCATGTGAGATGGGGAAAGATGCCTAGCATTTCAAAAATAGCACTCCAGTGTATTGTCCCATTAATCTTCATTTCTATATACTTTGAATCCATTATAAGGATATACTTGAGCTGGGGGCGGGGAGGGAAGGGGGAACACCATTGGGCTAACAATCAATTTCTGAGACCTATCCTATTAGGTACCATACAAATGTATAATTACATTTTTACTTTATTTTTTGCTTCCCAGCAGTCTGCTTTTTACTTAACTTAAGCATTTTAAAACAGGATTTAGAACTTTTCCCTGGGACAAATGAACCCAGAGAATGGTGATGCATAATGATGTAGAAATCTAACAAATGAAAATGTTGTTGGGCTTGCTTAATGTCTTTTGGACAGTTAAATAAATTAGACTTTTTTTATTCACAGTTTGGGTTAAGGAAGACCCAGTTAAAACCTCCTAGTGTTGCTAATGGTCCTCTAAGAAAGAACACCTCATCTTCATCGTCATCCTCCATTTCCAGCATGAACTCCAGTTTGAATTCAAGTTTGTCCGTCTCTCCCATAGGGGGAAATGGTAATAACTAGCATAGAGATGCAGTATGCAAATCAGTTTAAACTTAAAATAAGTAATGGGTTTTTTTTGACCTGCAGGTTCCAAAATGTGTTTGGTGCTGTCTATATTTCTTGCCGCTTCAGAATGCTAGGCTGTGTTTGGGGTGGAGTTTGGAGTGTTGTAGCTGTATTGTTCGCAGGATATGAAAGGCAAGGTAGGTGAGCTAATATCTTTCATTGGACCAAGAAGGTACAAGCTTTGAAGCTACATAGAGTTCTGCGTACCTTCCACCAATAGAAGTTGGTCCAATAAAAGATATGATCTCAGCCCCTCGTCTCTTTGGTGTTCAGAACAGGTGAATAAAACTTCATGTAGGCTGAAAGCTTGGTAGTTAGTTCAAGTTCTTGACTTCTAGCACTTGAATTAAACCAGACTTTAGAATCAATGAGGCCAATATCTACAAACTAGGAACTGACACACTTACATGGTATGCTTCTCGGTGATGACTTAATTTTTATTTTTTACATAGTCCATAATGGTTCTTTTCTGGTTAGAATTATGTCTAGCCACAGGAACCTCTAAATGCCACAATGTAACGTGATTTAGAGAACAAACAACATTATGAAGTAGAGAAGAGGGAGGAAGTCAAAAAGTATGTTACTCAAGCCCTGGTTTAGTCCTCCAAAGCCCCATATAGTAGTAATTTACTCGGCAAACTTAAACAGTAATATCTCAAAGGTTGTGGTTAACACAAAAGCAGGGAGTAATGCAATTGTCAAAGCCTTATCAGGACTTATTAGAAACAACAGTGGAATATAATAGCTTACAGTTTCTTGATCCATTGTAAAACAAGACTGAAGCACACACCTGTAACATTATTTCATATTTAAACATTTGCCTATCATGAAGATAGAAGCAGTCATTGTTCTACCTGAAGAGTGTCAAGACTTGGAAGCCTTTCTAAGCTTCCTGTTTTAAAGTTATGTATTAGCTTTTTACACTAAACAAACACGCACCATGTCTCTGTTCTCAGTCCCTGTAGCTGTGCACTCTGTTTTTAATACCTGTCGGCTGGCTGTATTTCCTGTTAAAACTTAATGACAGAACCCTAGAAATCACACTGCTACCCAACTTACATCTGGAGCAGAGGTTCCCAAACTTTTCTTATTGCATACCCCCTTCCAGATCTCCCAACTGCCTGTGTACCACTACCCTTCTCATCACTGATACTTTGTGTGTTCTTAACACTACCTGTCTTTAGCCATCTGTCCATATTTCACTGTTATGCACAGATATAGTGTGACGTGTATAACCAAAAATAAAACCCTGACTAAGTTCTGAGCTCAGTTAGACTGGACAGTTGCTGACCAACTGAACCCGCACTGTATGGTGATTGGAGGTCTCTCTGTATCTGTGTTCTCCTTGGTACATCTTGAAGTAAATTAACTACTGGATTTTATATAACAAATTCCCACAGAGTTTTAAAGCTTTGTCTAAGTAGCCTATTATGAAAATGCAGTAAATAAAATCCACCCACAATTTCTCCCATGTACCCTCCACCCTGAGATGTCTCACATACCCCAGACGTATGCATACCACAGTTAGGAACCCCCGGTATAAGGAAAAACGACTACTTAATACCAGTAACTTGCATATACTGTTATCTTCTCTAGTAATCCAAGATGGTAATAAAATGCCCTGTACCTTTAGCGGGCAATTATTTTAGAATTGTGACCCATCTTATTTGTAGCCCATGTGGTGATTTTTTTAAATTTTTTTTTTTGAGGGGGTGAGGAAGAGGGACACATTTTTTTTAATAAAACTGAATTAATGAGTAAAGTTGCAGGATATAATCAGATCTATATCAAGCATAAAATTTGACCTCTATAAAGAGATTGAGTCAGTGTTTAATGAGCAACTGATATCTTTAAAATGTATCCAAAAGCAGACTTGCAGAAGTATATGGATAATGTATGTGGCTAAACTACGTATTTATTCCAAACAAAATGAGTGCTTGCTCTCAATTGCTCATAGCGTAAGAGTGGGAGAGGAAAACATGCTCCTAATTTCTTGTGAACTAAGAGGCTCCCTGTTTCAGGAAGTGAAGAGAAAGGCACCTGGAGGAGATGAAAGAATTTTGGCATGCATGATTGGGGAAACACTCCAAGTGTAGTGGCCTGCATGAGTAAGCACCGAAGTCTTTGAGGAAAGTGAAGTGTGTTGGGGGGAATAATCGGGTCCAAAGAGAATGTTAAGTGACCACAGATGAACTGTAGGCAGGGAGAAGAACTGTGTAGAGCGTTGAAAGGGAGAACAAAACTAAACTCTAGCCCAGTCAACAACATAACATATAGATAAGGAAGTCGCTATTGGGAAGTATAATGCAAGACTCTGCTATTGGAGGACACAGTTTCCATGCTTCAGTGATTCAGAACTTTAATATCTTGTTTTTTAGAGATTGTTTATTCTGTTGGCTGTGGAATCCATGTGACCCTTACGCTATGTCTAGGCAACCTATTCAATAATACACTTCCTTTTTGGAGTCAAGAAAATACTGTTCTAAGTTGTAGCTTGCTTTTTTGCCCATAGGCTAAAACACATCCACACTACTTATACTTACCCAGTGTTAAAGGAGCACTTAGCTGAAAATTTAACTTTTGTAAAAACTTGTCTTACATAATGTAAGCTTAATAAGTTTAATAAAACTTTAATTCAATGGGAAAGTTTAGTAGCACATGTCTTGGAAATACCCCGGACCCTCGCTAGAACGCGTGTCTATATAGCACAAATTTGCATATAACACAGTCGTAGCCATGGATCCCAAATTTAATTACTTTAATTGCAATTCATTTTAACGCGGTCCCCATGTTAACGCAGTACCATGCATGGATCCCAAATACCGCGTTCTAGCAAGGGTCCGGTGTATTTAATGCGAATGACTAGAAACTGTTTAGCAAATCCAATTAGTCTAATCGAAAAACTATGATTTTAAGTGAATAAATAGAATATTGAAACTTGTCATTTAAAAAAAAGTTAACTTTTAAATACTCTTAACCAGCATAGGGAAGGAGACTTCATTGACTGTCCCTTAAAATATGTATTTCAGGTAGCTGGGCCAACTACATTGAAAATACAAGTTAAGCTTACATACACCTATAAAGAAGGCATATTTAAGTGCTTCTTAAAATACCTTACTCTTGTTTCATTTGAACTGGAAGCTGATATGCTGAATCGTGTCAAGGAGGCTTTTCTGAAGCATCAAAGACAAATAACCACCCGTAGAGTTTTCCTATAGTTTTCAGACTTCTAGTGGCTAAAAAGTGGAAAAAAATTTAAACCTTTAAATTGTAACAACTACAAAGTTCAGATGCTTGAACACCTATCACAAATCATTGCATAATGTTTTCATATCTTCAGCTGCACTTGAGTAAACTTACTCTCTTGTAATTTAGTTAAATGTACCTTGTAACCAGTTGAGGGAAAAAACAACGAGCAATTCAGAAGTATAAATATGAGCTTTCTATCTTTCAGGTAAATCAAGTCTCTCTTCAAAAATTTCTGTGAGCAGCTCCAAACTCTCATCTAGCACAAAAAGACTGGCTATGGTTAGACCTATCAGAATGTCATCTCTGCAGACTGTCCATTCTGATGTGTCCTGCAAGCAAACAAGATCAGTTAGTACTCCCAAAATATCTACTGCTGGGAATTTAGCCAAGTCTTCAGCTTCTGTGACAGGATCCCAAACTCTAGCCAGTGGAATTCAGAGACTGAGCTCAGTCCCTAATCTGCAGAAAATATCTCAGCAGAACAAAGATGGAAGTGCAGCAAAAGGAAACACATGCCCAAAAGACAATGCTAAAATTATACTCACACCTACAAATCAGATTAAGGTCCCTAAGAGATGTGGAGGTAAGCATACATTTTTGGAAGGCTGTTTTTTGTGTTAACTTGGCTTTTAATTTTAACATTTCTTTCAATGTTCCTCACACTATTTGCTAATTGAGAGTGAAATTTGTCTTTATTTGTATATTGTTCCAAAGCTGTTGGGATGGAATGAATCATATGACTTGTACGTAAGATGTTATAGTTGAAAACAAAACTAATATAGATAACAAATAAGTAATAACGTAGAGTAATATTTTTCTTTTCCCTTAGGTTCATCATCAGAAAATACAGCACCAAAAATAATGGAGCCAATCAGATTACTATCTTGTGGCACATTTGGAAGGTAACTTTTTGTAATTAGAATTTAACAGGTCACTTGCATGTTTTCTTAACTATACCTACCTTTGAGAATGTTGTACCAAGCAACTATGTAACCTGAATTTTAAAAGTGCAGTTCTAATTACTTTGAAAACTAACATTGTGAGGTATCTCTACCCTCCTGGTGACTTCCAGATTACTCTGCCCTTCCACAAGTAAAAATGTTAACTCACCCTGGGATATGAAAGTCAGTTTGGCTCTCTTGGGACTGGGTAACATAAATACCTAACTAGAATTCATTGACCATTCTGATGTGCAAGGGAACAGAATCGGCTCACACATAACAGAGATACTTCTGCAGTGCTAATGAGTTGGGGGGAGGGGGTGTGTGTGTGTGTGGTGGTTTTTTTTTTTTTTTTTTTTTAAAGTCAGCTCTGAATATACTCAGGAAGCAAATCTAATGAGGGCTGTTTTCACATAATACCTGTTCACTGTAGAAGTGCACTTCAAGATTCTGTTCCATTGAGTGCACTGCTTCCTCTTCTGTCTCAAATTTAATCTCAAATTTTCAAAATGATTTGAAACATCTGTTAACTGAACTTTAACTATGAGGATGTGACCAGTTCCAGCATAATACAGCAATCACTTTTAATGTTCAGGTTTAGTTATCCTAACACTTCCGTATCTGTTTGTATTCTTAAGCCTGCCTTATGTTGTTTATTTCTGTTGTCTGAGTAGTATTCAGAATGAAGTTGTAAGAAGTTTCTAGAAGCTTTCAGTTAAATGTATGCTGCTTGTTTTCTTCTAGTGGTGTTGCTGTTTGCACTCCTGTCAGATCTTCAGAAGATGGGGCCTCGCAGAACTCTTGTCTTAGTTCCAGGTCCATTTTAATTACTCCAGCCAGTATAAAACGTTCTGCTGTGCCTACACCTGCCAGTCGTATCTCAGGAATTCCAACAATAACTCCTAAAACTTTGCCAAGATCTGTCTCCTCTCCACATTTTATGTCTGTTCGTCAAGTCTCCAGTGTGTCCACCAAAAAGACTCTTGCAGCTTGGTAAGATACCGTGGGTGTAACATAGCTCTATTGAAATCTATTAAAACTCCTATTGTCTTCAATGGGGGAAAGATTTTGTCCCAGATGTTCAGACACTGTACACTAGCATGTAAGTGATTTAATCTACTGTTGAGTAGAAGCATGCCCAGGTAACTAGCAAAATAATACAGCTATACTTGTTAGTTCTTTCCAACATAATTCTCTAACATGGTTTGGTTTGCCTAAATCCGTAAACCAAGGGATAACGTTAGACTCTCTTGTAAAAATAGTGAAGATAAGCACATCTTATTCCATCACTTGACCACATCTTCAAACTACCTGTGAATCAACTTGAATTATGTGCATCATAGAACTTGTATTTGAGGAATTTGCTGCTTTCAGCCAGCTTACTTGATGTACTGCAGAAGTAACTTTGTGTTCCAACACAATGACACTTCCAGCTACGTGAAAGATAATGGAGGACCTAAATGTGGCAATACTTTCTAGATGAGGAAAGCAAGCCGGCAGTTAAGTCAAATGATCTACTTTTAAGTTCTGCTTAAGTTACACTTTAAGGTATTGACCAATCTTATGCTGTCACCATTATAAAATCTGGCATCCTAAGAGAGGCCAAGGATTGAATTAAGACTGAACTGTTCTTGCTCCATGAGGTGGTCTTTCCATGCCATAGTTGAGACAGTGGCTAGGTACAAGGGGAATCTGGGCAGCACCATCACAATTCTGTACCTGTTCTGTGGAGGGGATGCAGTCTTTTCCATAGCTGTCAACCCAAAATCTTTTCACAAGCTCTAAATATATACACAGCTTAAACTAATATTTATGGCAGTCTCATATGGTGCTGATTCCCCAGAATAAAATTTAACTAACCTTATATTTCATGTTGTGCTCAGATAAAACCTTTTGTTCCAGGGTAAGCCAAGCATTATCATGCCTGTCTCATATCTCTCAAATGTTCAGTTACTTCCTCAAACTACAAGTCCAAAATGCTCTTTCTTCCCAAACCCCTCTCCTTTCCCCACTCTACTAGCCCACTGATTGTTAAGCTTGCAACTTTGGAATCCTCCAGTTCGTCTCTGTACTTTTTCCCTTCACCAGGGAGCGGACTGAACCAATTCAGTGACATGCAGTACCGGCACTTCTCTGGTACAGCAATCTCTGCGTAAGCTTCCAGAAACTTAAGTTAAAATTTTCAAATGTGGTATCCCAAGATTATCCACCAAATATGGATTGTCCATTTTGCTTGTACACTGTAGGCAACTTTGACTTGTCTATTTAAATTGTAATTCCTCAGGGCAGAGACAGTGTCTTTATGTTCTGTGGGATGCCTAGCATGCTTTTAGATAATGAATAAATAAGATGTTATTTTCAGACTGAGGGTACTCACAAAATAGAGAAAAATAAAGTTATCAAATGGCGCTTTAGCATTTGTAGGGCAGCTAAATGACATGAACGTTACCTTGTTTATACTTTAATAGTAATGCTTAATGAATACCTCTTAAATACTTGCCAAATTACTTTCCCCCAGTTCTAAACAGGCAAAGGACACCAAGACACAAGTGTCATCATTTGAAGATGATGACTTATCTCCTCCACCTATGATACCTCTTACACTTGTCTTTTCACCAGAAAAGACTACAGAAATAGCACAGAATGAAATACAAGAAGAGACTGAAATACAAAAACAGCCAGCTGAAGGAGCACAAACTAAAGAGGTAGGTAAACTGAATCCATTTTTCCCTCTTGTAAAAGCTGCCATTGAGTGAACTGCATGAAAATGTGTGCTGTCTACTAACTAAAAACTTGCTCAGATTTTGAAGTGAACTAGATTAGGCATACATGTGCCCTCTAGTGTTTGCTTATCATACCACTGAACAACATTTCTTCATTGGGATAAATGTTCCTGGAAATCGAATTTCAGTCACCTGCACAAATAATTGCAGGTCAGATTTTAGATTTGCACTCCCAGTTATCTACACTGGAAAGTCCTTGTGTATTTATGAATCCAATCATGAAACACAATACCATGTTGGGTAATTCAATACTGTCCAAAAACAGATATATTACAAAACTGCGATTAGAATGTCTGTCTGTAGAAAACTGATTAAACCATAGTGTTAAAAGAAAAAAAAGTCTAAATTCCTATTTGCTGGAATAGCAACTTGCTTGCAGATATCAGGCATAGACCAAACTAACAAATTACTCATTGTTAGTTCAACTGTAGTTATTTTCTCTGGTATTCTGTTTACTTAATGCTGGAAGCTTGCTGTGGATTTGTTTGGTGTATGTAAATACTGAATCACAATCAAATTGGATAGAGGGGTGATTAAAGCTAGTAATCTTATAGAACTGTTTCTTTGTCAAAATGTTGTCAGATCACAATTGTAGGTACAAGGTTAAAACTGAATTTAAAAACTGAAATATGAAACCTGAGAATATTTTTCAAATATGATTTAGCACTTACATAATACTTTACCCCCTCTGCTCTGCACACTAATCCTCCTCTCATCCACCAAACTATGCTGCCTTTAGGATGGTCTACATATAACCTACAAACCTAAGAATGATGGTTGCTTTTTGTGGCTTTTCCCTATGAGTCAATAACTGATTTTTCTTCATTATTCTGAAGGGAGTATAATAAACAGAGGAAAATTAACTATTTACCATTTCTAGGTCTTGCTGGTAGATATTGGAATAGATGAAACTCCCATTGCTGCTTTGGAATGTGAAAGTAGACCTCTCATTGACCTTTCTAATACTCCAGAAGTGAATAAAGTTATTCCACTAAAACCTAGTGTGGTAGGACAGGTAAGGTATCTGAATCATTTGTTTCCATAAATGCATAAAAATTATGCAAAAAATAATTGTTTGGTTGTATGCATTTGTATGTAGAATAGTTATTTCTCCCCTGTAACAATGTATTGTATACGAATTATGCTTGGCACTAGTACCTTATATTCAACACTCTTATTTAAGCTGAATCCAATTTATGGATTCTTCTTGCAGTCTCTTCCCTTTCGATCTCTAGGGTAAGTGAACATTTTGTTGTAAAACAGAGCTATGAATGAGCATCAGTTCATGAGTCAAGAATTTTAATTATTCAGCTTTGCATGGCCCACTCTTGCTGTGCTGCTTTTTGAAAGTCAAAAAACTAGCTGCATCATTTATTATTGTAGAAACACAGCTCTGTGCAGGCTCACTAAATTTCTCTTAGTAGCAGTGGCATGTCATGACACTTTTTTTAGTACATTTTGTGGGGTTGTACAAGAGACTGGATAGACTCATCCCATGGACACAGCCAGTCAGGAAGTTCTATTCAGAGCTTTCATATTCTTGTAGAAATTAATTCTGAGGCGTGCACTGCACACGTAAATGGCACACCACTGCTTACTAGTCCTGAACACCAATAACCTGGAGGCTAGAATATGTTCCTGCTACTCTTCTCTGCTGTGAGACAATGTCTGTCAAACCCCTAACTGCAGCATTGGTTTTCAGCACTACACCAGTTCAGACCAGTTTGGCATGTAGAGGTTTGTGTTAAATGGCTCATCACTCCTGACGTGGTCACCACTCTTCAAAAGTCAAAGCAGCTGAGGCTTGACCTTGGCTTTAAAAGTAACTTGGTCACTAATGTGCAGTGCCACGGAGACTCTTGGCTTTCCCTCCACTGGAGCCAACATAGAAAAGCAGATGTGGTAGTAGTGCACACTGACACTATTCCTAGTGTTCAAGGCACACATGCACATGATGAGTGTAGGACTTAACTAAGTAGTCATTCCATGACTTAAAAAGATGTTTGGGAGGGAATGGTAATGGGAGTAAGCTATTACCAAAATCTGTTACTGTGATTCCCTGAAACAAATAGTGCTTTTTAGGGGACAACAACTTGATAAAAACATCTGGTGAAAGTGCTGGTGCTTTTATTTTACTAATAAGTAAGGCTCAGGTCCACAAAGAGACATGAGCAGCTAGAAAAATCACAGGAATACTGTGATCCGCAAAGCCTGAGTTAAGAGTAGGATCAGTGGTTAGGGTACTCATCTAAGATGTGGGAACCTACCAGTTTAAAGTATCCCCTTCTGCCTGGATGAGGGTTTTTTATATCCATTTAATCTGTACATTTAAACAGGAGACTCCCATTTCTCAGGTGAATGCTCTAACCTCTGGGCTATGAGATATTCTGATGTCAGTCTCTCCTGTTGAAGCGATGTCACTTTGGATAAACAATTAGCTACTGAAGCAGGGGGACTGGATCTTGGGTCTCCCACATCCTCAGTGACTGCTCTAACCTCCCGGCTATAGGACCCTTCTCATGCATGCGTGCTCTCTCTCTGGCCCAATTACTCTTATTTTCTACAGTAGTGCCACTCTTTAAGAGGGGTGTCTGACATTCCCCAGCGTACAATCTGGACTGATGGGCAGCTGTGTCTCCCTCAGTTCTCCAACCTGGAGTGCCTTTTACACTGATCTGCTGTGAGAGCAACCACTCCTGGTCTGCCCGCACACAGCCTCCAGCATGTAAATCACTCTCAGCTATGCTCTGAGTGCTGCAGCCAGCCACCCTGAAATTACATTGCAGGGCAACACCAGAAAGCTTCCAGTCCCAGACTAACCCCCCCCCCCCCCCCCCAAATGTGCATCTTGTACTGCCCAGCCCCTGCTGGACAATGCAAACTCATATAAAGTCTGCCATTTCAGTAATAGAAAATGATATACACAAATCTTGTTCTCTCAAATGGAATTTCCCAAACACTTCAATCTAAACACGCTGGTTTAGATAAAACAATAAAACAAGTTTATAAACTATGGAAAGATAGATTTTAAATGATTACAAGTAATGAGGCATTTGGGAGGGAGGGATAGCTCATTGGCCTGCTAAATCCAGGGTTGTGTGTTCAATCCTTGAGGGGGCCATTTAGGGATCTGGGGCAAAAATTGGGGACCGGTCCTGCTTTGAGCAGGGGGTTTGGCTAGATGACCTTCTGAGGTCCCTTCTAACCCTGATATTCTATTAAAAGAATTTGTTACAAAGAAATAAAAGGTAAAACATGACTGACACCTAGCTTAATAAGTTAAGTGAATTCAAAGCAAAAGGTTTCGCTCACCACATGTTCTAGCAGTCTTATTGGCTGAATCTTTCAGCCATGATCCTTCCACAGTCTAATGATACTTCCTTTGACCTTCAAGTGTTGTTGACGCTGTGAGTAGAGATAAAGGGAGAGAGATCCTTTGGAGGTGTGTGTTCCCCATTTTTATCTTTTCTTCCTCTTCTGAGAATCCTCTCCAGCTGGGGTTCAGGAGACTGAAAGTCTGTGGAGATGGGAACTTCCAGCTGTGTGTTTTGTTTTTTGGGGTTTTTTTTTGACAAGATGTAAATTTCTCGCTCACGTCCTTTTTCCTGCCAAAGAATGGACACTTAACTAGATGTTAGTCCATTTTATTTTGTTGACACCGGGCTGAAGCATCAGTTTGCCTTTTGTCTTTGAGGAATTGGTCTAAACTTGGAATATGTCTCAGTAATGCTATACAGTGTTGCTACACATTTTACTAGGATAATAATGATCAGAACATTATGGATTTTCAGATGATACCTCACAAAGCATACTTTGTACAAAATCCATTATAGTTTTGTAAAAGAGTTTGTATCCCAATATTAACTATCATGGGGGGTAGGAGGAGGGAAGAGGGCAGGTAAAACACATGCCTCTCTCTGGCATTTCCCAACAGCTATTGGAGGTGTGGGGTGACCTACCATCCTGGCTTTTGTGAATCTCTTCTCTCTCTGCTGTACAGGAAATCTGAGTACCTGACTCTGTCTTTTAATCCCAGTGATTTTTTTTTAATCCTTTTTTTTTTTCTTCTCCTAAGCACGTAAAAGCTAGGTGTTGCGAGGCTGTGTGACAAAAACTGATTCACAAATGGATTTTAGCCCTGAGACTCAGTCCCCATGCATAAATTTTTAGTGTAGCAAGAAAACTAGAGCTCAAAACCAAGTAAAATCGGTATTTTTTTTCAACCTTTGGGAGCTAATTCAGTTCTGATAGACTAGCATTCTTTGATACATTGGATCAGTCTTTGGGGCAGAGACTAGGTCTCCTTTTGTATAGCACCTAGCACAAGGGGCTCTGCTTGGTGCATGTGGCTTCTGCTATAATTAAACTTTTTACAGTAGAGTAGAGAGGCTCTAAATTGAACATCTAAGTGAGTGGTGTAGGTATTTGTCTTCAGGCACCTGAAGAAAAGAATCAGCTATCTAAATCTTATGTCGTTTCATTTCTGTCTTTCAGCTTATAGATTTGAGTTCTCCTCTTATCACTCTGAGTCCTGAAGTGAACAAAGAGAATCTGGATTCCCCTCTGCTGAAGTTCTAAACTAAACATTAGCTGAACCAAAATTTTATCTTGGGACTAGCATCTGCAATCTTGATTTGATATATTAGCCATCTTCATAGGACTGTGTGGAGTGAATATCATGCAATAAAATCCCTTTAATGTACTACTGAATGTAACTTGTGTTGACAAAATGGAACTAGAATAATCTGTTCAGCAAATCCAAATTGGGAGCACTTGATTAACGTAACTGTCTTTAAGCATTGTTGCAGATCCATGTAGTTTAAAAAAAAAAGTGCTGTATGTCTGCTTTAGTAAAATTATTTTAAATCTAATTATACATAACAGTAACCTTTTTCTAAAGGTTTACTAGTAAATGATCTAAAGTACTAAAATTAAACTGAAAATTAAAGCTAATGTGGTAGTTTTTGTAATTAAGGGATTTTAATGGTCTGTATACATATGAAAGCATCGCAAGTCTGGAAATAAAATGGTTTTGGGACTACTAATGTGTTACATGCTAATTGTGCCATAGAGTATTTCAGGAAGCTAAAATGAGCTACATTCAATAAAAGCATCTGGATCTAATTGTGTACTTTGACATAATCAGGATAATGTTAAAGGTGGTAGTGTCAGAACTTTGCAAAGTGCATATAAATTGAGTTGCCTGCCCTGAAGACTTTTTCTATAAAAGATTTAGAAAATGGAAAGAATGGGATCAGAGTGAAAAGTGCATTATGTTAATTTTAACTTCTGATAACTTTGAGGTAGGGAAACATTGCAGGAACAGATAAAACAATAATGAGGTCAGCTGTAGAAAGCAAGGTAAAGGATGGGATTTGACAAGGCCAGCTGCTCCACTGTATGAGAGAGGTAATTCTAGATGTAAGAAATGATACAAAGTCAAGAATAGGACATAAAATGAGTAAAATACCTGGCTCTTCCCATTTTATCTTACGCATCAAATGTAAAGTCTGGTCTGCCCTACTTTTTGCTAGAGGTCTTGCTTGGAAGACCCAGAAATGGACTGGAAGCTTTTTAACCCTTCAACTATCAACAGACCTGTACTCTGATGTCCATGGTAACAACTCCAACTCAGCCTGTTTAAACTATAAAAGCAAAAGTTGAAGACAAAGCCTGCTATGAGCTGAATTGTTTAGATTTAAAACTCCTGATAAAGGTTCTTTAAGGCTCCGGGTAAACCCTTGGGTTCATATGACTAGGTGAAAGATTCTAGAAGTAGGAGGACACTTTTGTAATAACTGAAATGTTTCAATTGATGTTATGGGTTGAGGCTACCTTCTCTTCTCAGACATGGTGTATGTGGATCACGGGCCAAATCTGGACTACCAGATGCTTTTGAATGGATCCTGAAATTTTTTTATTTAATTATTCTTAGCCATCATCTATTGTTGTAGTTGCTGGGTTTTTTATTATTTTCTCTGGAGTCTGGACCTTGACAAAAAAAATTGACTATTCCTGGCTTAGGCCTACATCCTGATCAGACGAGCCAGAGAGGGAACCAATGGCATTACCACCAGCTTTGACTAAATCCTGAGCACTGCCTGGCATGTGAGACTTTGGTTCTGGTTCTCCGACTCCCTCATGTCAGGGGCCAAGAAGGCAAGAAACCAAGGTCCCCTCCTTTGGAAAATTCTGGTTGTGCCCCTGCCTATAGAGTCTCACAAAGCTCAATCTTTGCCTATACTATCAAACAGCTATATGAAGCAGATCCATCTCTCACCTTGACCACTCCTTTGTCAGATGTCAACACGATCCCCTAGCTTTCTCCACACAATCATGTCTGACTTGCTCCATGTGGCTTGAGGCTGCATAACTCCCAGTTTCTATGTAGTGTGAGACCTCCTGGCAATCCATTCCCTAGAGCAGGGGTTCCTAAAGGTGGGCTGTGACACAGTCCCGGGTGGTCTGCCAGCACAACTGCATTCTCCAGTCAAGCTCTTAGTAAATCTCTAACTCCATGTGACTTGTATAACTTAAGTAAAAGCTATATAAATGTAATGTTTTGAGACATATAGGACAGAGTTAGAAATCGTTAGTTAAAAAAATAAGCTGCAATATGTCAACTTTAAGTCTCATGAGTACAGCTGTGTGTTTCACTGCCAGGTAACCTAGCAACATACACACAGTCCACCATTTACAACTGTAAAAAACAGGAAGCAGTATTTCAACCTGACATGGATCGATTTATTTTTCAAAAGCAAGAAGGGTGCGTTGGTAGAGAAGATAATGAAAGTCCCAGACCACCTACAGCTATGCAAAATTAGCCAGCCAAAAAAAATAGTGGTAAGAAAATATGACGACACATACTTAAAGTTCAGATTCTCCTTTATGGGATTTGCAAAAAGAAAAGGAGGACTTGTGGCACCTTAGAGACTAACAAATTTATTTGAGCATAAGCTTTCGTGAGCTACAGCTCACTTCATTGGATGCAGTCAGTGGAAAATACAGTGGGGAGATTTATATACATATAGAACATGAAACAATGGGTGTTAGTTGGGGGCTGAAGGTGATGGCTAGTGGCGTTCTGTTATTTTCTTTGTTGGGCCTGTCCTCTAGTTACTGACTTCTGGGTACTCTTCTGGCTCTGTCAATCTGTTTCTTCACTTCAGCAGGTGGGTACTGTAGTTGTAAGAACGCTTGATAGAGATCTTGTAGGTGTTTGTCTCTGTCTGAGGGGTTGGAGCAAATGCGGTTGTATCATAGAGCTTGGCTGTAGACAATGGATCATGTGGTGTGATCTGGGTGAAAGCTGGAGGCATGTTGGTAGGAATAGCAGTCAATAGGTTTCCAGTATAGGGTGGTGTTTATGTGACCATCGCTTATTAGCCAGAAGAGTACCCAGAAGTCACCTACTATAGGACAGGCCCAACAAAGAAAATAACAGAACGCCACTAGCCATCACCTTCAGCCCCCAACTGAAACCTCTCCAACACATCATCAAGGATCTATAACCCATCCTGAAGGACGACCCATCACTCTCACAGATCTTGGGAGACAGGCCAGTCCTTGCTTACAGACAGCTCCCCAACCTGAAGCAAATACTCACCAGCAACCACACAACAGAACCACTAACCCAGGAACCTATCCTTGCAACAAAGCCCGTTGCCAACTGTGTCCACATATCTATTCAGGGGACACCATCATAGGGCCTAATCACATCAGCCACACTATCAGAGGCTCGTTCACCTGCACATCTACCAATGTGATATATGCCATCATGTGCCAGCAATGCCCCTCTGCCATGTACATTGGTCAAACTGGACAGTCTCTACGTAAAAGAATAAATGGACACACATCAGACGTCAGGAATTATAACATTCAAAAACCAGTTGGAGAACACTTCAATCTTTCTGGTCACTCGATTACAGACCTAAAAGTTGCAATTCTTTAACAAAAAAACTTCAAAAACAGACTCCAACAAGAGACTGCTGAATTGGAATTAATTTGCAAACTGGATACAATTAACTTGGGCTTGAATAAAGACTGGGAGTGGATGTGTCATTACACAAAGTAAAACTATTTCCCCATTTTTATTCCCCCCCTTTTACCCGCCACTGTTCCTCATACGTTCTTGTCAACTGCTGGAAATGGCCCACCTTGATTATCACTACAAAAGGTCCCCCCCTCCTCCCCCTCCAGCTCTCCTGCTGGTAATAGCTCACCTTAAGTGATCACTCTCCTTACCGTGTATATGGTAACACCCATTGTTTCATGTTCTCTATGTATATAAATCTCCCTACTGTATTTTCCACTGACTGCATCCAATGAAGTGAGCTGTAGCTCACGAAAGCTTATGCTCAAATAAATTGGTTAGTCTCTAAGGTGCCACAAGTCCTCCTTTTCTTTTTGTGAATACAGACTAAGGGCTGTTACTCTGAAACCTGTCTTTATGGGATTGGATCAGGATGAGTAGCCATTACTTCAGTGTGTTATAACTATTGTTTTATATTTTTTATAATTTTTATTCTTTTCTAACTAGTAGAGTGTAGGGTTGGTTCTTTACTTAGCATAGATATTGAGATTTTACACTAAAAAAATTGAAAACAATATTGTGGTCGAAGTTGGACAACTATTTTGTTTTAAAATTAACAATGTGTTTAACAATTTTAGTAACATTGTGTTGCTTATTGTTCAGTTTTATACATTGTGTTTTTCCCGTTTGAACACAACATATTGCTCTCAACGTTTATCCAAAGTCTAATTTTACGAAAACGGTTTGGCTTTGGAGATCTTGAAGCATTTCTATTAGTGTATATTGCTAGGGCTTTCTATCATTACAATTGTTTACATTAAAATGGTTGTTTGTTTGTAGTGTTATAGTTTGTGTATGTAATAATTAAAATCATTTGCCTCAAGAAGAGTTAATAGTGGGCCCCTGTGCTTATTACAGCTGGGCCTTAGCGGGAAAAGTGTGAGAACCCCTGCCCTCGAGGAAAGCCTTTCACGGTGTGCTCCTAGATAACAGCTCTGCTTGAGGCTGCACTGCTCTCTGCCATGCAGGGGGTGTCTGAGGGGACATCCTACCACGGGACCTGCTGAACCTGACTCTTGCTACTTTTCTCTTCAGGCTTCCCTTCTAGTACCGTGCCTGGGAGGGGGGACGGGCTCCCCCTCCCTGCTCCCACAGCACCAAGCGGCCGGCGAGGGCGCAGGGCTGCTAGGCCCCAGCTGCTGGCTCTGGCGGCGGGAAGACAGTCCCCAAGCAAGCCCTACCGCGGGAACTCACACAGCAAACGCATTTCTACACGGCGGGACGCTGCACGCCCTTCTTTAACTGGTTCCCAACGGGGGAGCATCCCCTGACCTCCCCCCGCAGGGCCCGGTGGCGGGGGGGGGGGGTAGGTCTCCGAGCCAGCACACGGCGCTGAGTCTCCTCCTCTCTCCGCGCCCCTCCCTCCGGTGGGGCCGGCTCTGGGTGAGGGGCGGGCTCGCCCCAGTCCGAGCCCGGCTGAGCTTCTCCCTGCGGGGCGCAGGGCACGTTCCCGTCCGCCCCGGCCCCTGCTGCGCCCTAGGAGCCCCGGACGCCGGAAGGGGAGAGCCGGAGCGGGCCGGGCGCCCCAGGCAGCGGGCCCGGCTCGGGAGGATGGCGGCGGCGCGGCGCGTGGTGTGCGCGCTCTCGGGCGGGGTGGACAGCGCGGTGGCGGCGCTGCTGCTCCGGCGGAGGGGTGAGGCGCCACAGGCCCGTGCTGCGGCGGTCAGAGCGTTAGGCGCCGCCGGGGCAGGGGGTCCTGGGGCCGGTGACACGGAGAGAAGGGCGGGGAGGAGGAGAAGAAGAAAGGCTGGGGTGCCTGGAGCTGGTGACACGGGGGCAGTGCCGGGTTTACAATGGCGCCATGGAGCCGGGCCCATGCTCAGAAGGGGCCCCGGCCTGCTCTGCTTGCCCTGTGCCCCGAGACCCCCCGCCCGTTGGCCCCCCGCACACTTGCTCCTCTCCGCTTGCCCGCTGGTCGGCCAGCCGAGGGCTCCTCTCCGCCCCCTGGCTGGACCCTCGTGCAATTCTGGCTCTGGACGGTCTCTGCTTCCCACCACCTCTGGGGCCCCGCCTGTGTCCCTGGAGCTGAGCCGCCTGGGACAGGTGCAGAAGCCTGGCTAGTCTCAGCTGGGTGGGGTGGGGAGGGGGGCTTGGTTGGGTCCCTCCAGACAAGTGGGTCCTGTGGGAGGGGGAGTGCTGGGCTGTGAGGGGGCAGGGAAGATCTCTGTGTGTTGGGGCACTAGGGAGTGGGGGGTTCTGGGTGGGGTGCTGGGCAGTTGGGGTGGGGCTGTGGGCAGGGCACTGTGCATTTGTGGCAGGGTCTGGGGGGGGCACGCTGACCACAGTGCGTACGGAGCGGCTCTGGTCATAGGGAATTGGGGAGGGGGGGAAATGTGTGGTATGGCATGGACCTGCCCCCAAGGGGAAGGGGCATGCTGGCAGCACAAGGCCGGGCGTCTGGCAACTGCCAGTTTGTAAATAGTGCCCTTATGCTGGGCGAAGCAAGGCCGCCACTGTCATGCCATGCCCCATTGGCCCTGGCCGGCCCGTTGCTCTGGGGACTGACACCTCCCCCCACACGCCATGCTCCTTTGCCCCCATGGGGACCCACAGAAGGTTAATCTGGCTCTATACTGGGAGAGTTAGAAGAAGGGCAGGAGATCCTGGAGCTGGTGGGAGTGGAGGGGAAGGGGGAGGAGAAGGAGGGCAGGGGGCCCTGGGGCCCATGACAGAGGAAGGGGGAGGGGAGAAGGGATGGGTTTCCGGGGCTGGTGACACGAGGGGAGAAGGGATGGGGTGCCTGGGGCTGGTGACACGGGAGAGAATGATGGGGGGGGGGCCTGGGGCCTGTGACACTTGATGTGGAGAGGGCTAGGGTGCCTGGGGTCTGTGATATGGGGAGGAAGGCTAGAGTGGCTGTGACAGGGAGTGGAGGAAGGGCTAGGAGTGCCTGGAGGTGCCCCGTCATCAGTTGCTGCCTGTGAGAGTATTACACTGTCCTAATTGTTGTCATTACAGATACTCCTGCACATACCTGTCTGTACCAGTTCATTCCAGGCTGATTTTCCTGTAACCTCTATCCCTTGAATTCATACAACAGTCACCCTCCTTCTCTCTCTGATAGTTAACCGTAACAATTTAACATTGTTCTTCTCTGTAATAGGCACTAAGTCTTGTTAAATATCAGATTATTTAAAATGTTAACACACTTTCTCACATGATTTTCCCAGTGTAGATATGGGCTTTCAGAGAATGAAACATGAATCTCTATTAATTCCCCATTCGCAAAATGGGGAAGAGATGGCCAGCCCTCTGTGGAGATAGAGGTGGTTAGGGACTATTTAGAAAAGCTGGACGTGCACAAGTCCATGGGGCCGGACGAGTTGCATCCGAGAGTGCTGAAGGAATTGGCGGCTGTGATTGCAGAGCCATTGGCCATTATCTTTGAAAACTCGTGGCGAACGGGGGAAGTCCTGGATGACTGGAAAAAGGCTAATGTAGTGCCAATCTTTAAAAAAGGGAAGAAGGAGGATCCTGGGAACTACAGGCCAGTCAGCCTCACCTCAGTCCCTGGAAAAATCATGGAGCAGGTCCTCAAAGAATCAATCCTGAAGCACTTGCATGAGAGGAAAGTGATCAGGAACAGCCAGCATGGATTTACCAAGGGAAGGTCATGCCTGACTAATCTAATCGCCTTTTATGATGAGATTACTGGTTCTGTGGATGAAGGGAAAGCAGTGGATGTATTGTTTCTTGACTTTAGCAAAGCTTTTGACATGGTCTCCCACAGTATTCTTGTCAGCAAGTTAAGGAAGTATGGGCTGGAAGAATGCACTATAAGGTGGGTAGAAAGCTGGCTAGATTGTCGGGCTCAACGGGTAGTTATCAATGGCTCCATGTCTAGTTGGCAGCCGGTATCAAGTGGAGTGCCCCAAGGGTCAGTCCTGGGGCCGGTTTTGTTCAATATCTTCATAAATGATCTGGAGGATGGTGTGGATTGCACTCTCAGCAAATTTGCGGATGATACTAAACTGGGAGGAGTGGTAGATACGCTGGAGGGGAGGGATAGGATACAGAAGGACCTAGACAAATTGGAGGATTGGGCCAAAAGAAATCTGATGAGGTTCAATAAGGATAAGTGCAGGGTCCTGCACTTATTACGGAAGAACCCAATGCACAGCTACAGACTAGGGACCGAATGGCTAGGCAGCAGTTCTGCAGAAAAGGACCTAGGGGATACAGTGGACGAGAAGCTGGATATGAGTCAGCAGTGTGCCCTTGTTGCCAAGAAGGCCAATGGCATTTTGGGATGTATAAGTAGGGGCATAGCGAGCAGATCGAGGGACGTGATCGTTCCCCTCTATTCGACATTGGTGAGGCCTCATCTGGAGTACTGTGTCCAGTTTTGGGCCCCACACTTCAAGAAGGATGTGGATAAATTGGAGCGAGTCCAGCGAAGGGCAACAAAAATGATTAGGGGTCTGGAACACATGAGTTATGAGGAGAGGCTGAGGGAGCTGGGATTGTTTAGCCTGCAGAAGAGAAGAATGAGGGGGGATTTGATAGCTGCTTTCAACTACCTGAAAGGGGGTTCCAAAGAGGATGGCTCTAGACTGTTCTCAATGGTAGCAGATGACAGAACGAGGAGTAATGGTCTCAAGTTGCAGTGGGGGAGGTTTAGATTGGATATTAGGAAAAACTTTTTCACTAAGAGGGTGGTGAAACACTGGAATGCGTTACCTAGGGAGGTGGTAGAATCTCCTTCCTTAGAGGTTTTTAAGGTCAGGCTTGACAAAGCCCTGGCTGGGATGATTTAACTGGGATTTGGTCCTGCTTCGAGCAGGGGGTTGGACTAGATGACCTTCTGGGGTCCCTTCCAACCCTTATATTCTATGATTCTATGATGATATCTCATGATTTGTTATGGCAAGGTTTGTATCAAACTCTTTTGATACCAAGGTTAAAGACTTTTTTAATTCACTATTTTACTTACTGAGTAAGAAGGAATTCCTTATTTTCAAACCTGAAGAGCTGTTGAAAAGAGAATAGGTTGAATATTTTCCATTACCATTGCAGCTGCATTAAGGGCCCTTACATGGGAAGTGCTGGTCTTACAGCATTTACTATTTGGCATAGAATTTGTCAAACACTGAAAAATTAGGAATTATACGCCTGCTGGGGGATAGGAAGAACAATCCCTTATGTTCTTTGATAGGTTTAGAAACATTAAGTACCAAATGCAGAGTTTTGCTGGGGTAACGCCTGCCCTCCTGCATTCTTAGAATGATTCAAGAGAGGGACAGCAGGGCCCGTGTGAGTTTAGGGAAGGAGGGAAAAAACTGCTGGGATGGGCCACCCTGAAACTCAGCTGGCAGGAGCAGAGAGAAGCATCTGCAATAGGACCCTTAGACACTTATGCCATCTGTGTGCAACTGCTTTGTAGTTTTTACTCTGGACATTCTTCCTTTCTGCTGATTGGCTGTTTGCTCCAGCTCTCTCCTGCCCCCTCCTTGACCATCTCTTCACTTCAGCCTCACTTCACCTACCCTCCAGAGTCCATGCACACTTCTTTCTCCCAATTCTCCTTCTCCTATCCCTTACCTACACGCACACACTTTGCCCCTCTCTTATTTATTCCATCCCAGCAAAACTAACATGATGTGCAGCTGACTATTCTTCTTCACTTTGCTGGTATGTTTCTTGTTTTGTGTTTTCTGAACGGATCTGTGTCTTGTGTTTTCTGTTTCCAGTTGGGATCCTAAAGGTTACTATAATACATAATTTTTTCCTCTCTGAAAAAAAATCTAAAATGTGTAATGATCCAGTATTCAACCTGTTAGTGTCACCTTAGGAGTTGGTTGTGAGTTCAATCCTTGAGGGGGCCATTTAGGGATCTGGGGCAAAAATTGGGGATTGGTCCTGCTTTGAGCAGGGGGGTTGGACTAGATGACCTCCTGAGGTCCCTTCTAACCCTGATATTCTATGATTCTATCTGACCAGGTGTTTTTAAATCTTCAAATTCATACTGGACAATGAGTGGGTGGGGGGAAAGGTATCTGGATGCAGAATACTCTGAAAAACTAGCAGTGGACAGAAAATCAAATCAATAGGAGACTGGCTTTTAAAAATTCTTTTCAGTCTATACATAAACAGGAATTACTAATATATGCAATGTAAAACAATCTTGGGGTCTTGGCATGTTCTCCGGGAAAGTCAGGTGCTCAGAATGCTGGGGTGAAATAATGGTATTTGGAAGAAATGAAAGAGGCTCTTGATTTTTTACGAAGCACACATCAGTCTGCCTTAATGGCTTGTCTGAGTGTTACACTATCTGTAGCAAGGAAGTGCAGTGTGAGGCACTGATGGAATGACTTCTTGACAACTATAAGAACACTCAGGATACTGTTGCCCAGTTGGGACTTGAAAGATCCAGAGTTTGGGTCTGATCCATAAGAATGTTTTCAGTATGTGAATAATTCCTTTCCTCCTCCCTTAGGCTACCAAGTGACAGGGGTATTTATGAAGAACTGGGATACTCTGGATGAACAAGGAGTTTGTTCTGCTGACAAAGATTGTGAAGATGCTTATAGAGTTTGTCAGAAACTGGATATCCCTTTTCATCAAGTTTCCTATGTCAAGGAGTACTGGAATGAAGTTTTCAGGTAGGATTGTTTTAGAGACATTTTCTTTAAAAATATAATTTCTCATAAAGTGTTAGTATACCTCTAACCCGATATAATGTGGTCCGCGGGAGCCAAAAAATCTTACCGCGTTATATATGAAACTGTGTTATATTGAACTTGCTTTGGCCCCCCCTGCTCCTTGTCCCCTGACCGCCCCCTCCAGAGACCCCCTGTCCCTGAGACCCCCTGTCCCTGACCCGCCGGCGAGTGTGGGGAGGTTGGGGAAAGGATGCCCCCCACGCTCACCGGTTGCAGGAAGCAGAGCGCCGCGGCTGGGAGCTGGCGGAGTGGAGCGGGCTGGGGCCCTGGGGGTGATTAGGGACAGGGGGTCTCTGGAGGGGGCGGTCAGGGGACAAGGAGCAGGGGGGGCCAAAGCAAGTCGCCCCCAAAGCGAGTCGCCGGGGTCCTAGCCGCCGGCCCTGCTCAGCCCGCTGCCAAAACCAGGCCAGGACCCCGGCAGGCAGCAGCGTGCCATTGAAAATCCTGCCTGCCCCGGTCCACTCTTCTCCGCCGACCCCTCCTTCTCCCCCCCCCCCCCCCCCCCCGCGCGCGCAGGGAAGGGTGAAGAAGCTTGGTGCTGCTGCTGCAGAGAAGGCAAGCTCCCTCCTCCCCCCGCCTCTTCCCCCAGCGTGCTGGTTTCCTGCCCCTCCTCCTCTCCCTCCCTGCCGCTGATCAGCTGATGGCCCTTACGAGAGAGGGGGAGAAGAGAGAGGGGGCGAGCGGCAGTACGCTCACTGCTCCAGGGAGGAGGCGGAGAAGAGGTGGGGACGGGGCCTTGGTGAAGGGGGGTGGAATCAGGGCATATCCCCTCCAGCCCCCTGCCATGAGCTGCTCTGGGCAGGGGGCTGGGAGCACTCCCATAAACCTAGCCCACACCCGCAGCCCCCTGCCCTGACCCCTGCACTCCCCCACGACCCCAGCCCTGACTCCAGCACCCCCACACGTACCCAGCCCCCCATGCCCTGACTCCTGCACCCCCTCACATGCCCCCAGCCCTCTGCCCTGACTCCTGCACCCTCCTCACACACCCGCAGCCCCCTTCCCTGACTCCTGCATCCCCACACCCCATGCCCTGACTCTTGCAGCCCCCCACATTCCCACCCCTACCCTGAGCACCAAAAGGGAGTTCCTGCATCTCCCCCCCACATTCCCACCTGCACCCCTCGCACCAAATGGGAGCTGCCCAGGTAAGCACTCCACACCCAAACCTCCTACCCAACCCTGAGCCCCCTCCCTCATTCTAGCTCCTGGCCAGACCCTGCACCCTAACCCCCAGCCTACTCCTTCACCCCCAGCCCTGTGTTCTGTGCACTCCCACCCTCAGCTCAGTGCAGAGAGAGAGGAAGAGAATGGGCTAGAACCAGGGAGAAGGTAGGTACCCACTCTATGTGGGCAGGGCCGGGATCCCAGACCGGCAGCGGTCTGAGAGGGGCCGGCAGCCGGGACCCTGGCTGGCAGGAGCCAGCGGATGGAACCCCAGACCGGCAGTGGGCTGAGCGGCTCAGCCCGCTGCCGGTCTGGGGTTCCGGCTGCCGGCCCCTTGCCAGCCGTGGTCCTGGCCACAGGCCCCGCTCAGCCTGCTGCCGGCCTAGGTGAATGGAACCCCAGGCTGGCAGCGGGCTGAGCGGGCCAGCGGCGTAAGATCAGCATTGTAATTTAATTTTAAATGAAGCTTCTTAAATATTTTGAAAACCTTTTTTACTTTACATACGACAATAGTTTAGTTAATAATATATAGACTTACAGAGAGAGACCGTCTAAAAAACGTTAAAATGTATTACTGGCAGGCGAAATCTTAAATTAAAGTGAATAAATGAAGACTCGGCACACCACTTCTGAAAGGTTGCCGACCCCTGGGGTAGAGAATGGCAAAAGACTAACAAGGATAACTTAGTATTGATAATTAGTGTCTTTCATAAGACAGTACAGAAATATCTTAATGTGGTAGCAATTATTATTCATTCCTTGTCTTACAAGTTTAGGATCACCACCAACTAATATAGACATAGGTCTATTGGCATACTTACTTACATTTATTCTTTGAATTGATAGATGGGATTTCTCTGGAATTAGGTTAATTTGGCTATGTCATCCAGTTCCAATTCCTCCCTCTTTCTCTTTTCATCCATACTAACTAGCGGCAGTTTGAGGAAGGAAATATTTAATATGAACTTCAGTTACTTTCATTTACATCAGATTGGAGGAAAAAACCCTGCATATTAGACTACTTTTATTCTGAACCCAGCTCACCACCTAGTTGTCATAAAAACGAGCTTTGCTTCTTTCAGCCTCTTTTGTGTTTTGTAGACCAAATCCAGCAGGGGAGGGAGGGACACAGGCCTCTGAGCCAGAGGGGGGCTTGGGCATAGGTGTAGTTTTACTTCTATTTTGTGTGGGCAGGGGCCAGCGGGGCTCAGGCTAGATCTGCATGGCAGGGTCCGGGGAGGGAATGCCACCTCCACCCCCTGACTCACCTTGGCCGGCCGCCTAGGTTGTGGGGGAGGGCACAACCAAAAATTATAACTCAAAGGTGGGGGGCTCAGCTCAAAAAGTTTGAAAACAGCTCAGGGTGCAGGGAGAGGGGTAGCTAGGGGTTGTGTGCAGCCAGTGGGGTAGCTCAGGGTGCAGGGAGAGGGGTAGCTAGGTGCAGGGAGAGGGGTAGCTCAGGATGCAAGGAGGGGATAGCTAGGGACTGTGTGCAGGCAGGGGGGTAGGTCAGGGTGAAGGGAGGGGTTAGCTAGGGGCTTGTGTGCAGGCAGGGGGGTAGGTCAGGGTGCAGGGAGAGGTTAGCTAGGGGCTTGTGTGCTGACGGGGGTAGGTCAGGGTGCAAAGAGGGGAATTGCTAGGGGCTGTGTGCAGGCACGGGGATAGCTCAGGGTGCAGGGAGAAGGGTAGCTGGGGGCTGTATGCTGGGAGGGCTCCCCTGCTGTCCCTGCTTCCTGAGGTCTCTGCCAGTCATGGAGCTGGGTCTTCCCGCCCAGGCTGCTCTTACCACCTGTGTGAGCAACAGGGGCTGGGACCTGAGAAGCAGCTTCAACGCCCTGCAGCAGCAGGAGACAGCTGCCTGCTCCATGGCACTTGCCAGAGCAGCAGCTGTCCTGCACTGCCTGACTCTGGCTGCCTGACTCTGACCTGGGCAGTGGGTGGGGAGAGAAGGAGGTAGAGTGGGGGTCTGGAGCTGCCCCGGGACTGCCCTGCTCTTGCACTGTAATTTCGGGGCAGGGGGGAGGGGAGGCAACACTCCTGTGTCCCCCCCAACTCTGCCCATGGGCTCAGGGCTTCTCCCCCCTGGGGAGCACTGGAGCTCGGGGCTCCGGAGTTCAGCCCTGCTGCTCCTGGCTTCGGCCCCACTGGAGGCATTGGGAATTGAGGCTTCAACCCTGCAGCTCCTGGCTTCAGCCCCGTGGGAGCTGCTCGGGCTCTGGGTTTTAGCCATGGTGCCCCACAGTCTCCCTGAAAGGGTTCACAGATCCCCAGGGGGGCAGCGGACCCCCTGTTGAGAACTGCTGATCTAAGAGGCTGCCAAACAATGGGGATTTTCCTTCTAAAAATTGTTTACACTACAGCTTGAAAAGAAAACGGGGGAACAAGGAAGTGCAGTTAAAATGAGAGCCTTATTTAATACTTAATATTTCAAATGTTTTAACTATTTTTCTTCTTTTCTGTATTTTTAATAAGAGGTTAAAAGGATTTTTAATGGTCTGTTTGCTCGGGTACTAAGCGTTCTATACCAGTGGTTCTCAAACGCTGAGTGTGATGCCCCCTTATAAATTAAAAACACTTTTTGATATATTTAACACCATTATAAATGCTGGAGGCAAAGTGGGGTTGGGGTGGAGGCTGACAGCTTGCAACCCCCCATGTAACAACTTCACAACCCCCTGAGGGCTCACGACCCCGCAAGAGCCCCTGCTGTATATCAAGCCTTGGACCTTGTTTCCAACTGTTTAATGTTGGACAGTGATTGTGTTAACACCTTTAGCCCATTTATTCCATCTAAATTAATATAACAGCCCTACCCTCCCCTACCTCCACTTCCCCTGACTATGGGTCCCTGCTTCCTTCCTCACCACCACTCTACACTCCTCTATTCCCTTGTGACTCCCTGCTTGGCCCCCCTCTTCTCAATTCCATGCATCATCAGATCCACTTCCTTGTTCCCCCAGTCATCTCAGCAGAGAAATACAATCAGGTTAAGCATAGGGCCTCACTTTGCTCAGTAAGGAAATACAGGGTGTCCCCTCCCCATTTTCCCTGTTGATACAGGAGAGTGAAGTTATTCTACCGTCTTTGGGAGTGCTAGCCTGGGATCTCCAAATAAGAGACAGTGCAACTCGAGGTCTTAAGCCCACACTACTACTTTTGTCAACCATTTCCTTCCCCTGTTTTCCCTGAGTCTTCCCCCTTCAGTGCAGGGCTCACATGCAGTCTTTTACTCTAGCAAGCAGCTTGCCCTTCCCTAGAACTTCCTCTTCTGCCTCTTCAGACTGCGAACTTACCTCTTCCCATGGTTTCTACCTCTTCAGGCCTCCTCTTCCTAGGCCTTTTTAACCAAGAGAATCACTCTGGATTTGCCTTTTCTGTAGTCTCTAACCAATATTGGAGAGATTCAGCAGCCATTCTTACTCCCCTTTTCCTTTGTTTTCTGCTTCCCTAAAGAACCTGCTGACTACCCTTTTTTTAGAACTCCCTCTGACTGACATGAAGGCTTCTTAGCCTATGTTGGCAAAACTTATGTTGCTCCAGGTACAAATATTCCACCCCCTGAGCGACATAGATTACACTGACATAAGCGTTCGTCTGCACAGCAAGCTTCTCCAGCCGACATAGCTTATGCTGCTTGCGAAGGTGGGGGGTTTTGTGCCGATGGGAGAGCTCTCTCCCACTGGCGTAGACTCAGTAGAGCATCTTCACCACACGTGCTGCAGTGGTGCAGCTGTACAATACAGCAAGCTTTGCTGTTGCCTACTTTCACAGGCTCTGGGAATTATTTCCTTCAGAATTTCCTCTGGGTTGTAGTCTTCCTTACAGGTTACAGTACACTCTTATGAATAAATTGCCTGTTTGGCCTTGCCCTTGAACGTCAAAGAGGAAAAACAAGAGCAATGCAGGTGTGGGTAGCCCAGCTGACTTAGTTGCTGGTATCATCTGTTAAATGTATGGGAAAAGGTAGTAAACAAAGGACAAACCATTTTGCTTTTTGTTTTTAATATAGTCTGTCAAATGTAAAAATGTAAGGGACAAATCTGAGAGGCTGTTTCAGTTTGTAAAGAGTAAAAAATAAACACCTGTATTTTTTTTTTTTTAAGTGTAAAGTACCCTTTAATTAGCATGTACTGTTTGCGGGCAGAATCATTTGCTGTCAGTTTCTATTTATTTGAATAGGAATTGAGGACAAGAAACACCTTGCAGGCTCAGGCCCTAAGGTATTTCAGTACACATGCCCATCACCATAGTATTTAGGCGCTGTTGTTAATTGGCAATTGTTTAAGCATTTTGAACATGTAATAAAGCGTAATACAAGAGATAATCAGATACTGTGGTGATGAGGCCACGTTTGTCCCTAGTTAAAAATATAAATGCTAAGCACTTTTCTTATTGTAAAGTACAAAGATGTTGAAACTTAATTTGATAAATGCTAGTATGAGTTTAAATATGAAAAACTGTAGCTTAGTCCAGTCATGGAAAATCTTAAATGAGTGTTGTTTTACAGGTAAAATAAAATGTTAATGAATCGCTCATATGTTTGCTTCCTGCACAATTTATGTTTAGTATTATTGATAGGTGTTAAGCTCTCAAGAGTAATAAGTACTTCTTCACACTTGAATCAAATTATCTGACATTAAAAAATGTTTATAGTCGTACATTTGTTTTACAGTTACCTTTTAAATGAGTATGAATTGGGAAGAACTCCTAATCCTGACATAATGTGCAACAAGCATATCAAATTCAATTATTTTCTCCATTATGCTCTGGATAACCTTGGTAAGTTGTCTTCAGGTGTGTTTGTGCATACCCTATACTGCAAAAATGCCAAAGAGGAGCAAATTCTTTTTAAAATGTTGGGCAAGAAGCCTGATCTCATGTGCAAACACAATTTAAACATCTTTGTAGCCTTATACCAGTATTTGTAAACTATTTCTTTTCATGTGTTTTCAGAGATGTAAGTAAGTTTATTTCAGGGAACTCTCTCTTTTGTGAAGAGAAGTTTAAAATTTGCATTTGAAGGTGCTCCTTGAAACCAAAAAAAATGGAAGTGTGGTACCTCAAGAAATATGATTTTCCATTAAATATTGGAGCTGTATTAAGGTTAGGACAGCACTGGCTAGCTATGTAAAGTTTCTCAGATGTCATTTATCTTTATTTTTTGTTCCTGTAATCATTTTTGTTTCCAAATATTTCTATAACCTTTAATACTCTGAATATTGTGAAGTTCAAGTGTGATGTAGATGTATTTTTAAAATTGGCATAGGAGCGAATGCAGTTGCAACTGGACATTATGCAAGGACTTCACTGGAAGATGAAGAAATTTTCCAACAGAAACCTATTAAAATACCACAAGGGCTTTTCAGAAACCGATTTGAAGTTAGAAATGGTAAGTGGTTAATATGGCTTTGTCACAAATTCACAGGCCCAGTGCTCTGTCTTGGCTCCATATGGTCCCTGGGAGGAACAACTTTCAGTGTCAGCCCTCTGCGAGGATCGATTCTCTCTCTCTCTCAGGTTAAGCCATTTGACTCCATTGTCTCCTGGACCACACCTCTAAGCCTTTCCCATGGCTGGTGTGACAAAGTCATACCAGATGGCTGCAAGAAGGTCCTGGAAGACCAATTTGTTATCCCTAGAATGTTAAAGGCCCTTTTCCCTACAGGCTGAGAGAGGATTACCTCGGGTCAATTAGGGACGTCTGAATCCAATTAAGGACTTGCCTGAGGCCTTTAAAAACCCCTTCTCTGGGGAGAGAAAAGGGGATTGAGAATGACAAGCTGCTGCCAGGCTAGTGGCAGCAAGGAAATAAGCTTCTCCAGGCTGAAAGGCTGTGCTTCCTCCCATAGGAGGAACAGCCAAACCTGAATGCCTGCTAAGGGAGGGACCGACACCCTGCCCAAGCAAGGAGGCAAGGAAAGGTATCCCCTTTGGTTGTGTGTTTGAGACTGTTTCCTTTCTGTTTGTTTGGTGAAGGATCACCCCTTAGACCAACCCTGAAAACGGCCAAAGGAGCACAGAAGGGGGAAGGCAAACGCTGCCCAGAGCGGGGCTGATTTACTTCAGGGCTGCCATTGCCAGAGGGAGTAGTGCTAAGTCTGGCGAGACAAAGGAGGTGCCTTGCCACACTGGTCAGACTCAGTGAGCTCCCCTCAGTGAGTCCACTTGAACTGGACCCTTGGGGGAAGACTAGCAGAGAGGGAGCAACAAAACTTTTATATTGTAATAGGTTTCATAGTGGTAGCGGTGTTAGTCTGTATCAGCAAAAAGAACAAGGAGTACTTGTGGCACCTTAGAGACTAACCAATTTATTTGGGCGTAAGCTTTCATGGGCTAAAACTCACTTCATTAGATGCATGGAGTGGAAAATACAGTAGGAAGATATAGATAGGTAGATATCACTCTCACACACACACACGAAAAGATGGGGGTTGCCATACCAACTCTAGTGAGACAAATCAATTAAGGTGGGCTATTACCAGCAGGAGAGAAAAAAAACTTTTGTAGTGATAATCAGGGTGGCCCATATTGTTACTCACAACTTCTTGTCAACTGTTTGAAATGGCAACCCCCATCTTTTCAGGTTCTCTGTGTGTGTGTTTGTGTGTGTAAAATCTTCCTACTGTATTTTCCACTCCATGCATCTGATGAAGTGGGTTTTAGCCCATGAAAGCTTATGCCCAAATAAATTTGTTAGTCTCTAAGGTGCCACAGGTGGTACTCTTTTTTTTTTTTTTTTTTTCTTTTTAAGATTGTAATGACTCTCTGCCAGCGTTGTAAAACAAATGGATTTGTTGGAAGTCTGGAACACAGCATAGAAAGTTCTCGGATAGCCTTTAGAACAGAAAGTTACAGCATAGTTCCTTTGGGTCTTCCTGAGTTCAAGTGGGTCCAGACCCCTCTTTGTCCCCAGTCTAGAATCATAGAATCTAAGGGTTGGAAGGGACCCCAGAAGGTCATCTAGTCCAACCCCCTGCTCGAAGCAGGACCAATTCCCAGTTAAATCATCCCAGCCAGGGCTTTGTCAAGCCTGACCTTAAAAACCTCTAAGGAAGGAGATTCTACCACCTCCCTAGGTAACGCATTCCATAGAAGTGTTCCTCCTTCCAGCCTCCACACTATATCACCTTCCTAAAAGCTGCTACTCCTTGCTTTGTCTTCTTTCTTGGGTAAACAGATCACCTGGGCTCTGTCTCTTCAGCCCTTTGTTCTCCCACTGGCCAAAACCAGATGGGGAGGGCCTTCGGGTCACCGGTTGCTAAGTTATAAAGTGTCCCAGCCATTGTCTGGGGTCCAGGCTGCTACATAGCGGAAACTGAGGCATGCTCAATATTCATATAAAACATTAAGAAAATTCCCCACTTTGTCTCTTACACAATCATATTAAAAGCAACATGACTTCCTCAGTTGAGGTCTCTCAAAGCACTTATCTTTGTAAGAACTTTCCTTAATCACAGTTATATTTATAAACATTAAAGAAACAAGATACATAAATGGCTTTAAGCTTAACATTTTCTTACACAGTATTGCCAGCCCCCTTGGCATTAGGTCATGGTGTTGCAGGGGTCTTAGCCTCCAGTGTTCCCTGTTGCCTACTACTTGGCCCTATAATAACCCGTTTCTGTCCACAGCTTAGCCCTCCAGCTAAATTGCATCTGATCTGGATCCCTTTCAGGATAACAGAAATCCAAACATCCCGAACAACCCATCTTGGGCTATGCCTCAACCCATCTGGATTCAGTTCTCAGCCCCACCCTGGGCTTAATGGTCCTTGAGTGGAACTTCTGTGCACCTTCTTTGGGGCAGACCCATCTTCTGCTTTGAGTTCTCGCCCAAGGACCCTTTGTTAAACAGCTAGGTCTGTGCCTTTAAACATGGTGCGGTTTTTCTGGGCTACTTCCTGCCTCCAAGGCCCTTTTGCTGTTTCCCAGCAGGCTATTTTTATTACAGCATCTTCTGTGGTTTCCAGACCTCTCAGGCTTCTTCCTAGTTCATCTCAGCTCCTTGCTCCTCCCTTGGAATGCTGACCCCAGGATTGCCTCCCTGGGTGTTGCTCCTTTTCAAAGGCCCATCACAGGGACTAAATCCATCCCTGTAGCCTTTTTCAGCATGTCTTTGCCAGGCCTTTACCCAGGGAAGTCCTTAGGCATACCCAGCATAGCGTAGGGCACATGAAAATTTGGGGTACCCCTGGGTCTTAGTGTCCACCCTCCCACCTCTTCCTGTCCCTGTTCTGACCCTTTCTGCAGACTCCCACCACACCTGGCTGGTGTAGCCTGGTGAGTCTTCCTCTGAAGGGGATCTAGTACTTAAAAGAGAAGAAGCCTTCCAGCTTGCTAGACCTATTAACACAACATTGAAACTGTTAAAGAGTCATTCAAGTGGTAATGAAGCATTTGCCAAATAACAGGCATTTGCCAATCCCAAGATATATACTGTCAGTTTCTCAATTTACTGACAGAAACAGTTGTGCCTCACTGTAATATTTACTCAGAACATGTTCGGCTACAGGTCCTTAGTTTAAAATTTGCTTTAAAAATATTTCATCAGTGTGTTACTGAAGATTATAAAATCACATCTCTAAAAAATCCTTGCATAGTTTTTAGATGCACAGTCTGAGTATTCATCTTTAGCCTTAAATGCTTGGATCTTCAGACATATAGTTTTTTAAATAAATCCTTCAAAAGATCACCCTTATCTAAAATACACATGCGAGCTCGGACTGCCGTTGGGCATAGGGGCACCAGTTTAATAATACTGTATAGGGCACCATAAATCCTAAGGACAGCCCTCCACACCTGACAGCCCTTACTCGAGAGCTGTAGCTCACGAAAGCTCATGCTCAAATAAATTGGTTAGTCTCTAAGGTGCCACAAGTACTCCTTTTCTTTTTGCGAATACAGACTAACACGGCTGTTACTCTGAAACCTGTCGAGAGAGAAGTATCTCCCTACCTCCTCTCTCCTGGGCCTCCTTTTTTTGAAGGTGTTCTCCTTTCTCGGTGTAGTCTTCCCTAATCCTTGCACAGCTGTGGTCACTAATGGTAATCAAGCCATCAGGTCAGGATCAGCAGGGGGATAGCTGCTACATCATTGGTGAGGCTGATCCTGACTCCCCTTAAAGGGCCAGCCAGCCTGTGACAGTTGGTTACAATCATAATACATATCAAGATGATATTTCAACATTATTAAACTTCAGTAGTCAAACTTCTTGTTGTAATATTGTTGGAATTCTGCACCAAAAAAAAAAAAATTCTGCGCACAATATTTTAAAATTCTGCAAATTTTATTTGTCAATAAATAAATGTGGAGGCTCCAGCATGGCAGTGGGAAGCACAGGCCACTGGCTGCACAGAAGTGGGAGATCACCCTGCAACCCCCTCTCCCCCCGGGGAGGGGGGAGACATAGACTCAGTGATGAGGCTGCCCCTGACGCAGCATAAGTGCTGGGTCTTCCCCAGAAACACCCCGGAGCCCTGACCCTCTGCACCCGAAGCACCAGGTGTGGGCAGGCAGGCTCAGCCCAGCAGGCTCCAGGTGTAGGGTGAGAGGGTTCTGTGTGGGGCAGTCTGGGTGTGGGAAGCTCTGTGGGGGGTGCGGGGCAATTGGACTCTGCAGGGGGGGTCCATGTGAGGGTAGTTGGGTTTCAGCAGAGCGGGGAGGGGGTCTGGATGCCGGGGGAAGGGGCTCGGCAGTGCTCCAGATGCAGGGGGAATAGGGCTTGGCGGGGAGGGCCAGGTACAGAGGGGTGGGGCTCAGTGGGGATGTCTGGGTATGGGAGCGTCCGAAGGCACAGGGGCTGAGTGGATGGGGGAGCATCTCCTATATAGTGACCCTTCTCCCCAGTACTGAGGAGCAATTGAAACAGAAGTGGGATGGCATGTGGAGCCAGGGGAGGCTTCTGGGGGTGGCTCTAACCTGGCCCTGGCCGCTCTGTGCACTCCTCCCCCAGCCCAGCTGGGACTAGCAGCTGAGTCTGGTGCAGGGTAGGAGTCACCAGCTGAGGCAATCCCCAACCGTGGGGAGGGCCAGGTGTGGGGTGAACAGCTCAGTGGGGGGGGGGGGGGGGGCAAAAGCATGGGGGTTGGGTGGACAGGGAGTGGGTCTAACCCAGCACTGGCCGGGGCATCCCTCCATCCCCCAAGTAGGTATTTACCTCTCCGTCAGCTGCTCCGGGTGCTTGAAACCATGCGCCCGTGCTGCTGGGCAGGGCACGTAACCACTCTTGCAGCTTCCCTTTGCTTCCCATCAGAAAGTCATGTTTTTCCAGGGAAGCAAAGAAATCTGCGAATTCTGTGTGGAGCAGCGGCACAGAATTGCCACTGGAGTAAAATGAGAGACAATAGGTAGGGTGGAGATAAGCAGAGACATGAAAGGTCTTGAAAGTGAAGAAAGTAGCTTATATTGAATGCCATAGAGAAGGGTGAGCCAGTGGAGGGATGCAGAGAGATGGGTGATATGGTCAAAGTGACAGGATAAGAAAATTATGTTTGCAGCAGCATTCTGAATGGCTGGGAATGGGACATTGTTGCATTTGTCAAGTCCAGAGAAAAGGATGTTGCAGTAATTGAAACGTGACATAAGGAGAGTCTGGATGAGAGTTTTAGCTGTGTGGATGGATTCATAGATTCCAAGGCCAAAAGGTACAATTGTGATCATCTAGTCTGACCATCTGTATGACACAGGCCATAGAACTTCCCCAGAATAATTCCTAGACCTAGATTATATCTTTTAGAAAAACATCCAGTCTTGATTTAAAAATTGCCAGTGATGGAAAATCCATCACACCCTTGGGGCATTGTCCTAAATGGTTAATTACTCACTGTTAAAAATTTACCCCTTGTTTCCAGTCTGAATTTGTCTAGCTTCCGGTTAAAACAATTGGATCATGCTACAGCTTTCTCTGCTAGATTAAAGAGCCCATTATCAAATATTTGTGTCCCATGTAGGTACTTATAGCCCAGAAGGCGGCACTTCTAGAGTAGACCTGAAAGGTAAATCTGTGTTATCAGCATATAGATGGTGGTTTTATTTGCGTCTGGAGAGTCAGCATTTTCCAGGGCAGGGAGAAACCCCACTTTCCAACTTCTGTTTTGTGACACCTCTTAACTATCTATCACCATGAATGTGGTATTCTAGGTGTGTTTCCAGACCTATTGTGGCAACTCTCTATTACTAGATGTGACTGACCAGTATCTCAAAATCATCTCTCAGTCATTTGAAACAGAAGGCATTGATGTGTTAGCCATGAAACTCCAGAGCTATGATGGAGACTAGTTCTTATCCAAATGGACAGAATATGACTGAAAATTACAGTATAACTATGTGATGGAGGCTGACATCATGGGCTAGTTGGATCATAATTATTACATATACAAGACAGGATCAAGTTGTTTGTGCTCCGAATCTGTAGATCATTTGTATAAACAAGTCAAATTTTGTTCTGTGGTACTGCTGTAGGTCTGGAATAACTCCAGTGACGTTAATGTGGATTTACATCAGTGTGACTTTGAGCAAATTTGGTCTAACAATTTCTTGAAAAGCAAGATACAACACTGTTAGCTACATTTACAAACAGCAATATTTTAAAATATTAATTTATAGCATTGCTTTTCTTACTAGGAAAATTCACAGTGATGTAAAGAAAACAGAGGTTCAGCAAAATACAAAATCAAAATCTGTGTAGCTCTTTTTGGTAGTTTTAAAGAAAAATATTATAAAAATATTCTAAAAATCTTGGAAATTTTTATCATTTTATTAAAATGTTTAAGACCATAATAAACAGGCAAAACCAAATATTTGGAATGTTGGGTGTCATAAGTCAAACATGGGATTAACTGGTGTTCATGTTAGTTTGAGTAATCAGTTTTAACCCCCATTTCTTCTTGTAAAATTGAACAAAAGATACAGTATTAGGAAATGTAGCAATATCTAGGTTGTAAAAAATGCCCCAAATGTTTTCTGTTGAATACAATGAGAAAACTCGCTAAAATGTGTTTATAGTAGAAGTTCTTATTTTAGGTTGAATTTTAACTAAACTTATTTGTAAATAGTAGGAGTTAAGCTATGTAACATTGAAACATCTTGTGTATTCTACATCTTGCAGCTGTAAAACTCCTTAAAGGCGCTGACCACTGGAAAGACCAGACCTTCTTCCTCAGTCAGATTTCACAAGATGCTTTGAGGAGAACCATTTTTCCTTTGGGAGGATTGACAAAAGATTTTGTAAAGAAGATAGCAGCAGAACATGGATTTCATCATGTGCTAAAGAGAAAAGAGGCATGGTAACACTTATTAAATTTTTGATTTATATTTATCTCTAAACCAGAGGTCCCCAATGTGGTGCCTGCGGGCACCATGGCGCCCCCCGGGGCATTTTTGTGCACCCGCAGGACACTCCGCTGCCGAAATGCCGCCAAGAAGCGCTGCCATTTTCCGGCAGCATTTTGGTGGCAACGCTTATTACCACTGCCACTTCTCGGCGGCGGGGTGTCTGGTACCCGCCACAGTCTTCTGGGAATAGCAATACGCTATTCCCACAAGAAAGTTTGGGGTCCACTGCTCTAAACCATTCTTTTTCTGATTTATATGTTATTATAAACATTAATACTTGTTAGGTAAACTTTAAATATAGTCATAGTTTTTTTAATTACATTGCATCAAATTAAGTCAAATTACTTCTGAGTAACATAATAAAATATATTTGGACTGTAAATTGAGTTTTGCATTGTTTACGCAGTTGTCTCTACCTGTCCCAAAGTACTGTTAAGTGTGTTTAGGCTGGATATTTTAATTTTTGGTTTTGTTTTGTTTAAAAAACTCCTCTACCATTGTAGCTCTGAGGAGCTGAGGTGAGGGATGTGGCCTGTTTCCAACCAGCACAAGTCACAGAGATAGCCAATGATTTATATTTCACCATGGTTCTCTGTATCTCTACTATGGTTGGTTGCAGGATGCATTGATATAGATTGTTTGTTTGTTTTTTCTTAGGTCGCTTTTTTCACAAGACAAGTTCTGTTTCCATAGCTAAGGAACTAATGTCTTACTGAGTAACCATGTGATCTTATTGTCACCCGTGTCTTTCTCCTCTTTCCTGTGCTTATGATTTTTACTTGTATTGAATTTAGTTTGTGTGCTCTTTGAGGCAGCGATCTTTATATTCATTTTGTGAGGCACCTAGCATATTTCTAAGTGCAAGGGAGGGTAAATCTTTGCTGTACTGATAATGAATGTTTTGACGTTAGTATTTTAAAATGTTTCATTCTGCTTTTTTATAGTGTGCGTTCATTTTATTCTTTTTTTTTTTAAGAGTATGGGAATCTGTTTTATTGGTGAAAGAAATTTTGAAAACTTCATTCTTGAGGCAAGTAGCATTAGATTTGGGGAATTTATAAACTTCTGTTCTGATTTCCCTAGTAATTTGTAATGTGGCCTGGGGAAAGATCTTTTATGTAACTATTTTTCTTTCTTGTAGTATTTAGAACCTCGTCCAGGTAACTTTGTTTCCATTGAAGATAACAAGGTGATAGGAACACACAAAGGTAAGCAGCTGCCTTTCCTAGCTAATTGATTTTAAATAAACCGTTTGTGTAATATATAACAATGCTTTTTTTTTTTTTTTTTTTTTGGGAAAGACTAGTTCTGTAAAATTCCAAAGATCTATAATCCCATTCTGTTTTGGTATGCCTAATGAATCATAGAAGATCCATTAACCCTGTAACTATGGCTTTGGTCTATCTCTAGTTTTTATATTAGTTTTATATCGCAATAAAAAGAAAAACCATAATTATTGCCTAGCACCAGTGATACTTCGGATTACTTTGTTGCCACTAGGTAGGTCATCATTAATTTTATGCTAAGGGAACATTGTCAATTTGATTTATTTTTTTAAATGACTAAGTTTCAATTCCATTTTCTGATAGAGCGCCCTTTAAATGTCCAGAAATTTTAAATTCCTTTAAATATAAGTTTATACAGGTTCTTTTGGGCAGTTAGAGAACACCAGCACCAGATATGCACAAGTTCACCTCCTCTTTCCCCTCCTTCCTCTCTGTGAACATCTGCCTGTTGCCTCTTCGCTTTCAGACTCTGTTACTGATAAACACCCTTCCAAGGCTTGCAAAAGAGCCTACACCTAAGATCCCACAAGCCAGTGCACGAAAATCTGATGTCAAGTTAGTGAATATAATAGGAAGTGAAACTGACTCATTAAAACTGTGAAACTGACAAGACACATTTATCAAATTCACAAACTAAACAAGCTGAAATACTGATGTTTTTCTCTAATCTAGTTCAATTATAGTAGTCTTTGGGGTATTTGTCACAACAGCAGGTACAGACTTTTAGGATAAAAACTTTTTCAAGTTTATGGGGTCTCTCTAACTTTTGCTCAGTGGTATACTTAACCTTTTGAGGAGAGGGATTTATGCATTTGAAAGATTTTGATTTCTGCAGCTAAAGAGTTAAGGGGTGTTAGCTGTGTTAAATTTTCATATTTCTTTAGGTTGTTTCCTGTATACAATAGGCCAGAGGGCCAAGCTAAGCGGCCTCAGTGAAGCTTGGTTTGTTGTTGAGAAAGATACAACCTCAGGAGATATCTTTGTGGTAAGTTTATTTACACTGATACTGTGTGTGATTAATGTAGGCATTGCATGATTCCCACTGAAAAGAATGTGATTCTAATCTATGTAGAAGTCTTGGCTTTTCCATTTAAAAGAGAAACAAAAGCTGCCAACTGATACAGCATTAATAGGTTTTATACATCCTGTCCAAAAATTTGGCATCTGATTAGTAGACAGTTGTTAGAGATTTTAGCTTGAAGTATGTTCCAAACTATTGGCAATCAAGCTCCAGTGTACTACTCCAAAACACAAGTCGTTTTTCATATAGCCATTGTGGCACAATACATAATACTTTATCTAAAACATTTCATTTATTATATTGGTATAGCAAGTTGCTAGAAAATGAAGTATTGAACACTAATACAGTTTCACCTCTCTGTGAAAACAGACAAGATTCAGCTCTGTAAATAATTTCTGCCTTACTGACAAGTCAACATGTAGCATTCTCCAGCATTCTGAAGCACCCTAACATCACTAATGTTTTGTGCAGTGTTTGGTTATCTAATTGGCTAGTGATGTTATTTTTCTTGCTCTGGAGTGTTTCATTGTAGCAGATGTGCTTTCTTGAGACAGCACCGTAAACCAAAAAGGGGATGAAGAGAGAAATGAGCATAAGAGAATTATTTCATGCCTTAGACACTGATGTAAGAACCTCCTCTTGGTTGCAGCTTGGATGCCAGACTACTCAGTTTTGTGGTGTTCTCCCTTATGCCACTGGCAGAATGACAAAATAGTAACTTGAGAAGCACTTCCAGTGGCATGTATTTTTAACTCTTTATGCTTTACCTACTTCTCAAAAATTCCTTCCGGAGGTAGCGTGTCACATGAATTGGCATTTGTCTTCCATCACCCAATGCTATTTAATCAATAGAATAGCATAGATTTAAAGTCCAAACATCTTTGGTGTCTTATGATTGGTAATGATAGTTGGGAGCTTGTTACATTACAGCATTCAAAAGTATATTAGTCACTTTTTTAGAACAAATGGTAAGACATGGTCCATGCCCCTAGAAGGCTTACAGTCTGTTAAATATGATTTGATAAGTGAGGGTAAATCAATAGAGTGGGGAATGGGTGAATAAGGACAAGGGAACAATAACAAATCACATTTCCTCATTATAAGCATGTGCACATCTTGATTTCTCAATTCCTTTTTTTTTTTTAATATCTATCTATTTTTTAAATGGATATCAAGGAAGAAGAGAATCTTAGAAAGGGATTTGGATGAAGAAAAGATAGTGGAATTGTTGGATCAAGATAATGAGGACAATACTGCATAAGGGTCAGCATGGAGAAAGGGCTGGCAAGGATTGTGGGAGAAATGCACAAATGAGCTGGCATAACTGTGGGGGTGAAGGAAGCATGACGCTGAATAATAATTCATACTTGCTATGGCATATTTTTTTCATGAAAGATTTAAGAAAGCTGGTTAGAATCTAACATCTACTTGCTTTACTAGTTGATTAGCTTTTATTTTGTTATGCCTTGATGTTTTCCTGAAATCTATGTTTTCATTCACAGCAGTTATGTAATATCTGGCATAAACATTGGTATTAAACAAAAATGTTGTACTTTAAGGCACCATCTACAGAGCACCCTGCACTGTATAGAGACCTACTGCGGACAAACCGTGTGCATTGGATTGCAGAGGAACCTCCTGCTGAGCTAATTAGGGACAAAATGATGGAGTGTACTTTCAGGTTTCAGCATCAGATGGCACTAGGTGATCAAACTTTGTACATTTAAATCTATTCAAATTCTGATCTGGGTGATAGATTGAAATAGGGTCTAATATAATTTCTCAAAGTAGATAAAAATGTTTGTGCTAATGATGCTTTTCCATTTTTTAAAGACTTAAAAAGCATTATTTTTGGAGACATCTTCACTCATTAGACTTGTTTCAGCCAGTGAAAAACTAGTTAATTGATTTGTGACTATAAGGGTGAGCTAGCTGGCTGTTTAACAACTTTCTCTTTTAGTGCCTTGCACGTTAACTCTAAACCAAGATGGGACAGTGTGGGTGACACTAGTCAAGCCAATAAGAGCTCTTACACCAGGGCAAGTAAGTGTTGCCAGAATTGATTCTTTTAATTTCTATTTACTAGCATCCTGCATAACTTCAGTTAGAAGAACTTCAGAAAGTTCATCCACCCAGTTTTAAAGAACTGTTGTTTCAGGCTATCTAAATCAGCGGTGGGGAAACTTTTTGGCCCTAGGGACACATCAGGTACAGAAATTATATGGAGGGCCGGGTAGGGAAGGCTGGGGGAGGCTATGCCTCCCCAAACAGTGAGGCGTGGCCTGGCCCCCGCCCCATTCCAGCCCCCCCGGAACTGCCCCCCCGGAACTCTCACCCCTATCCAACCCCCCCGGCCCCGCACCCCTGACTGCCCTCCCAGGACTCCTGCATCCCATCCAAACACCCCTTCTCTCTGCCTCCTGACAATCCCCCCGGGACGCCCGTCCCCTATCCAATCCCCCCTGGACCCACCCCCATCCAACCCTCCCTGCTCTGCCCACCCCACATTACCTATGGGGTGGGGGAAAAGGGGGCTCAGTCCTTTCCCTGTACGTTTTCCCTGCTCATTTGGCTGCTCTCCCTGGCAGTTGGGCAGGGCTTGCTCCCTGTCTGGGCTTGGCTGCTGGGGACAGGGGCCAAGCATGCTGGAGGTGGAGGGGGGCCCTGGTTTGCTCTGCCCCTGTTCCTGGCAGCAGGGCCCAGGCCCCTTGACCACCCCCCTGCAAGCCCCCCTCCTCCTCGCCTGCCCCGGAACTCTCCCTGACCGTGCCGCCCGGCCGGTGCTGCAGCCACACTGCCCGGGTGCTGGGGGAATTGTGACTGGGAGGGAGGGAGGGAGGGAGGGGAGCTGAAGGGGAGGGGCTAGGGGCTAGCCTCCGCCCCTCTCACCACACTGCTGCGGAGTTGGGCTGGCTCCTCTGCAAGCCTGTCCTGACCCCGCAGGAGCTCAGGGGCCAGAGGGAAGGGTCCTGCGGGCCGTAGTTTGCCCCCCTCTGATCTAAATCATCACTCAGTTATTTTACTAACATTCAGAAAGTTTTCTCCAAAAACCAAAATGAAAGAAACTTGATTTAGAAACTTTGGGCCTCTCTAAAGCCCATTGCAATACATGTAAATATTCCCTTGGATGTTAGTGGACTTCGGATCAGACCCTGTATGCAGAAACTGAATCTGTTATGGGTCTAAATACATACATGAATTGAACCAGGAGTTTGGTTAATAATTTGCTTATTAGAAACTTTGTGATACTGACTTTCATATTTAATATTTGACTCGGGGAGTACTATTGGTTTTTTGAATGTCCAGAAGGTTATCTGCTTCTGACAGATTCACATGTCCCAGCATAAAAGTGAAAAGAATAATTACATAGTGGTATGTAACATAACAGCCTTTCACATTCAGTACCACACCATAGAATGTATAACTCAGCCTTTTGAAGAGGCTCCTGTGAAAATGATACACTCTACTTACATGACTATCAGCCCCTTATTGAAAAGCTTTTCAAACAAAAAGTGTTACATAATAACTAAAGAGAGATTCCATCAACAAGAAAAATAATTAAAATAACTATCTTACCACTGATTTCTCATGTAATATTGTAAAATTTCATGATGGAATTTCCATAACATTTTATATTTATACTCGCATGAGTCAACAGTTCTAACTATTCATTCTCTTTACACTCCCATTTTATGTAATGTGGTCAGAGCAAATACAAGGGAATAAATTTAATGTTACCTTGAGTATTCAGGGTGATCTCCCTTCTTATCTGTCAGTCTCTCAGCATGCCACTTTGCCAGTGCTCTAAAGACTGTCGTGTGTTTGTCTTCTAGTTTGCTGTGTTCTACAAGGGTGACGAGTGCCTTGGCAGTGGAAAAATCATGAGGCTGGGCCCATCAGTGTACACCTTGCAACAGGGCAAAAGCAGAGAGCAGGATCCAAGGTGTGTGTTAGCAGAGACCAAGAAGTTAGAACCAGCAACATAACTCCTGCACTTTTCTTGATTGAAAGACTTTGGGGAAACTGGAGCCTTAAAATAACGAACACACACACACACACACACACACACACACGTATTCTCTGACAAACTATGACTTTTAAAGGGTGAATTATGACAGTCCTGTCCTTGTATTTGATTGATGGTACCTGAGAGGGTTTTTGAACAAAAAACAGTTTTGATATGGTTTCATGAAAATAGGTCAGTAAGATACTTCAAATAAGTAACAGAAACATAGTATACAAAAAAATGGGCATGACTGGATGAGACCCATCCTGGCAGTTTCAAGATCAGCACTTTCATGTTTTCAGAACTGAGTTAACTGTAAACCAAGTATTTAAAGTCAGAGTCTTTCTAATATAAATACACTGTTTATGTACTACTCTGTTCTATAAATTTATGAAAGTCTCTACAGCTTGAAAAAGCTGCTTTTCCCTCTTCGTTTCTTGTGCTATGAATCAGCCTTGTGGTTGAGAACTCGTTATTAATGAATTTTCAATATGTAATAAAACAATTAATTTCCTAAAATTGCTCTGTTACAGCATCAGCATATAAAATTATTTTAAAAATGCCCGAAACACTAAACTTCTCTTTTAGGCACAACTGAAAGTATTTTTTAAAAGCTGTCTTTCGTTAAAATGCATACATGATTTTTGTTAAATGTGTGTGCATGTGGACTTTGGGAGAAGGATGTGTTATCTCTTCATGCAAACTGGTGAAGTTGAATATAACTGTGAGCAACAGGTATTTATTTTTCACTTGCAATAAATTTTACAACATGTATTTTACACTTGTTTGAATCTTATGCTGCTAGTAGTTACAGTTTAAGATTTTACTATCATTTAGGTTTTGAAATCTAGTGATTTGAAAGTAAATGTTTTGATACATCTAACAATCTCTTATAAAACTGAGTAATGGTATGCCATTTTACTGTAGTTTAAATAATTTTGTAAACTAATCAGGGCAGGGACTGTGGATTGTGTCCTTGGAGCACTGAGAGTGCATTGTCAGGGTGTAAATAAAACCAAATTCATATTTACTTGTTTGTTATATTAAAGCTTGTTATACGGGTAACTTTTGGGGAGGGAGGGCTGGCATTCGTGGAAATAGACCAGATACTAAATCATTGTGGTGTGATACTATATGGGAGGTGTCAGGGTCCCTCCCTCCCCTCCCCCCCACTCTGAACTCTGGGCTACAGCTGTGGGGACCCACATGAAAGATCCCCTAAGCTTATATTCTACCAGCTTTGGTTAAAACTTCCCCAAGATACAAATTCCTTTCCTTGCCCTTGGACGGTATTGCTGCCACCACGAAGTGATTTACACAAAAATTCAGGGAAAGGTCACTTGAAATCCCTATCCCCACAAAATATCCCCCCAAGTCCCTTCACCCCCTTTCCTGAGGAGGCTTGAGAATAATATACCAACCAATTGCCTTAGCAATATGAGCACAGACCAGACCCTTTGTCTTCAGGACACTGAAATCAATCAGGTTCTTAAAAGAAGAACTTTATTTATAAAGAAAAAAATAAAAGAATCACACCTGCAAAATCAGGCTGGAAGGTAACTTTACAGGGTAATAAAAAAATTTAAAACACAGAGGATTCCTCTTTGGGCTCAGCTTCACAGTTACAAAAACAGAAATAAAACTACCTCTGTAGTATAGGAAAATTCACAAGCCAAAACAAAAGATAACCTAACACATTTCCTTGCCTTACTTACAATTTCTGTGCTTTTAAATGGATTATTCCAGGTATATTTTCAGGAGATATTGTACCTGCTTGGCTTCTCCCTCCATCCGGAGAGGGAACAACACACACAACAACAAACAAATCCTCCCCGCCCAAGATTTGAAAGTATCTTCTTTCCTTATTGGTCCTTCTGGTCAGGTGCCAGCTACGTTATTTGAACAGCTTAACCCCTTACAGTTAAAGTAATCCAGTACAGCTGCCAAGGAGGGATTTTATGCGACTGCATACATAAAGGTTGCTACCCTTCTCCCTATATTTATGACAGGAGGATATTATGAAATGTGTTTATTATTTAAAACAAAAAACCTCCCAAGACTTCTGATACTGTGAATTGGAGCAAGCCACTGCATCCTGAAGACCTCCTCAGATAGCTATATAGCTCCTTTATTACAAGTCTTAACAAAAGCCAAGTCCTGTAGTTAACATTACTGTATAAATTAACTATCATTAACACACAGCTGCACGGAAGTAAGACTTTTTTCAAATGGCTGTAGAAGTCTGATGGGTATAGAATTCTGTCTTTATCCAGTTAAGGAGAGAGTCTAGAAAGCTGTACCACAAATAGATTTCATCAAATGTAAAAGTTAATTACATGTAACCATGTTGTCTCCCCCCTCCTACACACACCTCCCTTTCTATATCCTGATTGCCAGTTTAAGAGCTGCTATTCTCTGCTCAGAGTAACAAAGGAAAATAAAGTTCTGTCTTTTTCTCCAAAGAGGGGAAATAAATGAACAGAAAACTCTCCTTTGAACTGCTACTTGCCAGTCTGTGGATTTGCTGAGAACACTTGTGTGAAGCAAACAAACCACCCTTCCTGTAAGAAATCTGTACCACTTGTCAGAAATATCAGTTGTCCTGTATGGGGGAAAAAAAACAGAAAGTACAGCCACTTATGATCGGTATGTAAGGCACATCAGGATAAGTTCAATGGGGGAAAGTGTTTTTCTTTGGCTATCCAGATAAGAATGTATTATAAGGTTTTCTTTTGATTTTGTGGCTGTGTTATTCCTCCTTACAGTTGTTGATTCCTATTATTTTGATAATGTTATTCCAGTAATGAATCCAGGTAATGATTTTTATGGTTTTTCTTCATCTTAACCCCTTCATTCCTGAAATCGTAACTCTGCAAAATATGGAAATACTATAAAGAGGCTAATGGTCCATTTTTTTTCTAACTTGATTTATCCAGTAAATGTGAAATACACAATAAAATCTATTTTTATTAATTTTTTGTTTTACTGGTGTGATTTACTACTGCTTCACCTGGAAACGCATTAGCTCCACTTGCTCTGGATCACAGGTGTTTGATATTTTATACTTGATTAATAGAAAGTACTTAACCTGAAGAGGACAAGTGGAAAGAATTCAGGCTGAAGGGGGACATTCATTTCCATTTAAAAATAACTATTCTTTATTGTATTGAAACATGCTCGTCTCTTGGGAGGTGCTTTCTCAACTAATGAAACTACTTCGTAGGCTTCCATTTTTATTTGGTGAGCATGTACTATAAATTAGATGCAGAAAATACAGCACTTTTTATTGAAGGCCATTCTAATTATCTTATCTTCAGCTGTTTGCTCCTTCAGAGTTACTTTTTATTACTGGGGATTTTGAGTGCACCAAGGAAAGCTGGTTTTTTTTGTTTTGTTTTTTTTTCCTTGCGTAGTTATTTTCTCTCTCTATCTCTCTCTCAATCTGGCCCAATAACTGTTTTTGGGCCAGAGAGATAAGGGGAATGACTGTGTAGTCCAGTGATTAGGGTACCCACTTGGGAGATGAGGCCCCAACTCCAGTCCTCCTGCTCCAATCTCTCACTCATTATTTATCAAGAGCGCAGCAGCTTTAACAGGAGATATTGGGGGAGCCCACCTTAGAATATCCCATAGCTCAGTGATTAGAGCCTACACCTGAGAGGTGTTAAGCCCCTGTTCAAATTGTTCCTGCCTCTGAGGCAGAGAGGGCTGAATTGAACCTGGGTCTCCCACATCCCTGATGAGTGCTCTAAACACTGGCTTAAAAGTTATAAGATGGGTGGTGACAGCACCGCCTCTTCCTCCAGCCAGATTTTGAGTGGGACAGATCCAGTAGGGAGCCTCTGAGCATGCCTCTGAGATTGGGCCCTGCATGTGACTTAGGGAGCCAAACATCTGTCTCTCCCTGGTTCATGAATTGCTGTGGGACCTAGGCAGAATATAGGCACCTGGATGCCTAGACTGAGGCTGCAGTGTGCATGCTCATAGGCAGGAATGTAGGGATGGTGGGAACTTCTTACTCTAAAACTTAGGCACTGGATGAGTTTAGACACCTACAGGATTCAGCAGGAGTTTTGTTGATCATAGTGGAGCCAAAATTGGGATTTACGTGTCCAAATGTGAGGTTTAGGCACCTAAACACCTTTATAAACTCAACCCTTAGTTTTTACAAGTAATCGTGTCAATTACCGTGAACCAATTCTGCCAAACATGGTTTAATTAGATGTTACTCATACCATAAAGTTGTCAAATTATGTCTTGCATCAATTCTTTAGGAAAGCATATCTATCTAATGTGCCACAGTCATGTTTTGTCCCCTGTTGAATGTAATTACCCTTGTCTGCCTTTCATTTGGTGATTTAAAAAAATTCATTCCCAGCCATTCATGTTGCTTTAAGGGACATAAATGGAATAACGAAGACCAGTTGTGAAGAATTGGGCTCTTTGTAAGATAGAACAATATTACTGAATTTCTGTTGTACTATTTTTACACACCAGAATGTTTCTGTCCAGGGAAGCTCCTTTTTAACACTCTTCCCCCGATATTGAACTTTTAAAGAGTATGAGAACTGTATGCCAACTGTGTCTTTGCTCCTTTCTCCAATAAATGTCAATACCTACCCTATTTCCTCACAGGAGAACAAAGGAGGTCTATACTACAAAGTTAGGTCGACATATGCTGCGTTAGGTCAATTTAATAATGTATGTGTCTACACTACCGAGTCCCTTCCACCGACCTAAAGGGCTGGTAAAGATGACTTCTGTATTCCACCTCTGCGAGAGGCGTAGCACTTCAGTCAACCTCCACACATCAACATGGGGATAGTGTAGACACTGCACTGTGTAATTTGAATGAATTGGCCTCCAGGAGGTTTTCCACAGTGCTCCACTGTGACCACTCTGGAGAGCACTTTCAACTCCACTGCACGTCAGGCAGGTACACAGGGAACAGCCGCCCCACTGTTAAAGCCCTGGGAACTTATGAATTTTCATGTCCTGTTTGATCAGTGTGGAGAGCTCATCCACAGCTGACAATGGATGCTTAAGCCGCAAATGTGCTCCAGCATGGAACACACAGGATGCAGTGGATCTTATTGCTGTGTGGGGAGAAGAGTCTGTGCAGGCAGAGCTCCGATCCAGCAGAAGAAACACTAACATCTATGCGAAAATCGCGCAGAGCTTGGGGGAGAAGGGCTACACCAGGGACACACACCAGTGCGAAAATGTGAAATGTGAAAATAAAGGAGCTTCAGCAAGCATACCAGATGACAAGGGAGGTGAACAGTTGCTCTGGATTTGAGCCACAGACAATCCGCTTCTATGAGGAGCTGCATGCGATTCTAGGTGGTGACCCACTACTACCCAAAACGCTCCATGGATACCTCCCAGGAGCCTTGGGTGACCTCGGGCATCAACGAGGAGGATGTTGTTGAAGAGGAGGAGGAGGAGGAGAATGCATCGCACGCAAGCAGAAGATCCATTATCCTTGACAGCCAAGAACTTTTTTTTAACTCCGGAGCCCATCCCCTCACAGGACCAATTGTCGGCGGAGCGTGATGCTGGGGAAGGCACCTCTGGTGAGTACATGTTTTCAATCAAACTGTAACGGTCATATATTATTTTTAATGTTGAATCTGAATAAAAAAATTGGGATAGAAATTATCAGCAACCACTCCAGCTATGCAGAGGGTACTCGCCAAAAAAGACTTTATATGCCCAGGAATGGCCTGCGAATCTCTAGGAAGCTTTCATGGAGGTACTTTGCAATCCTTTGCAGAAGGCTTCTGGGAAGGCCTGCCTTATTTCATCCACCACGGTAGGACACTTTCCCACGACACTCCAGTATTAACTCTTCTGGCATCATTGCGACAAACAACACTACAGTATAAGGACCAGGTCTGTACCCAGATGCTTGCAGCATCTGCTCCCTTTCCACCTCTGTTACCCTCAGGAGAGTGATATCACATATGGTCACCTAGGGGAAATGGGGGAAGGCTTAAATACTAGCCCTTAAACTGCAAGCAATTAGATAAGTAATCCACCTCTGTTTTGGTGAATTCTGGGTCACACAACCACACTTTCTTCTTTGAGTGGTGTCCCTGTAGATGGTCCACTTTATGTGTCATTGCACTCCTGCACTCGTAGCTGAAGATTTAAGGTGGCAGTCCCCGTCTCACACTGCTTCAGGCAGATAACTAGCGCTGTGCAACCTGCCCTCCCCCACACTTCCTTCTCTGCTGCCATTGGTTCAAGTCAGAGTACTCAGCAGCGCCACACAGCTAGAAATAAGCCCTTCTTCCTTTAGCAGTAGTTCTCAGTTCTTAGAATATTAGCGCCTTTTTCCTTCCTACTTTGTCCCCATTCCTTCAAAAAAAAAAATTTTTTTTTTCTCCTCATAGGACCTTGTTTCCATTATCCCCAATCGCAGCAGCATCTGTGTCTCCACTGAAGAGAGATGCTCCCTCAGGGGCATGCCTGGTATCTCAGGCTTTAAACGCTGCACTACCTGACGCCTTTCAATCCCTATCTCAGACGGACACTCTAAGTGCATCCGCTGCCTTGGCGAGGGACACATGCCACAAAAGTGCTCGCACTGCCACAACTTGAAAGCCCACACTGGAAAAGCCAGCGATGTACAGCTAAAGCATCTCCTTGTGGAGAAGTCTCTTTGCCTGGCATCTGAGCCTGAGGTACAAACCCCTCCCTGCCAAATGCTGACTGCTGCCTCAGATAAAGGCTCCTCTTTCAGAGGCGAAGAGCCTGAACAACATAGCAAGAAGGCAAAGAAACGGGGCTCCACGTCCCTGTCTCCGGAGTTGGTCAAGAAAAGGCGCTCCAATAGCAGCAGAAGACTCCTGGTACCGACTGCACCAGCCATACCAACAGCCGACAGACCAGGTCCCTCCAGTACCAACGGTAACAAGAAACCCAGAGTTCCTAAGCAGTCAAGCTCTGGCACAGGCGGCAAAGGGAAAGTGAAACCTCATGCTGCCGCACTGACAACAAACCAAGCATCGGTACTGAGCATCCCTGTTCTAATGCTGCTACCTACTGCTGGCACTATGCATTCCAGCCACACACCTGTTCCCATAAGCTCACTCCAGTACACAGTACCGAGTTCCCTCATTCCACTGGGACCAGGCACTTCACAGCAGTTCCTCTCTCATACAAACTTATCTATATCATTGGTACCCCAGTCTCCTCTCTTCAGCACCAGCAGTACCACGGTACACACGGTACTTAGCCAACCCTACTGTCTACAGTTTTCACACACTTTTCTAGTGGGGAGGAGAATATAGGCCACTCTCCCCAGTTTTTCTCTCCTATGGCTACACCTGCTACATAGGCCCCACCAAGCATGGGTTTCCATGTAAACTTTACAAATCAAGCCTGGTACAGCCAACCCTGGATGCCCATGATGCCCTTTCAACTGCAGTGGCCATTCTGGCAGCCATGGGCTCCATATCCACAACAGAAACAACAGGGAGTAGTAGTACCCACCACTCTGCCCCTAACTGGGGCACCTCAACCACCCATATTGTCATCCAAGGCACCTTCTGCCATCTCTGAACATGGGTCTGAAGGGCAGGAGCAATTCTCAGACCCAGACAAACCACCTAACGTTCAATTGTCATCCTCATCGGATGACACGATTATGCCTTCACCTCCCACCACTGCGGACGATTTCATGCAATTTCAGGAACTTTACAAGAGAGTGGCCACTTCTCTAGACATCTCTCTGGAAAAGGTCCAGGAATCTTGCCACAAACTGGTGGACATACTACACACCTCCACTTCATCCAAACTCACCCTCCCCATGAATGAGGCAATTATGGACCCCGTGAAGTTGCTTTGGCAAACCCCAGCAGCAATTCCACCCACATGTAAAAGGTCTGATAAGAAATATTACATGCCTGCCAAAGGCACTGAATTCCTTTTCTCACACCCAACGCGGAATTCACTGGTTATTGACGCAGTGAACAAATAGGGTAAGCAACAGTATTGTAGGAACTCCCTGTATGATAAAGACTGGAAACGACTTGACCTATTCGGCTGTAAAGCATAATCAGCAGCGACATTACAATTGAAAATTGCCAACTATGAGGCCCTACTGGCCAAATACAATCACAATAATTATGCAAGTCTCTCAGAATTTATAAACCTCAGCCTTCTGGTTCCATCTTTCCAGTTTCCCAAAGCCAGTACAGTCTACTGTAGAAGACTTACCCTTCGAGGGCACCAAACTCTTCGTGGACAAAACTGACAAGTCAGTGCACATCTTGAAGGGCCTACAGGCCGCATATTTTCATATATCTATCCATCCTTCACATCAGAATTTCTGCGGTTTACAATAGCACAGGACCACTTTCAGTACAAGGTTCTACTGTTTGGCCTTTCTACTGCACCACGGGTATTTTTCAAAGTACTCACCATAGTAGCGGCCTACCTATGCGGAGAGGGAATAATGATATTCCCATACCTGGGCGACTGCCTCCTGAAAGCACCACGACTTCAGGCAGCCATAGATTCCACCCAATGTGGGATACATCCATTTACCTCCTTAGGACTTCAAATAAACTTACAAAAGTCCACACTAACACCTGTCCAACATCTGGAATTCATTGGAGCGGATCTCGATTCCCTCGAAGCAATTGCCTCCCTCCCAACAAAACACTTTCTGACTCTAAGCACCTTAAACTTATCAGTGCGGAACAGCCCACAGGAACTTGCCAGAACTTGCTTACAACTACTAGGCCACATGGTGGCCGCAACCTTCGCCGTCCAACATGCAAGGCTACACATGCACCTTCTGGCCTGGCTGCGCACAAATTATTCCCCCTGTCCCACCTCCCCCCGCACGGCACAGCATAAACAAACTCCTCACCATGCCCAGTGCAGTCAAGGACTCCCTGCTATGGTGGACCAATCCAGAAAATGTTTGCAAAGGCTGCCATTTTTACAGAATCCACCAGCGCTCACCATCACCATGAATGCATCCCTTCTAGGTTGGGGGGCACATCTGTAGGCATATTCTATTCAAGCCCACTGGTCTCCGGCGGAGTCCCAGCTCCCTATCAACCTCCTGGAACTATGAGCAGTTTGAAATGGCTGTTCCCATTGCCTGCTGCTAATCCAAAACAAAATGCTACAGCTCCTCACGGACAATGTAGCCACTGTGTTCTACATAGAAAGACAAGGGGGAGCATGGTCACACTCCCTGTGTGCAGAAACTATGCACCTTTGGCAATGGTGCATCCAACAGAATGTCCATCTTATAGCTTCATACCTACCTGGCTGCCAGAACAACACAGCAGATGCCCTGAACAGGAAGTTTTACCAAGACCACAAATGGGAGCTGAACACACGGGTCATCTGAGATATTTTCCAGATGTGGAGGTTTGCAATGATAGACCTGTTCGCCACCACACACAACTCCATATGCCCCCAGTTCTGCTCCAGAGCAGGACCCGGTCGACACTCTCTGGGCAGCGCCTTCCTCAAGTGGAATGCCCCGCTTCTGTATGCATTTCCTCCCCCCCCTCCCTCTTAGCCCATGTACTTCACAAAATAAAACAAGATGGATCCAGAGTGATCCTCATAGCTCCCACATGGACATGACAAATATGGTACCCTTACCTTCTCCACATGTCGTTCTGTCCCCCATACACGCTCCCACTTCTGCCTCAGCTTCTATCACAGGATGTTTTAGGAAAAACTTTTTCACTAGGAGGATGGTGAAGCACTGGAATGGGTTACCTAGGGAGGTGGTGGAATCTCCTTCCTTAGAGGTTTTTAAGGTCAGGCTTAGTTGGGGATTGGCCCTGCTTTGAGCAGGGGGTTGGACTAGATGACCTCTTGAGGTCCCTTCCAACCCTGATATTCTATGATTCTGTGCAGGCTGCATCATCCATCCAGGTTCCCAAAAACTTCATCTTAAAGACTAGTTACTACATGGCTCTCAGGATCTGAAAGGACATGTTTCACCGGAGTTCAAAAACGTATTATTAAACAGTCGTATGGCAACTACCTAACTCACACATGGACATAAGTGGAAACTATTCGAATTATGGTGTCACCGCAAATGGACTGCACCTGTGTCACCTTCTTTACCTCTTATTTTAGACTATCTACTGAAACTTAAATGGGATTCTCCATGAGTTCCATCCACATACACCTGTCAGTCATCACAAAGTTGACAGATTCTCTGTTTTCACTCATCCCATCACTAAACACTTCCTAAAGGGCCTCTCCAACTCCTATCTGGAAGTGAGAAAACCCGCTCCACCATGGGACCTCCACCTAGTTCTCCACGTCCTCACTGGGCCCCCTTTCAAGCCCATGGCTACAAGCTCGTTACTACACCTCTCTATGAAGGTTGCGTTTCTGTTGGCCATCACATCTGCCAGACAGGTGGGAGAACTAGCTGCTCTCATGATGGACCCTCCCTATATTTTATCTTTAAAAAAGGTTTGTGTATCTTAGAACCCACCCCAAGTTTCTGCCTAAGGTGGCTTCATCCTTCCACCTTAACCAACCTATATACGTACCTACATTTTTTCCAAAACCACATATAGACAGTAAACAATCCAGACTACATTCCCTGGACATCCACAGGGTTCTTACCTTTTATATCGATGGAACAAAATCTTTTCTCATGTCTCCAAAATTATTTGTCCATCCTGAACGATCGAAAGGACCCTCTATTTCCAAACAACACCTATCCAAGTGGATATCAGACTGTATCAAACTCTGTTAACTGCAGTATGAACAACAACCCCCTACAGGGATCTATACTCATTCTACTAGGAGTCTCTCAACCTCCCTAGGTTTTCTCAACAACATCCCTATTGTGGAAATCTGTAAGACCGCAACCTGGATCTCACTGCAGACTTTTACACAACACTATGATTTACAACAACGTGCATCTTCCGATGCCCTGTTTGGTCACATAGTACTTTCATCTGTTACGACTTCAACTCCAAAGCCCCCCTCCTTCCTGAAATCACCTAAAGTGGACCACCCACAGGGACACCACTTGAAGAAGAAGAGGAGAAAGTTACTCACCTTGTGCAGTAACGGAGGTTCTTTGAGATGTGTGTTCCTGTGGGGGCTCCACTACCCTCCCTCCTCCTCCCCTCTGCTTCAGAGTTCTGTCAAACACAGTCTCTGCAGTAGAGAAGGGAGTGGGGGTGGATGGGTCACACAGCGCTGGTTAACTGCCTGAAGCAGCGCGAGACAGGGACTGTGCATGTGCCATCCAACCAGGCACTGCTACCTTAAATCTCCAGCTACAAGCGCAGGGGTGTAACGACACCTAAAGTGGAGCACCCACAGGAACACACATCTCAGAGAACCTCCATTACTGCACAAGGTGAGTAACTTTCTCTTCTCGAGCGTGCCCTGGTTGTGGTTGTAAGGGATCCCATGTATTGCAGCCAGAATTTTAAAAAGGGGGGCCGACACTTTTGTTCATCTCGCTTCTATCCCAACCTTCTTTTGTAACAAACAAACTATTCGTGGGGCTTTACACTGGTGCCTGTCCTCAAGCACCATCCGGGTTGCTGTGGGAAAGGGGGTTGTCCTGAGGTTGCAACCACTGATCCCAAAGATGTCTTAACAAAAGCTGCAGCACAAGCCCTCTCACCCATGCCTCGTGGTCTTACTCATCATGGCTGTAGCAGCAAACCAACTCTTGCAGTAGCCAGTGGTTCTGCTTAAGTCATGGCTGGCAGGGAAGTGCATTGAGGGGTGTTTCTTTTATAAAAAGATTTAACCTTGCACCAGAAACAGTGTATGCACTGTCAATGCTAGCCTTGTGCCTTGTATTCTTTGCAGCTAAAACTTTGTCCATAGGCAGATCCTCCATGCTGCGACAGAGACTTTCCCAGATTAGAAGGCAGAAAAAGAAGACTTGGGAGGACATGTTCAATGAGTTAATGAGTGCCTCTGAGAGTGACAAGACGGAGCTCAGCGAATGGAGGATTGCACTGTCGAAGAGCCTGCACAATGACCGGGAGGACAGAAGAGCATGCAGGGAACATGAGCATGACATGCAGGATGAGATAGTGCAGATTATGAGGGAGCAAACATACATGTTGGGGTGTCTGGTTGAGGTTCAAGAAAGGCAGCTGGACGCTACAGTCCCCCTGCAGCTTCTGCTGGACCTCCTGCCATCTTCACCAAGTTCCCCATCCTCCTCTCCCAGACCTTCTAGGATGGGGGGAGTGGGGAGAGAGAGAGAGTCCAGTATCCCTTGCACTCAACTCCAGGGGAGGGTACAAGGACCAGAAGGCACCCATTCTCACACCTTTGATTTTATAGCAGTGCAATTGTAAGCAAGCTGTCCCTGTCTCTTTCCCGCCCCGCCCCCACCAACACCCCGGCCGCCCCAGTGTTATCGGCCCTTTTGCCCCAGGTTATCTTACTTTTCTTTGCTCTGTCTGTGTTTGTGAGCATAATAAAAAAATTAATGGATTGAGGAGAAAAGGCTCTTTATTCATTCAGCACACAACAGTTGGGGGGGTGTAGTTTACAGGGGAGTACATACAATGAAGTGGACAGCTAGGTAAGGAACAACACACGTATGTATCACATTGCTGTAGGTCATTGAGTCAACTAGTTTTCAAAGCCTCACGGAGACGCAGCGCGCCTCCAGGTGCTCTTATTGCCCTGGTGTCTGACTTCTCAAAATTGGCTGCCAGGCAATCTGCCTCCACCCCCCACGCTGCCGGAAACTTTTCTCCCTTTGTTTCACAGATATTATGGAGCACACAACAACAGCAGTGGGGCTATTGCTTTCACTGTGGTCTAACACAGTAAGCAAATACGCCAGTGGGCTTTTAAAAGTCCAAAGGCGCATTACATCACCATTCTGCACTTGCTCTGTCTATGGTTGAACCGGTCCTTACTGCTGTCCAGGTTGCCTGTGTACGGCTTCATCAGCCATGGGAGCAAGAGGTAGGCTGGGTCCCCTAGGATCACGATTGGCATTTCAACATCAACGTTTATTTTGCAGTCTGGAAAGGAAGTTCCTGCTTGCAGCTTTCTGAACAGACTGGAGTTCCTAAAGATGCGTGCATCATGCACCTTTCCCGACGATCCCATGTTGATGTCGGTTGATGCCCCTGTGATCCACCAGTGCTTGCAACACCATTGAGAAGTACCCCTTTTCAATGTATGTACTCTTTGGCAAGAGGGTGTGGCCAAGATAGGGCTATGTGTTCCGTTTATCATCCCACCACAGTTAGGGAACCCCATCACAGCAGAACCATCTACTATGTCCTGCACGTTGCCCAGAGTCACTTAGCTGAAGTCTATTGATTGTCCTGGCAATTTGGATCACAGCAGACCCCACAGTAGATTTACCCGCTCCAAATTGATTCCCCACTGACGGGTAGCAGTCTGGCGTTGCACCCTTCCACAGAGCTGTCGCCACTCACTTCTCAACTGTCAGAGCAGCTCTCAGTATTGCTGCACTTCAGGGCTTGGGAAAGCAAGGGGGGTGCAAGGTGCAGGCTCCGGACGGGAGGCGCTTACCACAGGCAGCTCCCAGCCGGTGGCACAGCAGGGCTCAGTCTGCCTGCCATAGTCTCACGCCGCTTCCGGAAGCAGCCAGCTGCTGGCACGTCTCTGTGCACCCCTGAGGGGAGGGGGACAGCGTGTCTCCATGCACTGCCTGTGCCCGCAAGCACTGCCCCTGCAGCTCCCATTGGCTGGTTCCTGGCCAATGGGAGCTGTGGGACAGTGCTGGGAGCAGGGGCAGCGAGCGGAGCCCTCTCCCCCCTACCCCCACCAGGGGATGCAGAGATGTATCAGCAGCTGGCCACTTCCAGGAGCAGTGTGGGGCCATGACAGGCAGGCAGACTGAGCCCTGCTGCGCCACTGGACTTTTAGCAGCCCAGAGATCACGATCCACTGGCAGAGGCTTCAGGATCGATCAGTCAGTCACAATGGGTGGGTTGGTGACCACTGAATTGTATATAATTTTGGATTTATTTTTGCGGGGCCCCCCTTAGCCCAGGGGTCTGGGCTGCAGCCCCTAAAACCCCTGTTTTAATCCAGCCCTGCTTGCACTCCCTCCTGCACTCCAACTCCCTGCCCCAGGTCAGAATCACTTCCTGTACCAAACTCCCTCCCAGAGCCTGCACCCCAACACTCTGCCCCCGCCTGGGGCCCTCTCCTGCATCCGCACTCCCTCCCAGAAAGAAACTAATATAAGAGCTGTCATAAGGTAAGAAGTAGGCTATTTTGAATTAACTTGACTATATTCTACATGTTTTAAGACTAAAATGTAACCACAGAACAGTTTTATGTTAATTAAAAGGCAAGTTTAGTATAGCATTAATCGCCTCGATGCCATAATTGTGATCATTTTGTTTTAAATAAGGAAAAAGACTTGTATACAGCGGCCCCACAAAATCTAATAGCCCCGGGTCCACAGGAGAGTTAATCTGGCCCTGGTTAGCGCAAGAACAAATGGATATAAACTGCCCATGAGCAAATTCAGGCTGAAAATTAGGTTTCTGACCATCAACAGGGGTGAGGTTCTGGAACAGCCTCCCGCAAAGAGTTGGGAGGGCAAATTTCCCTACCATTTTGGAGCCCTCGGGCACAGTGCACCTTGGTCACACCTATTCTCTGTGGCATATAATAGTCTAGTCTCCTGTGCGTTGTAATACTTTGGTCTAATTTTGGGTGTTGCGTTTCGTGCTTGGTGGCTGGGTGGTGTTGGTGCCTTGTGATATATAGATAGACTAGATGTGCGGGTATTCCCTTCTTGCCTTAAACTCTATGACCCACAGTTAAGATGTACGCAATTTTTCATAACAAAAAAATTTGTTCACAAATCAGACAGTGATCAGAAACTGTGATCAGACAGTTCATTATTAATGCCTTTAAAAATATTACAACCTTTAGGAAGATCCTACTTGGCTCTGTAGTTTTCCATTCATGCAATAAATGTGAGGGTGACTTTAAAAAAAAAGATTCTAACACTTCTTTCCAGACTTAAGTATATTTTTCTACACTGTATTTTGGTTTCAAGTGACAAGTTTTGCAACTGAATTCCACAAAAGGAAATAAAGCGGGTATACCTAGCCTCAGTCCTAAGACCTTTTTTCCGCTTCAAAGGCCACATAATGGGAAACCCTCTTGAGTATATTTGTAATTGTCAACCCCAGTGTACAAACCTGAACCCTCTTTTGAAATCTGAATATAATACTGTACGCTTCTGTGCAGGCATCTGTAAAGGCACATATACTCACTATGGGGAAATATAGGGGAGTAGCATTGATGTAAAAAAACAATTCAGAGAGAGAGTAGTGACCTCAAATTGTAGAGACTGCACAAATTAGGAATGGTCTGATTCAGAGTGAATCTCTGATAGCGGGTGGCAGGGAGTGGTAGCAAGTCCCTTGGTAGACCTCCAAATGCCACACCCAGCAGGAAAGTACTGAGCTGGGCCTCACCCACTTGGGGTGCAAGAACAGCAGAAGAAATGCCATTCAGCTATGGGGATGGGGAGGTTCCTGGGTTTAGTCAGTGCTGGGCCCACTCTTGTGCAGGGGCTGTGGAGAGACAGCCTACATTTCATCCAATTGCCGGTGCCTGCAGCCCAAATGCACTGTGAGTGGATACATCACTTGGTAGGCATGGCAGCCTTGGCATTGGCTGCTGGAGTTCTACATTAACTGCTGGGCACTTGTCCTGTATGTGGCCATCCCCTGAAGCTGTATGTGGCACCCTGTACCTCAAAACAGCACCCTGGAACTCCCATATTCACCCCATCATATAATTATGATATATTTTGTACAAAACATGCCATGTAGGCTATTGTATGAAAGGTCATGATCTGCTGAAACCCATTGTTCTGTCAAATTATGTATATCATTAAGGTTTATTAAGTTACAAGGTTTTGCTGTATGGTTGTTAGTGAAATATGTTGTGAGTTTGGAAGTCACCCAGTGCTAGTTCTCCAGTGGTACCGACAAAGGAGGTGATCAACACCTAGGCGAGCATTAAATGATCATCACCAGCCATTGACGAGCAGGGAAATAGTAAAGAAGGGCTTTACAATTCAATGACAGTTTCACAAGCACCACACAATGGGGACTGCTCAACTCTGTGACTCAGTTGCACAAGACCGCACCAGGGGGGTTGCTCAACCCTGTGATTCAGCAAGGCCTATCAGACATGCCTGAGCTAGTGTCTTCCAGGCACATGGACTGAGGATGTAAAATAGGAGACAGTGGCATCATGCTTTGGCCTTTCTCCTCCCCCACCTACACTGGAAGCAAGAAGAATGCTGGGAAGACAAAGAACTGTGGAGACTGGTCCCAGGTTTAAAGGGGAAGCCTGTGTATTAAGAACTGTAACAGCTAGTGGGGTGAAAAAAACTAGTGGGGTGAAAAAAACTGCTTGATCAATACTGCCTAGTCTAACAAGGTTTAAGATTTAGCCTGTGTGCTTACCTTTTATTTTCTTTGATAACTATCGCTGACCTTTTGCGCCTACCACTTTTATTAACTACAGAAAGATGGATTTTAAGTGATTATATCTGTTTTTATATTTTACCTAAAACAGCATGTTTTGCTTGAAGTTCTTGGGAAATCTCAGCTAAGTTTACAAAGGCTCATGTGTGTCCTCTCTACACCAAGGGAGGGGCATACTAGGTAATGAACTTACACTGGTCAGGCTTCTGACCAGAGCAAGACAGTACAGTTCTGGGGTGCAAGGCTGGGGAGCTGGGGGGGATTTGGCTGATGCCGTCTCTGTGTGATTTGTGAGTGGCTCAGGGAGCACTCATGCAGTTTGGCTGGATGTGGGGCTCCATATGCAGTTGTGCTGAGTGATGATAGTGCTCGGAGGGGTTTGCTGCTTGTCACTAGCAAAGCATTGTGAGAGACAGCCCAGATGGAGAGTTAAGAGGGCACAGCGGTACTCCAGGTGCCCCGGGGATCCCATCACACTGCACCTGGAATAATCTTCAGGAAAGATGTGATTTAGTGAGGGGCAACACATGGGGACAGCCTTCCCTGCTTGCAGGCTTTGGAGCAAAGACAACTCATAACTGGGTCTGGGTCACAGTGCAGCTCTGCCAGCAGCGTCCTGCCCACCTTTACTTATCTCCTCTGGCTGCAGCATAGTTAACTTGCTTTCCAGCACGCCCAGCCAGAGGAGACACTCCCATTTCATGGTGTACGGGTGCTCTTCCCTAGTGGCTCACAGCATGAAGTTGGCCAGCCACACAGAAGAGCAAGACCTTCCAAGAACAGTTCAGTGCAATCTAAGGTCAGTCCTTCTGGACCAAAGACTGCTTTACTGCCCAATTATAGGGGCTTCTGCTCCCAAGGCAGAACTATTTTCAAATTCCTTCCCCCTGCCACTGAAGGAAAACTTCTCACTCAGAGGCATAAGTTCCAGTTCTGTGGGTGCTCCAGGGCTGGAGTGCTTAGCATCCACCAGCAGTCAGCTCCTCCCCTGTGCCTCCCGTCCGCTGGCAGCCCTGTGGATCAACTCCTCCCAGCGCCTTCTGTCTGCTGCAATTAGCTGTTTTGCGGCATGCAGGACGCACTGGGGGGCAGGGGGAGAGGGCAGAGCGGGGACAGGGCACGCTCAGAGGAGGGGGTGGAACCGGGCAGGAAGAAGTAGGGTGCCAGTGGGGGCTTGGAGGGAAGGGGTGGGGTTGGGGCAGGGCCTGGAGCGGATCAGGGGCGGAAAGAGGTAGGGATGGGGGTTTGGGGAAGGGGGTGGATCGGGGGGGGGGGATAGAGCAAAGGGTTGAGCACCCCCGGGGCCTAGAGGAAGCCAGCACCTATGCTCAGAGGCTCCATGAGGTGCACTTGGGACTGTGCTATGGCCAGGGTGGATAAAAATCAATGATTTTTAAAAAAAAAAAAAAATTTAATGGATTTTTTTAATTTAAATCGAATTTTTGAGGAAAAAAGCCTATCTAAAGATAGTTTTAATTACGATACATTGTAGCTCAAAGATATCTCATCATGGAATAGGGATTATAAATTCTAATTCTATGGTATGAGACAATATATTCATGTAATGTTTAAGAAAAGTTTTGTAAATGAGTTCCAATAGTTCATGGATTAGGGACCCAATTTTATGGGGTTCCAGGGGCTTCTGTATAGATTATTTAGGTTAACCTTTCTATCTACCCAATGGGACACAATGCTCAGACTAGATGATACCATCAGAGATGCTTAGTTTTGCAGTTCTCAAACTGTGGATTTGTGTCTCCAGAGATAACATGCTTGTTAACAGCAAAAATGTTTTTAAATAAATAAATATATAGAGGTGAGAAATAACAGACCTCAATACTATTGTCCCTCTGCAAATTTGTGTACACAGAGTCAATCTCTTACCTCACTCTAAAAGTGCAAAAGTTCAATGAATAGAAGATTGTTGGGGGCAAATAGATCTGGACAAGGAGAAGTAGTCTGGAGATAAATGTGAGAAGGGAGAGACAGGCAGTAGAAACAAAAGTGAAATTGTTTGAGCAGCATATTCTAGAAGTCTTGAGGTCTTTCTGAGCGTAGCCTTCATTGATTTGAGATCTACCGCACCATTCTCTCACTAGAAGGGAAAACCTATAATGGCAGCAGGCCGTAAAAGAGACCCAGTTTGGGAATATTTTAATGAAGTTCCTCTAGCTGTGGGTAAGACTGGCATGCATGCAAAATGCAAACAGTGCAACAAAGAAATGCAAGGCCTGGTTGCCCAAATGAAACAACATCATGAGAAGTGTTCCTTCTCAGGAAGAAGCTGCATTGAAGATGATGAAAGGAACATGTCTGAACATGCAGGATCTTCAGGTTGGTAAACTTTTTTATTTCATACTTCTTTCTTAAGGACTGCCTGTCTTCCTTCTGGATTATTTTTGAATTCTCATGTTTGAGCAAAAAATATAGTTGTTACTCTGTGGTACTATCATTTTAGATGCAGTTGTGATAAAAAATAAATAGCTGAAATAGGCAGATCTTCCTTTTACAGTTTCACCTTTAAAGTAGTACTGAGCGTCAGTGAATGCAATGAGTAATACTAAATGAGCAGTATGGTAATAATAGTTAAATAACTGCATTGACTTATTTTGTTTAGGAGAATACATCCTCAACATACAGGATTCTGAAGAATATCCACCTTCAAGATCACCATCATTTTCTATAGTTTCAGAGTTATCTGCCAATGATAGTGTTTCAGTCACATCATGTATGTCACATAGCCACAGTATATCACCTGTAGCAAAAAATAAAAAAAATCTCCATCATCCAGAAACAACCACAGATAAATTTGTGATAAGAACCAGCAGATTATAAAAAGAGGTAATGTCTGAAGAAATTGCCCAGTTTGTTTATGCAACAAACTCTCCTTTCCGTATGATTGAGAACCCACACTTCATTAACATGATTCCGTCATTAAGACCAGGATACAGTCCACCCAACTGAGCAGATGTCACAGGCAAATTGCTGGATAAAGTGTATGAAAGAGAAATTGAGAAGTGTGCAAAAGGTCTAAAGGGTAAAATTGTTAACCTGAGTCTTGATGGGTGGAGCAATGTCCACAATGATCCTGTTGTATGTGCTTGTGTGACAACAGAAGAAGGGAATGTCTTCCTTCAGAAACAATCGATGCATCAGGAAATGCACACACAGCAGAATACTCACAAGAAGTAGCAGTAAAAGCTATAACAAACTGTGAAAAAAAATCAAATGTCTAGTACACAGCTTGGTCACAGACAATGCTGCAAATGTATCCAAGATGAGAAGAAATTATTTCGAAGAGAAACTCAAGCTAATAACATACGGTTTCAGTGCTCATTTGATGCACCTCCTAGCCAAAGATTTCAGTGTTCCAGAAATAAGGCTAACGTTATTGAAATTGCAAAATACTTCCGTAACAACCACTTTGCAGCAGCTACTCTGAAAAAAGTGGGAGGAACCAACCTAACTCTCCCACAAGATGTGTGATGGAACTCAGGAGTGGACTGTTTTGAGCACTATATCAAGAACTGGCCTAATCTGATGACGGTTTATGAACAAAATCGTGAAAAAATAGAGGACACTGTCACAGCCAAAGTTCTCAACATTGGGCTTAAGAGAATGTTGGACACATGCTGAGTACCCTGAAGCCTATTTCTGTAGCCTTGAACAAAATGCAGGGAAATAGCTGTTTTATTGCTGACACTGTTGAAATTTGGAAGGAACTGAGTGAGATCTTAAAAAGAGAAATATGCAATGACAGAGTTAAATTATAAGCATTTTAAAAAAAAACAAATGGAACAAGCACTATCTCCAGCTCATTTTCTTGCAAATAGTCTCAATACCCGGTACCAGGGTCAAACCTTAACTGCTGAAGAAAAGGAGTTGGCTGTGACATGCACATCCCACAATCATCCCTCCATAATGCCAACTATAATAAACTCCAGAGCTAAGGGTGAACCGTTCAAGAAATAGATGTTTGCTGATGATGTTTTAAAGAAAGTCACAGCAGTGAACTGGTGGAAGTCAGTTAAGCACTTGGATTCAGAGACTGTTGAAGTGATAATCTCACTTTTAGCAGCAGTAGCTTCTTCTGCCAGTGTAGTAAGAATATTTTCTTCCTTTGGACTAATTCATTCCAAATTGAGAAATCGCTTGGCACCTGAAAAAGCAGGAAAGCTTGTTGTTCTTTTCCAGATTCTGAACAAACAGGAAAATGAAGGTAAAGACGACTGAGTTAGCTGCAGAAGCCAATATTTTAAGTTTCTCATGTTGACCTGGCTGACACAGTCGATTCAATTTTTGTTTTTGTTTTTTTAAATTTTTAATTTAACTATTTTAGTTAAAACAATTTTAACAAAAACAAACCTGATTTTAAAAAACTTGAATGTTTAACTAAATTCAAAAATTCATATGCTTGTTTTGTTAAAACATAATATATTTGCTGTTGAAGAAAAAAATCCAGAATACATAACCTTGTTGTTTTAGTTAAATAAAACAATTTAAATGTCTGTCTGGTGATGTTCTCCTCCTAATACAGCATGGCAAGAAAATCTTCCAAATATTAATGATTAACCTGTTGAATTGGAGATAGTTCACCTCCCAATGATTTCATAAATATCTGCTTCAATTGCCTTTGGTAAATGAAATAACCAAACAATCATTCATTTTCTGACATAGCTGTAAAACTAATCTGAAAAGTTTTCAAAATAAATCACTTTAAAAATGTATAGTGTGTACCTTCTAAAAATGAACCCTACATCTATCTTTGACTTGTGAAGAATATGTATTAAGGTTATAACAACCAACAAGAATGCACTTATATGTAGAAATCCACAATTAAATCAAGTCTTCCTGACTAGTGATTTAAATCAAATCCACCCCGGCTACAGCTATGGATTTTACATGGAAGGTGCTAAGTTACTAAGTGATGGGCTGCAGATAGCTTCTGGGTGGGCCTTGGTTACCAAATGAACTAGCTCAGTGGTACGTGTTTTGTAAAAGTAGGACATGAGTGGCTGCTCAGGGCCAAGTAAGCAGCACCATTTGTGATTTCCCATGCTTTGCTGCTGGCTGTGGTACCCTTCTTAAGGGAGGACAAGTTTGATCTCTGAGGGGTGGAGCAAGTACCTCTAAAAATTCATAATGGGGTATATAGAAAGTGAAGATGGGGAATGTGTAAACAACAACAACAACAAATCGCATGGCTACTCTGCATAAGAATGTACCCACCTTTAGTACTCAAGTCCTTTAAACAATTTTTATTAGGGCTGTCAAGCAATTAAAAAAATTAATCGTGATTAATCACATAATTAATCGTGCTGTTAAACAAGAATAGAATACCATTTATTTAAATATTTTTGGATGTTTTCTACATTTTAAAATATATTGATTTCAATTACAACACAGAATACAAAGTGTACAGTGCTCACTTTATTTTTTATTACAAATATTTGCATTGTAAAAAACAAAAGAAATAGTATTTTTCAATTCACCTCATACAAGTACTGTGATGCAGTCTTTTTATCATGAAAGTTGAACTTACAAATGTGCAATTAAGTACAAAAAATAACTGCATTCAAAAATAAAATGTAAAAAACTTTAGCACCTACAAGTCCACTCAGTCCTACGTCTTGTTCATCCAATCACTCAGACAAACAGTTTTGCTTAGATTTACAGTAGATAATGCTGCCTGCTTCTTGTTTACAATGTCACCTGAAAGTGAGAACAGGTTTTTCTCATGGCACTCTTGTATTCAGCGTCGCAAGATATTTATATGCCAGATCCGCTAAAGATTCATATGTCCCTTCATGCTTCAACCACCATTCCAGAGGCCATGCAACTATGCTGATGACGGCTTCTGCTCGATAATGATCCAAAGCAGTGCAGACCAACGCATGTTCACTTTCATCATCTGAGTCAGATGCCACCAGCAGAAGGTTGATTTTCTTTTTTGGTGGTTCAGGATCCATAGTTTTTGCATCAGTGTGTTGCTCTTTTAAAACTTCTGAAAGCATGTACCACACCTCATCCTTCTCAGATTTTGGAAGGAACTTGATTCTTAAACCTGGGGTCGAGTGCTGTAGCTGTCTGTAGAAATCTCCCATTGGTAGCTTCTTTGCGTTTTGTCAGACCTGCAGTGATAGTGTTCTTACAATGAACAACATGTCCTGGGTCATCATCCGAGACTGCTATAACATGAAATATATGGCAGAATGTGAGTAAAACAGAGTAGGAGACAATTCTCCCCCAAGGAGTTCAGCCACAAAGTTAATTAACACTTTTTTTTTGTTTTAACTAACATCATCAGCATGGAAGCATATCCTCTGGAATGGTGGCCAAAGCATGACAGGGCATACGAATGTTTAGCATGGCACATAAATACCTTGCAATGCCGGCTACAAAAGTTCCATGTGAACACCTGTTCTCACTTTCAGGTGACATTGTAAATAAGAAGCAGGCAGTGTTATTTCCCATAAATGTCAACAACTTGTTTGTCTTAGCAATTGGCTGATTAAGAAGTTAGCCTGAATGGACTTGTAGGCTCTAAAGTTTTACATTGTTTTGTTTTTGAGTGCAGTTATGTAACAAAAAAATTCTACATTTGTAAGTTGCACTTTCACTATAAAGAGTTTACAGTACTTTTATGAGGTGAATTGAAAAATGCGATTTCTGTTGTTTATCATTTTTACAGTGCAAATATTTAATAATAAAAATACTAATATAAAGTGAGCACTGTACACTTTGTATTCTGTGTTGTAACTTAAATCAATATATTTGAAAATGTAGAAAAACATCCAAAAATATTTAATAAATTTCAACTGGTATTCCATCGTTAAACAGCGCTATTAAAACTGCGATTAATTGTGATTAATTTTTTAAATTGTGATACATTTTTGAGTTAATTGTGTGAGCTAACTGTGATTAATTGACAGCACTAACTTTTATAAAAAATATTGACTTATTTTTAATGGGTCTTATGGAAGAAGTGAATCTTAAAGAGGAATTTGGATGAGAGGCTAGGTGGACCAGGTTAAGTGGACAATACGTGCATATGGGCAACCCAAAGATGACTGTGGGAAAAGCAGACAAATGAGCTTAATTGTGGAGTGGAGGGCTCACAAATAGAAATCCAAACTTGCTGTGGCATATTTTTAATTAGGTACTTAAAAGCCAATTCAAGTATAAGAAGTCTACTTGCTTTACTATTATACCTGAATATATTTTCATATGCCTTGGTATTTTTTTCTGCATGTCTATGCTTTAATTCAAAAAAGGTTATGTAATAGTCTGGCATGAAGCACTGTATTACACAGAAATAGTGTCCTGTAAGCATAATGAGCTGCAAAATGATTGCATGTAATTTCAGGTTTCAGCACCAGATGGCAATAAGTGATCAAATTTTGTTCTTTTAAATCTATTCAGCTTCTCCTCATAAGTTTGTGAAAAATGTTTGTGATGGTGGTGTTTTTCCATGTTTGTAGACTTAAAAAGCAGTTATTTTTGGAGCCATCTTGACTCATTAAACTTGTTTATGCTAATAAGAAAGTAGATAACTTTTTGTGACTATAAGGATGAGCTGGATAAACATAATTCCATACTTCAAAAATGGGACCAGGCAGTCTTGAATAGATTTAACTTTGGTGTGAAGAGGTTTGGCTTATACAAAGCTTTTTGCACCTCTAGAATTGGTTCTCCTCTAATTGCAATTATACTCTGTTTTATTAACTGTATAACATCAGCTAAAAGAACTTGAGAATGAGAAATGTTAATAGATTCTTCATCCCACACAATGTCGCAAAAAGTTATTTCAGGCCATCAAAATCAGCACACAATATAGAAGGTCTCCTTCACAACTAAAGTGCTTGAAACTGGATTTGGGCCTGATCTCACACCCATTTAAATGTATGGAAAGACCCCATGGAGGCTTTGGATCAGATATAAAGAAAATGAGTGTGTTTTTAGAATGACAAACACAGGAGTTTGATAATTCAGTGTTTAGAAACATTGTGACACTATGACTTTTCATATTTAATATTTGCCTGAGGAAGTGATATTGACCTGTGTGTGTGTCCAGATGATTGTGTGCTTCTGATTTCCACCTCCTAACATAATAGTGAAAACAAGAATTAAATATTGGTAGGTAACTTAACTGCCTTTCCGACCCACAAATATTAAGAGTTCAGTACCACACTGTAGACTGCATAATTAGTCTTTTGAGAAAGCTCCTGTGAAAACATTATTCACATAAAAAGGGAGTGTATCAGCCCCTTATTGGAAAGCTTTTTTTTTTTTAAAGGAGTTACCTTAGTAACTAAAGAGAGATTTTTTTCATCAAGAAAAATAATTAAAATAATTGGCCTACCACTGATTTCTCATGTAATGTTGTAAACGTTCATGATGGCATTTCCGTTACATTTTATCTTTAGTTACACACATATAAGCCAAAAATTCTATCCATTTGTTTTCTTTTTCCACTCTCCCATTTTATGTAATGTGGTCAGAGCAAACACAAGCGCATACCTCTAACGTTACCTTCAGTATTCAGAGAGATGCCCTGTCTCATCAGCATCACTCTCCCAACACACACTTTGCGGGTGTTTTAAAAATTGTCACTGTATTTGTCTTCTAGTTTGCTGTGTTCTAGAAGGGTGACGAGTGCCTTGGCAGTGGAAAAATTATGAGGAAGGGCCCATCAGTGTACACCATACAGCAGGGCAAAAGCAGAGAGCAGGATCCAAGGGGTGTGTTAGAAGAGAAAATCAAGACTGAGGCATTTTTCTTGATTGATTGAAGATTTTGGGGAAATTGGAGACCCATAATAATGAGAGCAATCACATACATGCGTGCGTGCACGCACATTTTCTCTGATGAGCCATAACTTTCAAGGGGTGAATTACGACAGCCATGTCACAGGACTTGACTGATAGTACCTGAGAGAGTTTTTAACAACAACACAGTTTTGATAGGGCTTCATTAAACTAAATGGTGATTTATGCTAGTAAGAAACATCAAACAAGCATAAAAAATGATAGTAGTCAAAAAGGTTGGCATGTTTGGAAATGAGAAATCATGACAGTTTCAAGCTCAGCACTTTCATGTTTTGAAGGTGGTGTTTATTAACCTCTCCAGCACATCATCAAGGATCTACAACCTATCCTGAAGGCTGGTCCCTCACTCTCACAGATCTTGGGAGACAGGCCAGTCCTTGCTTACAGACAGCCCCCAACCTGAAGCAAATACTCACCAGCAACCACACACCACACAACAAAAACACTAACCCAGGAACCTATCCTTGCAACAAAGCCCATTGCCAACTCTGTCCACATATCTATTCAGGGGACACCATCATAAGACCTAATCACTTCAGCCACACTATCAGAGGCTCGTTCACCTGCACATCTACCAATGTGATATATGCCATCATGTGCCAGCAATGCCCCTCTGCCATGTACATTGGTCAAACTGGACAGTCTCTATGTAAAAGAATAAATGGACACAAATCAGATATCAAGAATTATAGCATTCAAAAACCAGTTGGAGAACACTTCAATCTTTCTGGTCACTCGATTGCAGACCTAAAAGTCGCAATACTACAACAAAAAAACCTTCAAAAACAGACTCCAACGAGAAACTGCTGAGATGGAATTAATTTGCAAACTGGACACCATTAAATTAGGCTTGAATAAAGACTGGGAGTGGATGGGTCATTACATAAGTAAAACTATTTCCCCATGCTTATTTTTTCCCCCTACTGTTACTCACACCTTCTTGTCAACTGTTGGAAATGGGCCATCCTGATTATCACTACAAAAGATTTTTTTCTCTCCTACTGATAATAGCTCACCTTAACTGATCACTCTCACTATAATGGGTATGGCAACACCCATTGTTTCATGTTCTCTGTGTGTATATATATATCTTCCTACTGTATTTTCCACTGCATGCATCCGATGAAGTGGGTTTTAGCCCACAAAAGCTTATGCTCAAATAAATGTGTTGGTCTCTAAGGTGCCACAAGTACTCCTCATTCTTTAAGTATTTAATGAGTCTCTCTATTATAAATATGCTTTTTATGTACTACTCTGTTCTAGACATGTATGTAAGTGTGCACAACAAGAATAAGTTGCTTTCCATACTTGTGCTGTGCCTGTCCCATGGCAGAGAAAACATTGTTAGTGAATTTGCATTATATAATAAGACTGTTAATTTCCTAAACCTATTCTGTAGTAGCAGAAACATTTAATATGATTTTTATTTTTAAAAAAATCATGCCTGAAATTCTAAACCTCTTTTTTATGCGCAACTGAAACTATATATTTTAAAACAAGACATCTATCTATAGATTAAATGTATACATGATTCCTGTTAAATTGGTGTCTGGTGCATATGGCTCTGGGAGAAGGATGTGTTATGTCTCATATTCAGGTTCTGTGTTATGCAGGAACTGTGAGCAACAGTTTTATTTTACAAAGAAGTTATACTTACAGTTGTTTGAATCATAAACCATAAGTAGTTATGTTTTAAGATTTTACCAATGTGACGTTGCACTCCATATGTTTATGGAAATATGCTTATAAGTGTGAATATAATATAACTGGAATATGCTTTATGCAAAAGGTCTCTTTTAAGGTATCATTACAAAACTTATACTCTACTGAGTGTGTTCCTCCTATTTGTATGTGTGTATTATTCTTGTATCTAAAATTAGAAATATGAAGTATAATTCTGAAGTCCTATTGTAATTATGCAAAGTGTGGGCCATTAATGGTGGCTTGGAATCTTGATGGCTCCCATTGACTAGGACAATTGACTATAGATGGCTCTGTTTACCTGCAAGCCTCCACTGAATATATGCGGGCCAGTCCTGGAAGAATGAAGGGAGTCTCACAGGACATGTGAACATGTCACATGATACCGGAATCCATCTTTAACCTGCTGCTTTTCCATTTAGAAGGAGGGGCGGGAACTCAGAGAGAGACAAAGGATTCTCGCCTTGTGCCAAAGGTATAAAAGGGGGTGGAACAGAACAAAGGGGGTCCCAGGAATGTGGGATCCCCTGCTTTTCACCTAAGATGCCTGCTGGAACTAACAACGTCTGTACTAGGGGAAAGGATTGGGCCCAAACTACGAAGGAGTCTAGTCTGTGAAAGAAGCTTATTGGAACTTTTGAAAGTCAGTGGCCCTTGTGCTCCTAAATCAATCAGGCACTTTTGAAAATTCAACTTGTTTAGTATTCTTCTAACTTAGTAAAACTTTAAAATGTTTCTCTACTGGGGATTCACCTACCTCAGTGCCTGACAGCGAGAACTCAGTGCTAAAATGTAGCAAGGTCATCTTCATTTACACGGCAGCAACAAACTCCAATTGATAAGGAGTATATGCTATTCTGTGAAGACGGTACTTATCAAACTTAAGAGTGGCAAAACTTGCCCAGAACTACTGGCCCATCTTGATTTCAAACATGAAATATATTCACACTTTTTCTTTCAAAATAGATTTTTCTCAGGGACTGCACAGTTGCTGTGAACAATGAACCCTTGGCCCAGATAGAGAGGTAGCCACTCCCTAAACTTCAGAGGAAGATAAAACACACACACACACTGCTGTAAATACAACTCAGAGAGGCAGCTACATGCATTAAATATTGCTCAGTTTTACATTTTTATTCACCATGACAATTTGATTTTAATTTTCTTCTATTCTGAATTTCGTTTGACTAACTGGAGGAAATGAGATTCATGACTTTGGGTGGACATGTGAAGCTGAAGTCTAAAGACATTTGAGTGAGATATTTGTGTCATTTCCTTTTTGTACCATATTTTATATTAAATGTTTATTAATATAGAAAGCATTATATATAATATAGCATTGTCTTTGTTCCTGCTCATGAGCTGAAGTTTTTTGTTAGTGTACTCAGCTATGATTCCAACATTTACTTTAATTTTTCCTAAGAAGAGGATGATATTCAGTTTCTTATCCAGTTGGCAGTCCTCCTGGGTATGCTTGGGTTGCTAAAATGCCTTCATGGCTTTTTTTTTTAAATGTTCTGTGCTGCCTTTATGTGGCTGCCACTGTGAACAATAGGACTATTGGCCACTTCTGTTTTATTCAAGAATGACCCGCATGAGTGCATTTCAGTACTAGTGACCTAAGCTGTCCTGGCTTGAACAAAAAGCCATATTTTCCCCTCACCAGCTATAAAGAAATCTGAGCCTACTCCTATTCTCAATATTCAGTGATGCACTTTTCTAAGTGTTCTTCTTGACCAGTTGATGATGTTATATTATATTACACCCTGTCCCATACACAAGAAATAAACAGCCATCAGTAAAATAAACAATGTAAGAGCTAGTCAGTGGTTTGACAGACAACTACTCATAGCTCCTTGGGGCAGAAACCATGTTTTCTCCCTGATTTATGCAGGACTGAATCATACTGGAGGCGTTCACATCATTAATAACTTTTAACATTCAAAATACAAAACTACTACACTGCTTAAATTGTTGTATCGTAAACGCACAGCTCTTCATGCTATCACTAGTTCTGCCAGTGCATAAACAAGCTCACAAATATAATGGTAAAAAACATTTCAGTGTCTTTATTTCCAAAATACAATAACATCGAAATACTAACAAGATCATTAAACAAAGACCTATGAAGAGCCACTCTGGAATCACAAAAAGCAACATGTTTTGGTAAATATTAGCTGAAGATGATCATATCCTTCAGTCTGTTACATTTGTAGGAAAAACAGTATTAGTTACTATACCACTCAAAAGGAACCCCATCTAATATTTTACAACTGTACAGTTAAAGAGAGTGCCAGCATCTAGAAATGAGTTCTGCTTAACTTAAAAGTGTTCTCTTTTTTTGTGATTAGTTGAATTAATCATCAACAGACTAAAAAACATATCCAGCCAGTACTGAACTGGGTACAATCCTTTGGTTTGTGTTAGATTTTGTACATGAGGGAATATAGTCTAATGATGGATTGTAGTCCCCAGTATGCATGGCCCAAATGCCATAGTAACAGCCCAAATCCTCAGCGGTACTAAGCATGCATTGACTTGCATGAAGAACCAAAAACTTCCATGGAACACTTTTCAGCCTGATCAGCCTCTTTCAGGATTTGATATACAGTTTTTATTAAACACTTTTAAAAACAATTAAACTCATAGATCTGGCTCCATATTGCAGAGTAAATCACTAATGTTGTTACAGTGAGAACGTGAACCTCTCATGAATTTGCCCAAACTGATTTCTGTTCAATAGATAAAATAGTCAGCAACTGACTATATTGGAATTGGAAAAGGTTCAGAAAAGGGCAACAAAAATGATTAGGGGTATGGAAGTTTCCATATGAGGAGAGATTAATAACATTGGGACTTTTCAGCTTGGAAAAGAGGAGACTAAGGGGGGCTATGATAGAGGTCTATAACTATGGCTGATGTGGAGAAAGTAAATAATGAAGTGTTATTTACTCCTTCTCATAACACAAGGACTAGGGGTCACCAAATGAAATTAATAGGCAGTAGGTTTAAAACAAACAAAAGTATTTCTTCACAAAACACACAGTCAACCCGTGGAAGTCTTTGCCAGAGGATGTTGTGAAGGCCAAGACTATAACAGGGTTCAAAAAAGAACTAGATAAATTAATGTAGGGCAAGTCCATCAATGGCTATTAGCCAGGATGGGCAGGGATGGAGGCATTTGTCAGAAGCTGGGAATGGGCGACAGCAGATGGATCACTTGATGAGGTCTGTTCTGTTCATGCCCTCTGGGGCACCTGGCATTGGCCACTGTCCGAAGACAGGATACTGGGCTAGATGGACCTTTGGTCTTACCCAGTATGGCCGTTCTTATGTAACGTGTTTTTACATTTATTGTTTGACATGCACTTGCCAGTTTAAAGGCAAGAGGTTAAACAGCTCCTTGTGCTGCCTTTGCAAAATGTTGTTGCACAGATTTTATTTTGGTATCAATTAAAATAAATGAATTGATGCTCAGAATTTGTAATGTTTCAGAACCCCTCCTCCCCTGAAATCTTTACTATTACTCTAGTTGAAAGAACTGTTTGGGTTTGGGGTTTTTTTGTTCATCCATGGCCAAAGTTGATCTAAACAGCTAAATCTGTTAGCTCAAGCAAACACAGTGGGGAGATTTGTCTGCTGTCTAGCTTCTGTAAATAACACGTGAGAGTAGAGAATTTGCTTAGACCAAAGTTTGAAGGGCCCGATTCTCATTTGTATTCTGGCATTGTAAACGAGACTCAGCCCCAAGATGTTACTGTTCCACTTAAAAATAAACAATACCATAAATTTTTAAAAAATGAATAAGGGTTTCCTCTGGGCTCAATCCTTTTGGTTTGTTTAGTGCTGATTTTTGGCAGCGTTAGGTTTTAAAACTTGCAACATCCCCTTCATTTCAATCCTGAGTCATTATAATAAATATTGTTTCTTTCACTGACCCCACACCCTGCCAGTTTATTTCATGAGTTTCACATTAATTTATTGAAGAACTGGCCAGGTATTTAGAAGTAATTCAATTAAAAAATGCTGGCACATTCTCACATCAGCGCTGTGCCGCATAAAATACATGAACCAAAATACTTGCACCAGTGTACTAAAACATCTCACATCTTAATTTTATTTACTTTTAAGGAATGGAAAGTAATACTTATTATAATAAAACCCCCTCTCACTCATTGGTTCACTAATGCCAACCAAGTTCAGTTTGCTACACTTAGGTATTTTGAATACAGATCTTTCCCCCTTAAATATAAATGGCTATAAAATATGGTACAGTTTGGCTTGACGGGAAGTTTGCTCAGAAGCAGCCCAGGACAAGCAGGTTGTTGGTAGATACAATTTAATCATTAACAGTGAAGGGAATATGCCTTTTTTATTTAAGAAAGGACAGTGCAGGTCACTGGTTGACTGGTCTCAATGGTAGCAGATGACAGAACGAGGAGTAATGGTCTCAAGTTGCAGGGGGGGAGGTTTAGATTGGATATTAGGAAAAACTTTTTCACTATGAGGGTGGTGAAACACTGGAATGCGTTACCTAGGGAGGTGGTAGAATCTCCTTCCTTAGAGGTTTTTAAGGTCAGGCTTGACAAAGCCCTGGCTGGGATGATTTAACTGGGAATTGGTCCTGCTTCGAGCAGGGGGTTGGACTAGATGACCTTCTGGGGTCCCTTCCAACCCTGATATTCTATGATTCTATGGTGTTGAAAGTCATTCACTGGTAACCAAATCCTCAGGCCCTTACTTTGGTTTGAGTCAGCCCTTAATCCAGGGTGGCCAACCTCCGGCCCGCGGGCTGGATCCAGCCCGCTGCTTCATTCATCCGGCCTGTGGCAAGTCTCCACACCATGGGCTGCAAGCCTTGAGCCTCAGCGCCCTCCTGCTAGGCTGGAGTCTCGAGCACCAGCTCACCACCATGTCCCTGCAGCCCCTAGGTGGAGGGGCAATCAATCAGGGAAGCTCCGCATGCTGCCCCCACCCTCAGCACTGGCTCTGCAGCTCCAATTGGCTGGGAACTGTGGCCAATGGGAGCTAAAGGGGTGGTGCCTGCGGGCCTGGGCAGCACGCACCATGCAGAGCCGCCTGGCCCCTCTGCCTATTGGCCAGACATGCTGGCCACTTCCGGGAGCAGCGTGAAGCCAGGGTGCCGGCAGGGAGCCTGCCTTAGCCCCACTATGCCACCGACCGCCTGAGGTAAGAGCCGCCTGGTTGGAGCCTGCCACCCACACCTCCTCTGCCCCCCCCCAACCCCCTGTCCTAGGTCGGAACCCACTCCCACACCCTAACTCCCTCCCGGATTCCGCACCCCCTCCTGCACCCCAACCCCTTGGCCCCAGCCCGGAGCCCCCTCCTCATCCCCAGCCCCACCCCAGAGCCTGCACCCCCCAGAGCCCTCACCCCAACCAGAGCCTTCACCCCAACCCCCTGCCCCAGATTGGAGCCCCCTCCCACTCTCAAAACCCCTCATTTCTGGCTCCACCGAGCCTAAGGGAAGTCCTGAACCTCCATACCCCACTGCAGGGCTGGAGCCATAAGCATCTGCTCGCCTCGCTGCAGGGGGAGCCCTGAGCCTCCGCGTCCCCCTCCCAACCACATGGGTTGTGTGTGGCCCCTGACTGAATTTTTCTGTGGGTCAATGGCCCCTGATAGAAAAAAGGTTCCCCACTCATGCCTTGATCAGTCAATTCCCACTGAAATCAGTGGGAGTGGAAATCAAGAAAAAAACAGAGTAAGGACCAGATTTTTAAAAGTATTTAGGGGCCTAAAGATATAGTTAGCTGCCGAATAAGATTTTTCAGAAAGTGTGTAACTCTTGTGGGCCTAAGTACCTGGGGATTGGCCCTTAGAGCTTAAGGGCCTGATTTTGCAACCCTTCCTCACACTGAACAGTACTTACACAAGTACTATGCTGACCAGGGGTCCACTCTGCTGATCTTATCAATGTAACTAGGACTACTTGGATAAGGCAGTATTACTCTTCATCAGTAAGGGTTGCAGAAGACTGGGCCCTACATGGGTATTTTTCCTGTCAAGGATTGTAGGATACGGGGCTGTATCTTTATTCGCTACATCCATGGACCTTACAGCACTTGCACATGGTCTAATAGCTGGCTTATCTTTTATCTTTTTAACGAGTAAACCAGAAGTGACTTTGTTAAATACAACACCTGCCCGTTATTTTTTACCCCCCAAAATCAATGCTATTTAAGTTGCAGGGTTTCATTCCTTTTCAAATCTCCAGGTTTTTTTCTTGACTCTAAAATCCTCTTCCAAATTTTTGCTACATCAGTCTTGGTAACAAATCAAAACAGGCCTTAAACTTTGTTTCAGTACAATTAAGGCACTTTCAAAACAAGCATATAAATCCATGATACTCAGACTGTGGCTTGCGAACTGTAAGTGGCTCTTTAAGTGTCTCCTGTGGCTCTTTGCAGCACATGATATTAAAACACCGTGTGATTTAATTATTAACCAATCGGGACGCTTCCACTATGTTATTAAACAATGAAGTTATCAACTTACATCAACTTATTTTCTGTGAGAATATATATTTTCCATCATACTGTTTAAATATGAATAGTACTATAGTAAATGAAACAATGAATTCGCACTACTGTTGTTCCTTTGGGTAATGCTGATCACCCATTTGGCTCCTGAACCACTGAGGTCTAACTATCACTGGTATAAATGCTTTCCACAAACAGGATTAGAAATAATTTTCACAAAGCAGAGATGATGCTATTAGGCTATTCTCTGAAACAGAGGTTTTCATAATCCTACAGATGGCACAGGGGTTGTATCCAGAGTATATTCCCTGCTCCTCAATGCTCATACTCCAAAGAAAGTTCACACAATAAAGCTTGGGAAAATGAACTTAAGATTTAAGAAGAAAAGGAGTACTTGAGGCACCTTAGAGACTAACCAATTTATTTGAGCATAAGCTTTCGTGAGCTACAGCTCACTTCATCGGATGCATTCACGGCTGCTACTCTGAAACCTGTTAAGATTTAAGGTCTAGATAAATTCTGTCTGCCTGTGCTCAGCCATGTGAGCAGAAACCTGTTCGTGTATCATGCCTTATAACTCCTTTCCAAATTCTATTTAGCACTTACAGTCTCCATAGAAACTCTATTTACTTTCAGTTTAGTGGTGAGATCCATAGAAAAGGTCTCACATGTGGAATGTGAATGGTGGGTTTGGGGACTGAATTGCAGTGTATTGTTCTGAAATAGTGGGTCAGCAATTTGTGTTATCTGCCTTTATATATATATTGTTGGTTTTGAACAAAGGGAATAATTCAAAATCTCTTTGCGCTTTATGACATTTTATAACATTTGGTGTGAGTGGCCTGAATGGTCATAATGGGGGAATGGAAACTGTCACTGAACAGATGGATTTGAGAGTCTAGGATGTGCTTTGCTATGGAGAAGCTTTCTCACTCAGGAAGAGACTCATTTGCCAAATTTTTAACTACTTGGCAGCCCTTCATCAATTATGCAAAAAGAGTGAAATCCCCTTTTTCTGTACAGAGGCTGAGTATTCCATGTGTGTGTGTGCATGAGTCACACCGGCTCCTCCCTCACCCTCCCCCACGGTTGGGTGTGGGGCTGCTATGCTACCACTCACTTCTCTATGCCAACTGGATAGGGTGCTGGCAGTGGCTGGTTCTGTCTTAATGCTGATCTGTGGTCTCTTTCTCTGGCCTCTCCTTGCCTTTTGTGACTATTAGCACAAAATGTAGTCAGGAATGTGGGGCTCTTTCAGTTTGGGAGGAAAGGGCTATTCATACCTTTTGTTAAAGTAGGGTTTCCAGACGGCGTCCAGAGGGGGCATTTTATGGTGCTGTGTCTGTGAATCACAGGTGCAGCTTTATCCCCTTTTTCAATCTCAACATGAGGGAGTGGGGCTGGAAAGAAGTAAACGGTGGGCGAAGAGGCCCCTTATTACCTGCTTATTCTTTCACATCCACGTTGTTCTCCTTCTCTCACTGCTGACTTCAGGACAATGAGAGGGTGCTGGGCACGGAGACCTGCAGCAGCAGCTGGGGATGTTTGCCTGGATGGATGGCCACGGTGTCCCACAGAGGCAGCTGGGGAGAGTTGCCCAGTACTTTCCTAGTCTTTTACAAATGGCTGAAAATTGCCATGACTCTTGTGTGATATCTTCCCTGGGAGTTTAAGGAGGGATAACAGCTATAGCTTTAGGGAGCCTCCATTCCACAGCGCTCTTACTGGAAGAGATGCCGCTAATTCTGACTGGGACAGCTGGCCTTCCTTTCCAAAGGTAAAACTTCCTTCACCACATCCCCTTCAATGTCTTTGCTCTTTGGCCCTGTGCTCCTGGTTCAAAGGGAGGGGCTGAAATTGGGCTCAGGGATCACTCCAAGATATTTTGGGTGATTTGAGCTCTCTCTCTGCCCTGAAAGAAGCCGACCTTATTCGCTCTCCTCCTGCTCTGGGACCCACTTCACAATCTCTTGAGGAGAGGGATGGGGCTTGGGAATGGCTCCCCAAGAAGCTGGATGGCTTGGGACCAACTTATCCAGGATGGTGGGTCTCATGGCCCTACTGTAGCAAGGTCTCACTTGGTCCACTGAGCCGCTGGGGAGCAGTGGGGAGCTACTGCCTCACCGAAAGGCCTTGGTCACACCTGTCGACGGGGAATTAGTGGAGGGAGGTGTGCCGTGGTAATTGGCACGACACAGTAGTACCGGCCAGAGTCCGTGACACGCCCCTCAAGCCGGGGGGAGCACTGATTAGAGTCAGTGATGCACCCCTCAGGCAGGGGAGTGCCGGCAAGAGTCCGTGGCGTGTCCTACAGGCAGGGGAGCGCCGGCAAGAGTCAGAGCTCTTTATCGGGGTTCTGCCACCCGAGGTGGGGTGGCAGGGGTAGGGGAACACAGGCCCATCCGATCCACTGCGTTCCAGCCCAGGGCCCTGACAGTGGCAAGAGTAGAGGGTCCCTCCACTGAGTCAGCGGGGATCCATCTGCAACATGCTGACCAAACACTAACTCACCGCACTGTTCAGTTCCACCCCTGAGCTACTTCCTACCCCGTCTCTTGAGTGGGTCCCTCTGGCTCCTCCAACTCATCGGGATATTCAGCTGCCGGTAGCTCCCGCTCACCCTCAGCATCGGGCTCACTCGAGCTAGGGTCGCTGCCTGGCTCCTCCAATTCCTCGGGGTACTCTGCAGCCGGCAGTTCTGGCAACCCGAGTCCCTGCTCTGGGTCAGGTTTCCCTGATCCAGGGCGTCTCCTGGTTCGGCAGCACGGTCTACAGGGAGCAGCCTCTGTTTGTCTCCCTCCCTGCCTGCCTGGGCTAAGGGCCTCGCCTTTTGTGCTTTCTGTTCCATACCTCCCCTTCTGGTTCGGAGGGAGGCCACTCTGGCTCCCTACACCTACTTCTTTGTATTGCATGGGTCCCCATGGGTCAGATGGGCCTGCATTTTCCTGAGAGGTCTCAACTTGGGCTATTGATAGGGAACACCTGGAAGGCCTGCTACAGGAGTGGAGCAAGGGGAGGGATCTGGGCATGGCAGCCCCTTATCACACTCTCCAATGTAGGGGTCAATATCACCATGTTGCGCAATGGACACTTGACAAAATTACCGTACTTAGTGACGGACATCAGTGGTGGTGGTGGTGGTCGGGGAGTTATGTCATTCAGTCATTCAATTTTTTGAAAAATTACCACAGACCTCAGAATTTTTACCACGGACACTTGTGTCCACATACAGATACGTTGCTAACTCCTGCTCCAGTGTCCACGCTGTGCAGCCTGAGAGGAGAGGAGGAGGCAACTGAGTTTGTCAGTGAGAGGCGGGGCTGTCAGTGCAGGTCTGAGGAACTTAGGTGTGCTCTGCCAAGTAGCCCTTCAGTTGTCATTCCCCTTACAGAGATGGGGAAGGGAGCTGCTTGCCATTGGCTGTGGCTCTCCAGTCCTGCCTGCCTCCCTTCCTTCCTGGGGTGGGGTTGTGGGAGCTGAGGCAACCCTGCCCAGATTGCGCTGTGATGAGGGTGGTGAAGCTGGAGACGAGGAAGTTACTCACCTTGAGCAGTAATGGAGGTTCTTCGAGATGTGTATCCCTGTGGGTGCTCCACTTTAGGTGCTGATGCACCCCTGAGCTTGTAGCCGGAGATTTAAGGTAGCATTGCCTGGTTGGGTTGCACGTGCACAGACCCCATCTTACGCTGCCTCAGGCAGTTAACTGATGCTGTGCGGCCAACCCCCCACCCCTCCCCACTTCCTTCTTTACTGCAGAGTCCATATAAGCTAGAACACTGAAGCAGAGGGGAGGAGGGAGGGTAGTGGAGCACCCACAGGGAGACACATCTTCTTTTTACATCTTGAAGAGCCTCCGTTACTGCACAAGGTGAGTAACTTTCTCTTCTTCTTCGAGTGCTGTCCGTGTGGGTTCTCCATTTCAGGTGACTTCAGAGCAGTGCCCTCCGGAGGAAGGAGAGGACTTCGGAGTTGAAGTCATAGTGAATGAGAGCACCGGTGAGCAAACAGGGAATGGGAAAATGCGTGTTGTAGCAATGCATAGTGTTGTGTAAATGTGTGCGGTGAAGTCCAGGTTGCAGTTCTGCAGATTTCTGCAATAGGGCTGTTGTTGAGAAAGGCTATTGAAGTTGAGAGACTCCTAGTAGAATGTGTGCAGATCCCCCTGGGTGGTTGTCGCTCGTACTGGAGATAGCAAAGTTTGATACAGTCTGATATCCATTTGGACAGGCGTTGTTTAGAAACTGCGTGTCCTTTGGATCTATCAGTGATGGAAAGAAATAGTTTTGGAGACTAGCAAAACGATTTCATTCTGTCGATAAAAAAGGCGAGAGCCCTGTGGATGTCCAAAGTGTGCCTACTGGCTGTATGTGGCTTTGGGAAGAATGTGGGTAAGTATATAGTTTGGATGAGGTGAAAGGATGATACCACTTTAGGTAAAAATTTAGGATGTGATCTGAGACATACTTTATCTTTAAAAAAGATGGCATAGGGTGGGTCAGCCATGAGAGCCACTAGTTCTCCCACCTGTCTGGCTGATGTAATGGCCACTAGAAACGCAAGCGTCATAGAAAGGTGTAATAAAGAGATTGTAGCTAAGGGCTCAAATGGGGGTCTGGTGAGGGCATGGAGGACCAGATTGAGGTCCTGTGGTGGGGCAGGTTTTTTCATGTCTGAATAGGAGTTCAAGAGGCCCTTTAAGGAGCATTTGGTGATGGGATGTGTAAAAATAGATAATCTATTCATTTTATGATGAAAAGCCATAATGGCTGACAGGTGGCCATGAATTTTGGGTATAGAAAGTACAGTTAGTGTGAGTTCCAGTAGGTAGTCTAGAATAAGGGGTAAAGAGGCCGATACAGGTGCAGTCTGTTTACGTTGGCACCATGATTCGGAACGTTTCCACTTATGTGTATATGTGTGCTGGGTAGTTTTCCTATGGCTGTTTAACAATATGCTCTGTATTTCTGTGGAACATGTCATTTCAGATCCTGAGAGCTATAGAGTAACCAGGCTTTGAGTTGAAGTTTGTGGGGATCTGGATGGATGATGTGTCCTGCGTCAGGAGTCAAGGCAGAGGCGGGAGCTTGCATGGTGGACAGACTGCCATGCGGAGAAGGTATGGATACCACATTTGTCGTGTTCATGTCGGGGCTACTAGGATCACTCTGGCCCCGTCCTGTTTTATCTTGTTGAGTACTCGGTGTATGAGGGGGATGGGGGAGGAAGGCATAGAGGATGGGGGTGTTCCACTTGATGAGGAAGGCATCACCCAGAGCGTGATGGCCGAGTCCTCCCCTGGTGCAGAATCGGGGGCATTTGGAGTTTTGTGAGGTTGCAAAGAGGTCTATTGTTGGGAGCCTCCACAATTGGAAGATATCTCGGATGGCCTGTGTGTTCAGCTCCCATTCATGGTCTTGATAGAACCTCCTCTCAGAGCATCTGCTCAGAGCATCGGCCAGGTAAGTATGATGCTATCATGTGGACGTTGTGTTTGATGCACCATTGCCAGAGGCACATGGCTTCCATGCATAGGGAATGTGATCGTGCCCCCTCTTGTCTGTTTATGCAGAACATACTGGTGACATTGTCTATGAGAATCTGTATCGTTTTGTTTCGGATCCATGGCAGGAAGTGTGAGCAGGCATTACGAACCGCACAAAGTTCCAGCAGATTGATATGAAGTTGGGACTCTGCTGTAGACCAGTGGGCCTATACAGAATACGTCAGTAGGTAAGCCTCCCAGCCTAGGAAGGACACATCCGTGGTAATGGTAAGGGTAGGTGGATTCTGTATGAAGGGCACTCCGGTGAAGACGTTGTCTGGGTTGGTCCACCATAACAGGGAATCCATGACTGCGTTGGGCATGGTGAGGAGTTTGTGCATGCTGTGCATGTGAGGAACGTACTATATACGTAGCCAGGCTTGAAGATAGCGCATGTGTAACCTTGCGTGATGGATGACACAGGTCACAGTGGCCATGTGGCCCAGAAGCTGTAGGCACATCCTGGCAAAAACCTGCGGGTTGTTCCATGCTGTTGAGACTAAGGTGGCTAAAGTCTGAAAGCATTTTATCAGAAGGGAAGCAGTTGCTTCGAGGGAGTGGAGGTCCGCCCCAATGAATTTGCTGGACTGGTGTTAGGGTGGAATTTTGAAAGTTTATTTGAAGCCCTAAGGAGGTAAAGAGATGGATCGTATGTTGGGTGGACTCTACGGCTGTCTGCAGTGTTGGTGCTTTCAGCAGGCAGTCTTCCAATTACAGGAATATCATTATGCTCTCTCTGTGTAGGTGGGCCGCTACTACAGCGAGTACTTTGGAAAATACCCTCGGCGCAGTGGAAAGGCCGAAGGGTAGGACCTTGTACTGAAAATGGTCCTGTGCTACTGTAATCACAGAAATTTCCAATGCAATGGGTGGATGGATATGTGAAAATACATGTTCTGGAGGTTGAGGGCTGAGAACCAGCCCCCCTCCAACACTGGGATTATGGTGCTTAGTGTGACCATTTTGAATCTTTGTATCTGTACAAATTTGTTGAGTTGCCTTAAGTCGAGAATAGGTCTCCAACCTCCTGTTTTTTTCTGCGTGAGAAAGTAGTGGGAATAGAACCTTTTCCCTCTGTACTCCGCTGGTACAGGTTCTACGGCTCCCAGGGATACAGAATGGTTCACCTCTTTCCAAAGTAGGTGCTCATGAGAGGGGTCCCTGAAGAGAGACGGGGAAGGGGCGTGGGTAGGGGGCTTGGAGGTAAGGGGGATTGAATACCCAGTTTTGGTGATTTCCAATATCCATCTGTCCTTGGTGATGGAATGCCAGATAGGGTCAATTGGGATTTGGTGATCTCCAAAGATTTTGCCATTGATAGATGGAGCCAGCATTGAGAACAATGGGGTTCTCGAGCCCTCGACCAAGACTTCAGATCTGCTGTCTGGAGATTGATGGTTGGGAAGCAGTAGTCGAGGAGGCGGATTGCCTTCTCCTGGGAGTTTTCTGTCTGTGGCTTTGCTGGTTGTAGAACCTGTTGTGCTGAGTGTATGAAGGGATTTGGAATCGCTGCTGAGTTTGGTAATTGGTTTGTTGTCTCTTGTTCCTACGTGTGTGGATACCTAGGGATTGTAAAGTGGCCCTGGAGTCTTTCAGTGTGTGTAATGACTCATTGGTCTTGTCTGCGAAGAGCTCGGCACCTTTGAACGGTAAGTCCTCTACAATGGACTGTACTGGCTTTGGAAAGCCAGACAGGTGAAGCCAGGAAGCTCTCCTCAGCAGGGGAGGCTCTATCAATTTTGCCACCCCAAGCAGTTGCCACCAAATTGCTGCTGCCGCAGAAAGCTGCCATGGTGGGAAGAATGGCGGAGCTGCTGCTGAATTGCCGCCACGGGACACGGACTGCCGCCCCATTGTAAATGCTGCCCCAAGCACCTGCTTGGAAAGCTGGTGCCTGGAGCCGGCCATGCTCCTCAGAACGACCCTAGTGGCTATGGCTCTCGCTGCGGAATCAGCAGAGTCGACGGCGGCTGGAAGCGCTGTTCTAGCGATGAGGTCACACTCCGTAATGATGGCTTTATACTGCTCTCTTTTGTCTTCAGGAATAATGTTTGTAAATTCGGAAAGGCTGGCGTAGTTATTGTCATCGTATTTTTCCAGTAGGGCCTCAAAATTGGCAATTCTCAACTGTAACGTTGCAGCTGAGTATGCTTTGTGACTGAACAGATCAAGTTGTTTCCAGTCTTTATTGTATGGGGTATTCATATAGTGTGCTTGCTTGCCCCTTTCACTTACTGTGTCGATAACCAGTGAATTTGGCGTTGGATGTGAGAAGAGAAATTCAGTGCCTTTGGCTGGTATGTAACATTTCTCATCAGATCTTTTACAGGTAGGTGGAATCATTGCTGGGGTTTGCCAGAGTAATTTGACAGGATCCATAATTGCCTCATTCACAGGGAGGGTGATTTTGGATGAAGTGGACATATGTAGTATGTCCACCAACTTATGGCGCGATTCCTGGACCTCTTCCAGAGAGTTGTCAAGGGAAGCTGCCACTCTCTTGCAGAGGTCCTGAAACTGCCTGAAATCCTCCATTGTGGTGGGAGGTGGAGGCATAATTGAGTCACCCGGGCTGGAAAGAGGAAAAATGAGTGTCAGCTATGTCATCTAGGTCTGAAAATTCCTCCTGTTCTTCGGCCCCCTGTTTGGGGACACTAGGGGGTGCATGTGAGAGCAGCACAGGTGGTTGGTGTGCGCCAGTTGCGGGCAGAGTGTTGGGTATTTCTTGTTGTTGTTGTGGGTTTGGTGCCCACGGTTGCCAGAATGGCCATTCTGGTTGGAATGGCATAGGAGGCATCCAAGGCTGGCTGAACCAGGGTTGGTCTGCAAAGTTTGCAGAGAAGCCAGTGGCTGGTGGTGCCTGTGTGGCAGGACTAATTACAGGAGAGGAATGTTGAGGCAAGCCTATCACGTGCTCCCCACTATAGCAGTGTGTTCGACTGTGGAGAGCTGGGCTGGGAAAAAGCCCTGTGTATCGAGGCGACATTGGTACCGAGGGGGGGGGGCTGAGGTACTGATGAGACAGATAAGACTCTGTGGTGCAGGAGTTGCTGTGATGAGGCCAGGGTCGGTACCAGTGTGATAGGGGAACACGGTTGCATTGTATTCACAGGTGTCTGGCTGAAATTCATAGTGCCAACAGTAGGTGGCAGCATGAGCGCTGAAATGTTTGGTACCGAGGGTTTACTGGCTGTTGTAGGTGCCGAGACTTGGGGTTTAACTTTCCCCTTAGCGCTTGTGGAAGAGCTCGAGTGTTTAGGAGCTCTCTGCTTTCTGGTACCGGAGGGCCCCGGTGTATCGGCCGGGGATATAGCCGGTGGTACCGGCTTGGCTGCTATCAGAGCGCCTTTTCTTAGATGACTCCGAGGCCAGGGATGTGGTCTCCGTCTCTTTGCTGCCCTTTTGGCAGCTTGGTCGGGCTGCTTTGCGCTTGAAGAGGGACCTTTGTTCGACGCGGCCGTAGGCGATTTCTGGCCAGGAGGAATTCATACAAAGAGATTTCTCCATGAGGAGAAGCTTCAGCTGTAAATCTCCTGCCTTTCTTGTGTGTGCTTTGAGGTTATGGCAGTGCAGGCACTTTTGTTATATGAGTCCCTCCCCGAGACACCGGACGCACTGTGAGTGGCCGTCTGGGAGCGGTATTGACAGCCGGCAGGTAGCGCAGCGTTCAGAGCCTGAGGGGGCAGGCCTGCCCCAGAAGGAGCATAGTCTCTCAGTTGTATGGAGAGAGAGATGGCTGGAGAGCTGCTGCAGTCGCTGGGTAAGTGAAACTTACGGTCCTGTGAGGAAAATACTTTTTTTTTTTTGAGACAGGGCAAGAGAAAAGGGAGATAGTATTTCAATGAGGACTACTAACTACAGGTAAAAAAGGGAACAGAAGAGGGAATTAAGAGTAACTGCCAGGTGCTCTGACTCGAGCCAATGGCAGTAGAGAAGGAAGTGTGGAGGGTGGGTTGGCTGCACAGCATCAGTTAACCGCCTGAGGCAGTGCGAGACGGGATCTGCGCATGTGCGGCCCAACCGGGCACGGCTACTTTAAATTTCCGGCTACACGCACGGGGGAGCACCCACAGGTCAGCACTCGAAGAAGAACCAGACCTTTCCTTTTGCCTTTGGCTTTCTCAGCCTACCTCTCTCCCCAAAGCCTGCAGGGGCACCAGCCACAATGCCTCAGGAGGGGAAACAGTACCGAAGGGAAAACCACCCCAAAGCCCTGGGACGGGGCTGGGCATTAGCCGGACATCTCATGGAGCCCAATAACCAGAGATTTGAAATGAGAGTATGGAATTTCCCTCAGTAAAGCAGCAGGGAGGACTGGCTGAGCCACTATGGGGGCAAAGCAAATCTAGTGGGAACTTCAGAGGCAGGGCTTCCTGCTTCTGCGAGCAGCCTGAAGTGCCCATTGTAATGGAGCTGTGGACATTAGGCATGGTGAAGAATTATCTAATATTATATTTGATATCTCAGAACCATGTGAAGGCATCCAGAATAACTGTTTGTAATTTTCAAGCAAAAAACCAGCTTATACTGGTTTGCTGCTTGGAATGTTCTAGAAGGAAGAACCACAGCAGATAACTACATGGGGGAATCAATCTAGAGGTTGTAACTGAACCAAATGGTAAGATGCTCATACATGATCAAATCAGATTGGTGCAATGTGTGGCCCTGACTCAGCAAGCTCATCTGCATGGACAGAGCCCCGTGCTTATGCGGAGCCCTATTAACTTAATCATAATAAGAAATGGATTCATAGATTTCAGCATTAGAAAGGCATCAGGTTTCAGGAAAGGACATCTTGGGAGAATATGACATGTAGCATCCAGCTCGCAGATATGCCCATTGGCATATTCAAAATGAGGCTGGATGCTACAGGGTTATGCACAAGCTAACTTAATAGGTATTTCCTCTTTCTAATTTCTATGCTCAGCAACCTTCCTCAGAAGCATAACCAAAGATTTAAAATCTCGCAAACAGTGCTACTTTGGTGATAAACATTCTTGAAGTTTTTCAACCATTCTGTTTCACAGGAGAGTGACTGTTATCAGTACAAACATTACTTCTGTCTGCATTTTCAAACAACTCCTTTACAAACGATAGGAAATGCTACTCAAAAGTTCACCCATTTCTACTTCAATGCTCCATGAAAAATAAATAGCAAGAGCAGGAATACAAATTAAAAATCTTAATTTATTCTCCTTTCATCTGTGCTGCAATTCCAGTGTTCTGCACATTAATAAATACATATTCTGTTAAAAAACCTCCAGTGTCTAACCTGCCATAAAGTTTTAACAAGTCATAAAAATAGGTTGTAATTTTTCTGTCATTAATACAACTGACACATTTACTGAAACAGTTCTGATTGAAATAAAAACTAACTACATCTCACTGGGGCAAAATATACATACACAGATGCAAAATGGTTAACACAGGTTGTACACGGTATCTGAGCACAGTCAAGTGTGATAGACACTTCAACATAAAAAACTTTTCAATCAGAAAATTTCACGCAGTATGTTGCATAATTTTTTTTTAAAGAGACAGTATCCTTTCCCCTTTCCAAAGGCCTCAAGTAGATTTAAAAATGCATAAGGATATAATAAAACCAATATTACTACAGTATATGCTTTTTTTTTTGGTTAATTTCCTGCATTTTATCCAGCCTGATGTATTGTTTCTGTTTCTTCTTTCTCACATGCACATTCATACAAAGGAACAGCTAATAACTTTTCAAAATGGTAACTATGAAAAATTACTATCGTATGAAATACATAACACTAAGAAAAGGTATATAACAAATGTATCATTTTTGTAAGTGGAATTTTAAGGACTCATTTTGAGTCATATATTCAAGCCAAAAGGAACTGTTAACAGAAACATTTCCCTACATACTTATTGTGAACAACTATTTTTCACCTTTTTTTTTTTCTTTTGGTAAACACTGTGAAAAGATGAGGTTGGCAGACACTACACATGTTTCTTACACTTGTGAAAATATGAATAGTGCACATGAAACATGAAATTATTTAATACTTGTGTTTGTATTGCAAAACAACAAGATAGCCAGGAATTTCCCAAAAAGTTAAGAAATGAAACACAGATATCCTTAAAGACTCATGTTGCTGCTCCAGTTGGCAAAATGCTGACTTAGAGTAAAAAATAAAAAGTAAAACAAAGCAGAAAGCCTCACACACGATTTGTGCAATGGGGAGCTGCACAAGTGTGTCCTCACAAGTGTGTCCTGGTTTGTTGCTTAGTAGGAAAAATGTGATGAAAAGCTAAGTCAAAAGGTGACTAGCATGTAAATTACACAAGCTTTATTTTAAAAGGGAAATATTGTAAACCAGAATTGATTTTTCTCCAAGAACTGTTTTGAAATCTTTAACTAGCTGAAGATACGATGTCTTTTAGCTGGGAAATTCAATTTCTGTTCTTTTTAATGTAAACACCAAATAAAAAAATATGGGAGAAGAGGCCAATACACCTTCAAAACAAATGAACATTTTTGTTGGTGTTTGTTAGTAGAGGTTATCAAAAATACGCACTGCATCCTTAAAATATTCCATAATCTGGAAACAGAAACCTATAAATTATATTTATAAATTTAGACTCAACCATTTCACTGTAGTATTTTAAAAACTGCACTGCATTTTTAGGGTGGCTTTGATGCAAACACGAGTTACATTATCAAATGCCAAATTCAAGTACAACTGTGCAATTTTTAATATAAAAAATAATCAAGAGCTCTTCCCATTGATTTCCTAGCATCAAATGAAGAATATCAGTATAAATGTAAAATATACAAAGGAACTTTTCCTTCTTTAGAGTCACCATACAAAATATATAAAATTATCTACAATTTTTTTATATTTATATATTTATATATATAAAGGACATTTTTTTAAGACACTGTGTCCATCAAAGGCTAGTAAAGATGCTGGCATAGATAAGGAAGGGCACTTGGTGTGATATTCTTCTCTCTAGAGTTCATGAAGCTGAATGGTTCACACTGTAACAGAACAAGACCTCAGGAAGAGGCATCTTTGAGTGCTTTTCTTAAGGCTGATAATTTGACTTATTGTAGGTCCACTGGAGTAAAGACAATTTGTTCTCCTTGTGTAAGTCATTATGGGCTGCACACATTAGCAGTTCCTGCAGCATTGCTGTGACTCAGTCAACGCTTCTTATAATCATTCATCCATTGTAATGAGTCTCTGTTACATCTCCATGCATTTTGGCACAGTTACATATTCACACAGCCATTGAACGTACCACAATGTAGCCTTATCATGCATGTCTTGGGCACTATTTTTCATGTATGAGCAGTCAGAAGTCTGCCATAGGAAGCAGTACCATCCTCATCCTCGATATGCAGCATCTCCTGTGAAATCCAAGGTACCAAGGAAGTGACATCACAGCAAGTAGTCCCCAGGTGGAAAAGTCATCAGTATTTCCTGATGGTTCAAATTGAAGTTTCATTACTGCCTCTGTTCATGAGAAGAAGTAACCATGCAGGCTTAGGGTTAAATAGAGACAGGCAAACAATTCCAAGTGAAACTACCTATTCCATTTTAGTAAATTACCATGCTTCACCAAGTGCTTGCAAGGCAGAGGCCGCTCTTGTTACAAAGGACAAAATAAGGCAGAAGAAAGTTATTTACAGGAGATGCAGATAGAAATGCATTATGAGAGGAAGGCCTGTACAATGCATGTAATTGGTAATGTCTAGGAGGAGGCGTGCATTTCATAAACTACTGAAATCCTACATGGTGTTAGAAACTTTGCATTTCAAACAGACTCATGCCATAGTTTATACATAAACGGTACAAAGAAGTAACAGTATATATATAAATTCTTTAGCATTGTAGGCTGGCCAGATATTCCCTATGAGTGAATAATTCTACTGATAGCAGCAACTAGCTCCTATTAGTGAGTAATACTTAGGCTTGTTGGCTAATTGGGGAACATTCCCATAGCCAACTTCCAAAGATCAGAGGGTAACTTTTCAGATGGAGCTTAGAGAAGTCTGTGTACCAGTTTAGAGTGTGCATACTGGAGCTGGTGGAGCTGGTCACGATGTCATGGTTAAGGCTGTGTTAGCGATTTCCTTATGAAAAGAATTAGGATATTTATTGTTATTATTGTGGTACTTAAAGGAAAACTGAACATGTAAAGTAAAGTTTGGCTAAAGAAGGAATGTATAGGTATGTCATTTTCATAATCTGAACTTTGGACATGTTACTAGACATGATTACTAATGAAACAATCATTCCATGAATACCTGTTTTAGGAAAGTCTGTGCTGTACTTGGGATTAAAATCTAGCTTTAGTTCATAATGGCAAATATATGCACCAATTTCAACCCAACAGATTTACTTCTGTTAATCACATCTGTGATATTTTTAGGGACTGTAGTATTGTATGTCACTTTTCTCTCCAGCTCCCTGGACTTCCCTAACAACTCTACTCATCTTCCCCCAGCACTGTTCCCCCGCCCTAGCCATGCCAAGCTCCTCATGCCCTTGACCCAAACTATCTGCTCCTTTCCCTCACACTGCTCCCAGCCCTCCTGAGACCCAGTTCCTCAGGGCTCCTGCACCCTGACACTGCTCCTTAACGTTCTCCCACTGCTCTCAGCCTTTCTGGCATCCTGATACTTAGAACTCCCCCACCATGCTCCCACTACCCAAGATCTCCTCACTCTCGACTCCCCAGAGCATTCACTCTTTGGCATCTGCCCCTGTGCTGGTGGCCACAGACTTTCCTAGGTCTCCAAAGCTCCTACCCCCTAAATTTACCCTCCCCTTCCTCCCACTGCATGCAGCCCTCCACACTCCCAGCACCCCCATTACCCTCTCTCCCACAGGGACCATCCCTCCCTATCTTCCTGGAGTTCCTGTCGTACTCTGCCTACTGGTGCCCCCAACTCCCCGGGGCTCCTGCCACCGACTTTCTACTTTGTCTGCACTAGACTCCCTATAGCCTTGGTCTTCAACACTGCCCTCCCTGCTCCCTAGAGCATCTGCTCAGCATGCACCTTCTCCTCTCTCTCACTGCTCCTAGCCATTCCTGACTCCCTGATGTTCCTGTCCTGGGTGACCAAAGCATCTGCTCCATAGCATCTCACGTCCCTTCCCGTGCCTCCTCATTTCCCATTCCCCACACTCAAGAGACCCTGCTTAGTGGAATCCCCCTTTCTCTCCTTCTCACTGCCCCCCAGCCCTACCAACTCCTTTTTCATCCACAGCACCAGCTCCCCAACCCCTCCCTTCCTTCCACTACCTCACCAGACCTCCCACCTCCCTTAACCCTCCCTTTCCTTCCCCCCACTGGCCCTCCCAGCCCCCTGGTCCCCCACAGCTCCAGCTCCACAACACCGCCTCTTCCTTCACCACTAATGCCCCAGCCCTCTGACCACTTCCTCTCTGCCACCAGTCCTCCAAGCTCACTGACTGCCTACAGCCCCAGCCCCTGACCCCTTCCTGCCACCCCCTACTGCCCTAGCCCTCCTGTCCTTTTTAATTTGAAGCTGCTTGAGAGGTGTTTTTTCATGTCTGTGGCTGAGGGCAAAGAGAGGGTTGCTTTAGTCTAGAGTATGTGTTTAGTTGTAATATGTTCTTAAGACATGTTTTGTCTATTTAGTGAGATGTTAAGAAGCCTTTGGGCATGGGGCGCTGTATAATTAAGAGGTTATCACAGTCATTGTCCCAAGTCTTTAATCGAGTAGCCTAGAAAACTAAAAAATGAGATGGTGCAGTCTCGTGTGGAAGTGAACCCGGGGCAGGGAAGAGAAAGGAGCGGAAGTCAGAAGCCAGTGATTGTGGGAAGACAGTCTCAAACTGGCACTTACTCAGAATCTGAGGTCTCAGCATTCACTGTTCCCACATGAACATTCATGGCCATTCCATTCAGCTGATCTCGAGACTGTTCTCTCCGTGGATTTTTTATTGTCACCCCAGTGTCAGAGGGTGAACGAACCCCATCATTTGTCCCTAAGGAAGCAGTCCTGGATGAGATAGTGGTTTGATTATAATCCGATAACTTTTCCCGTAGTCGATTCTTCATATTCTTATCCATCAGAGGGGGAGGGTAGGTGACTTTATTTTTTAAGATGCCTGGAATAGAAAGAAAGGAGGATCAGGGGTTTTAATTATGTTGGTAATTTTATTTAATCGAACAAATGCAAAAGCAACATTTACCTTTTATTAGGCAGATTGTTTCAAGTTTGCCACCATTATTCCATGTTAAAATAAAAAGGTTAGACCCATCCAAAAACAGTCCCTACAGTTATTGCCCCTCCACAGACCTCTCTGGTTACACAGACTGAAGCCAATTTGAAGGGTATTATGCCCCTACAGAGCAATCATATTCTGCAAGAACATGAATGGTGCTGATGGCCAACCCTGCCCATGCCTGCCTCTGGCCAAGTTTGTTGCAGATTGCTAGAGAAGTCATTAGGCTGAAGAGAATGAACGGGAACTTGGCAAATTCCCCACTTTTCTAACGTGGCAATAGAGGCCTTCAGCTGGGATCTCTGAGTTACCGTCACAGAATCTACAAAACTTTTCACTTAATCTCTCATTTGTTTCTTTCTAATGCACTGGGTTGGCTGACTTACCTTTCCTCTGTTCCGGGTGCTGGTTATTCTGCTGTTGTATAGGTTTATTCTCTTTCTGTTGCCCTTCATTCTCATTTTCTCGAGGTGCTTCATTGCTGTGGTTCACGTGATTTTCCCTATGAAGCTCTACATTAACCTTTGTCTCCACTTTCAGTTTCTGCTTCCCACCTGGATCCTCCCCATCGCTTGTTGTTACGCACTCTGTGGGCCAATAGGGTTTCACATGATTGGATATAGAATCAACTGCAATGCAAAAAAACACATTGGCTCGAAAACCACCCTTCAGCAAAAGGTGAGGTTCTTTCCTCCAGTCCTGCTCAACTAGTCCTATTCTCTGCAACAGTTTCAGTGGAACAGTCATTTGCAGCAGACCATTTCTAAAGATTAGCTAGGCCAGCCTTTTCCTGGAGGGCTCTATCCTGCCAGTTAAATACTGTCCTAGTTGGTGGCAGTGTGCTGGTACATTGCCCCAGGTGGAGCTCAGAGAGGAATTCTGTTTCCCCAAGGCAGAATTATTCCTGGAGCAACCTGTCACAGAGTGGGAGCAGCAGCAGCAGCATACTCTTCATCCCTTATGTGCCTGACTAGCTCTACTGGCTGATACACGTGTATGTTGGAGCGTGGCCCTGCCTTCTCCTCTCTGCCCTTTGAGATGTCTTGCACCCTTAGACTTAAATGGAGGGAGCAACCCCTATGCTTGAGGGAGCACAGGAACAGCAATAGGGCTGCACTGCTGGCCAGCAGTGCATAGGGGGTGGGAGCACATCCCCTTGCACCCTCCCTCATTGTCCAGCAGTGGAGCACAATCTGGTCCTTAAACTGGAATGGCTCTATAATGTTCTTTCCAGAAGATTAACCTTTCCATAAAGGAATCTTATAATTGTGCATTCCTTTGATAAGAAAAAGGAGATATCTCGTGCAGCCTTACAGCAGCATGTTTCCTAGGAACTCAGAAGTTGCCCTGTATGCCTGAGGCTAATAAAAGCAAACGTTGGGATAGCTCGCTAAACTGAAAATGCACAATGCTGAACAAACGCTGTGATGGAAGCACCTACCATTGTCAAGGTATTATTATAAAGAGCTGAATTTAAAGCCATCATTGTCAATTCAGCCATAACCCTAGTTGCTACAATAATGAATGGATTTGTAGAAAACACTCTCTAACCCAAAACTTGCTCCAAGGCTGGGCTGAGTTTCAATCACATCAGTTTATATTTGTGGGAAAATGGTAGCAATTTTGGTTGAATTTTACTCTGGGTTTGTTTGAATGTAAAAATCAAAAGGAAACTGAAAACCTGTATGGGATGAAGCAAGGGAAAGTGAATGAACACCAGAGAGCCAAAACCCACTGAGTTTTGTCTGACCATATAAGTCTCTCTGTATCTTCAAAGAGTCACAGAGGGACACGGTGCACAGAATGTTCACGTGACTGATACCAAGTGTTAATTTCAAACCTTTCAGTTCCATGCCCTCCCCTGACCCCAGGAAATCTCCATTATTCTATTGTATTGGGGGGGGGGGGGGAGGAATGTTGCAGGTGTTCCTTTTTTTCTCAAATTGCCACGCTCTTTTATTGCCTCCTCTTCCTGCCTCCCTCTGCTGATATTTAGATAGCTGTGTAGTGCTATTTCCAGTGACATTTGTGGAGAGAAACAGCCTGCAGGGTCCCTCTGCAATGCTAACAGCTATGCTGCATTGGTACGCTAAGTAGCTGGTGCACACTTGCTCAAGTTTCCTTTGTTCTTGCATTCATTCACCACAGGGGACAAATCCTCTGAGCTTGAGGAAACAAGGATCCCTTAGATACCACCACCAATAAGAAAACAGGGATTCAAAACAGCTTTAGCTGTACACTATCCTGGTCAATTCCATGCATCCACTATTCAATTAATTTTATAATACGGGAAAGAAATCTATTCCTACAGCATGAGCAGCTGCTTTACCTTTAGGAGTGCTGTGGATTGGGCCGCGTTCATTGTTTTTGGAAGTGGCTGTGTTCCATTTTTTCTCTGTTTCAATCCCATCTTCCTCACTCTCTGATGAATGGGAGGAAGCGTAAGAGCTGCTATGTTCATCAAGAGACAACTCGCTGTCAGAATCAGAATCATGTTCTGTGCAAGTGGAGGAGGCAAAAAACATAGGGATTAGAACCTGAAAGGCAGTTGTGGAAATCTACATGCCAAATGAATGGAGTGAAAGAAAACCACTGTAGGCTCCCAGATGCTGTGGTGATGGGCACTTTAGAATGCTTATGCCTACACAGCCCAGCCAGTCAGATGAGATTAGATTATTAGTGCAGCAGTCTTCAGCTGAGGAAATCAAGTGAAACAAAATTGCACAGTACAGCTAACTGGATAGGATACTTTAACAATTTATATGGTTTAGTGTCCACTATTGTTGCTCCTGTAACTGTTGCTAAAGTTTAAATGTGTTTAAACGTGTGAGAAGAAGAGAGTGACTGAAGTTCATTTGTTGGATAATTGCTATGTACACACAGTGGCTGGAGAGCACAATTCTCGCTGCTATTCAATGTGCAAAATAGTCATCTGGTGCCATCTTGGTCAAAGCAACACATACACCCTCCAACATAAAGCACCAAGAAGACATAGAAACAGAAAACTGAAAAGCATGCTTACAACGCTAAACTGCAACAATATATTTGTCCAGATCCAAAATATAAACAATATGAAACTGAGACACACTTCCTACTTTACTGGAAAAAAATACAAAGTAGTAAAAGGAAGCCACTTCCTCAAACTTTCAACCAGTAAGAAATTTCCATCTGAAAAGCAAGGAAGAAAAACTGTGCATAACTTTGTGAGAAAGGAAAGAGAATGCACAAACCATCACACAATTTGTGGTAACCTGCCATCAAATCAGAAATAGATCCTAATACAAAATAGACACATGATATTTCTACTATGAAACCATGTCCCAGATAAAGATACTCAATAACTATGGCAACACCTTTATATCTTGTCATGCCAGTACAGCTATTTAAATTGAGAGTGAAACACAGTAAGATGGAAAGGTTACTACATTAATTATAGGATCTTTTTGAAGAAAGTATCTTTATTAAGCTGAGGAGGAAGAAATGCACACGTGGTTCTAAGCAATTCTCCAAAAAGCTCTTACCATTGGATTTTGATGGATTCCTATGAAAAATGGAGGAATCTGCTTCTGTCTGACCAGCCCTTGCTTGGCTTGAGGACCCACTGAGCTTCTGAGCAGCCTCATCCCTAAAAAATGGGGAAGCAACATTTTTGGTCAACATGCTAGTCTTAGTGACAAGACAGAAATACAGAGACCACCCTAAATCTCCATTATGCACTGTCAAATTTAACATTTTAACAAAAAGAAAAGGAGTACTTGTGGCACCTTAGAGACTAACCAATTTATTTGAGCATGAGCTTTCGTGAGTTACAGCTCACTTCATCAGATGTATACCGTGGAAACTGCAGCAGACTTTATATACACACAGAGATCATGAAACAATACCTCCTCCCACCCCACTGTCCTGCTGGTAATAGCTTATCTAAAGTGATCATCAGGTGGGCCATTTCCAGCACAAATCCAGGTTTTCTCACCCTCCACCCCCCCACACAAATTCACTCTCCTGCTGGTGCTAGCCCATCCAAAGTGACAACTCTTTACATAATCAAGTCGGGCTATTTCCTGCATAAATCCAGGTTTTCTCACATCCCCCCCACCCCCATACACACACAAACTCACTCTCCTGCTGGTAATAGCTCATCTAAACTGACCACTCTCCAAGTTTAAATCCAAGTTAAACCAGAAAATCCGGGGGGGGGGGGGCGGGTAGGAAAAAACAAGAGGAAACAGGCTACCTTGCATAATGACTTAGCCACTCCCAGTCTCTATTTAAGCCTAAATTAATAGTATCCAATTTGCAAATGAATTCCAATTCAGCAGTTTCTCGCTGGAGTCTGGATTTGAAGTTTTTTTGTTTTAAGATAGCAACCTTCATGTCTGTGATTGCGTGACCAGAGAGATTGAAGTGTTCTCCGACTGGTTTATGAATGTTATAATTCTTGACATCTGATTTGTGTCCAAGCTGTACAGGACTAATAGCAAAAATACTTCTAGTATTTCATTTTAATTATAGTTTGAATTGCCCACTAAAGTTGCATGCAAATGAGAAATACATAAAGGAAGATGAAAAGATAGCAACTGCATAAAGAGAATTGCTAAGGAACAGGACAGGTTTCTCATCTCACTAGTAGCATTTGAAGTAAAACATTAGTTGGTTTTGGTTAGTTTTTTTCTCACAAAAGCAATGAGAAGGGAAAAATAAAGGCCTGAAAGCCATGCACCCACCACCCAATTACCTGAGAATGTAAGCAAGGTAGCTATTGTGGCTCTTGGCTGACCTGATGGTGCTTTCTAGGGAGACTGTGGATTCACCAATATTTGTGCGATACATATTTGGCTCCTCTATATATGTGTTGTTACAGTTCAGAGATCGCTGAGGAAAAAAGTAGTAGTAGTGAATGATAACCAATAAACAAACATCTCTCCTTCAGCTGCCCCCAGAATGCTACACAGCAGAGGAACGTCTAAGTACATAAACCCCCAGACTGCACATTTTGAGTAGGAACTGCGTCCCCCCACTGCAAACAATGTCTCTCAGCTCCCGAGCATCACCGTTTGAGTGGCCTGAGCACAGGACTGGGAATGAGACACTCCAGAGATGTAATCCCAGCTCTGACACAGGATTCTTCCCTGGCCACTGACAAGTCACACAGCATCTGATTTTCAGGAGTGCATCACAAACTCAGCTCCCATTGACTTTCTTTTCTCTTTTTATAAGTCCTTATACGCGCTCATTACCGCAGTATCTGAGCACCTTCCAGCAGTGCATTAAGCAACGTGACTAACATCTGTCATGTGTGATTCAATCTCTTTCTCATCCTCTCCCCAGCAGGAGAATTCTGCGTTCAGTGGAGTGGTTTGGTTTAGTAGGGCAGGTTGGTTATTTATGTATATGCTGCTTGGTGTTTATCAGAGGAGGCAGATTTAAGAAGTGCACCTGGCTTTTGAAAGGGAAGGTAGTAACGGTTGTGATGACCCTTAGCATTTGTGGGAGTTTGTCTCAGTCACAGACCAGCCCCTGAGAAAGCTCAGAAAGCTTTACCCTGACTGTAGAATTTTCTTGTGGCTGAGGAAGAGAGTAGTTGACCACAGTCCTTATCCTAGAGATTCAGGTGATCATCTAAACATTGTGGGCCCAAGCCAATGAGCACGTTGGTGATACGGACCATGAGCTTAAACTTTACTTGATATTCGATGAGAAGTCAGTGTAGGAAGCAGAGGACAGGTATGGTGTGTTCGCAGTAGCCTGTGTTGCACTGCAATGTTCTATCCTAGTTGGAATTTCCTAGGTGCTGAAGCTTTCTGCCCAGGTATAACATGTTACTTTAGTCCAGCCGAGAGGTGACAAAGGCATGAATAAATGAGGCCAGGTCTTCATCTGCCAAGCTGGGACTAAGTCTCCTAGCCAACTGGAGATGGTAGAAAGCATTACTAGCAGGTGCTTTTATGGGAGAGCTTAATATCAGCATGGAATCCAAGAATACCCCTAAACTATGGACTGAATTGACCAATTGTGGGTGTGTACTTTCAACCAAAGGAGGCTGTATTGTGGCTGCAAACTACTCAGAATGCTTTCTTTTGCCCATCAGCATCACCTCTGTGTTACTGCAATTCTGTTTAAAGAACCTGCTGTTCTTTATCTATGAGCTGAACTCGTCCAAGCACTGGCCATCTTGATGCTAGTGGTAGGATCATAGGTAGTGAAGGATAAGCGGAGCTGCGTGTCATCTGTATATTGAGTCCATGTCATCTCACTAGTTCACCTAATGGCTGCATATAAATGTCGAGTGGGGCAGGAGAGAGAATTGATTCTTGTTGGGACTCCACATGGAAGGGGGTCTAGTGGCAGAGGTAAAGTTTTCCATTAACCCTCTCTGTGGGCAACTGTGACTGCTCAACACTTTTGAGAATCAGATATTTAATCTCCCTGCCGCAGTTTCTCACCTTCTATAATGAAGATAATAAAAGCTACCTCCCAGGGAACTAAGTAACGGTCTTATAAGTAGGAACATGAAAAGTGCCAAGCAATAATTACCCAGAACAATTCTTTACATATTACCTTATGGGGGAAACTGTAAACAAGAATCTTTTTATAAACAAGGAATTGCTTTTACTTACTTGAAAATATTGCAATATAATTTCAGTGGCAGCTAGCTATTCTACTTAACAGCTTTCAACCACCACTTATACAAGTTAACATTTTACAAACTGGGCAGAAAACTGCTGATAAATAATCAGTTTAGAATAAGGTGCACAACCACAGTTAACAGACACTGCCTTTACTTTCAACTTTGTGGGAATAAAAAAAGAAGTCCTTAGTAAAAAGCCATGCCACTAGTATTTGCAAAGTCTTGTGCAAATAGCTAATAGCTTCATGATGCTCCATTTTACTTGAAGAAAATAATTTCCTTTTCCCAAAAGTTTTCATTTCTGTTTTAAAATGAAAAGGCTTTCAGTGAATCACTCAAAACAGGGAGAAAGAATTAATTTTGTTATGGACAAGTTAGTTAAAATTATATGTGTGGGTGGCTGACAACTATAAACAAGAAAACGTTTTTCCAAGTCGACCTCTTACAGTTAGTAATGTAGCTCTTGTTGTAGTAGAGTCATCTGGAAGGGGTTTCTTTCCAGTTAAAGTATTCTTCAAGTGCTTCCTGACTTCTTTATTAAAAACGCAGTGGAAGAAGAAAATGAAGAGCCCCTGGATTATTAGACATAGAGAGAAAAATAATCTAAGATAAATGCATGATTTATTACTACTGGATTAAAAATACAACTGGAAATTAGTGAACGGCCTTTTTCAAACCAGCTTTTAATTCCAGCGTACGGTACATGCTTTTAATGGCAATGACTGACCACAACAGCATTAAACACTTACTGTCCTTAGTGAACTGATAATGGTCAATCCCTCAGGGATTCATGCTTTTCCACCAGCTACTTGTATTACCACAAAAAGACTGGGAAAACACAAACACAATTTTCCTCTGAGAAGTCCACGATGCATCTCAGAGGATGGTTGTTAGCACCCTTGTAGTTTGGGAGGGAAACATTCTATTCAAATGTGCACAAGAGAGTTCAGGTCGAATGGTTCAGGATATTGCAGGGTGCTTTTGTGTTGTACCAACATTAATATTTTTGAGTTTGTACACTGGGTATGGGTCCAAATCCTGAAAGGTACATTGGAACTCATCAAAATATCATAGACAGCAGTGGAAGCCTTGGGAATAGCAGAAGTGGACCACTTCTGTGCTAGATGCCCTTAAAAACACTGGAGAGAGAGAGAGAGAGGTTTCAGAGGAACAGCCGTGTTAGTCTGTATTCGCAAAAAGAAAAGGAGTACTTGTGGCACCTTAGAGACTAACCAATTTATTTGAGCATGAGAAGTGAGCTGTAGCTCACGAAGGCTCATGCTCAAATAAATTGGTTAGTCTCTAAGGTGCCACAAGTACTCCTTTTCTTTTAGAGAGAGAGAGAGCGCTCTGCAAACCCTCTAAAACAGGAGCTGCGGAGGAGTGTTAAGGGTGGGGTTGAGACCATGTGCTAACAGGTGTTATGTTCCTCTGAGCCAGCAGTTACTCCTACATTCAGCCTCTTTGCAGATTATTCATACTCCTGGCAGGAACACTGTAATCTATGGGCTGCTTTTGTAGCATGTGTGTGTTTGTTTTGGGTTTATTCGGTGCAGCTGCCAAATTTGTTATTTATTTAGGTTGCAGGTGTACTGCTTTGAACTCATCATTCATGAAATTACAGCAGCACCAATGTCCCAAGATGCCTGTGTTTCATGATTTCAGACAAATCAACTGAGGTAGACTAATATTAAGCTTAAGGCGTGCTCTCTCTAAGCATTCAATCAAATTAGTCGTATCTGACATTAGCTCATTGGGATTACTCATTAATGAAATTCACATAAAATATATCTTTAAAAAAAAAAAAGTTCAAAGAAAGCAATGATGTGAAACATTATGTAGCACTTGACTCTCCAGGCAAGGTAAGTCTCTTATTTTCTTCCCTCTGAACTTATGTTGTATTTAACATCATTTTACTTTAGAATTTTTGTCCAGGTTTGTGAAAGGATTTACATCTCCAGTAACTGGATTTATTTCCACACAGACCAGCTGTAACACAGGCAATGGCACTGTCAGCATCCCCCAGGCTGGCCCACAAATGTGCCTCCACCCTGAGCTGAAGGAACCACCTTGAGAGGAAAGCAGGGACCACGACCCCTTTACTGAGCCTGACAACCAGGGTACCCCATTTCTGATGATGGTTTTTGTACTGTGGATACCTGTCCATTCATTCATTTCACACAGGCCAACAAGACGCAATCGACTTTTGGTCACTACCATCCTGGACCAAATTCAAATAGTGACTGGATTCTGAATCCCATTACTATCTCCTCACCAGGCCCCTATTGATCAGCTGGGGTGTGTGCTAGGACCTTCAACCTCTTAACAGCTTCTCTAACATAAATGAAAGTCATCTTCTCCATTTGTCTTTCCTACAGTAAATTCAATTGTAAGCTGTCCACATGGCGTGGAAAACCACAACTTCTTGCTACTGCTAGCAAGAACGCCAGTGTTAACGCAGAAGAGACCATAACTAGAGTTTATTTGACAGTCTCAGGCAGAAGGTTGTGTCTGAGGTAAACCGTTTCCTTTTATTAGTGGTGAAATTGCCCACCATGAATTCCACTAGCAGTACATCTGGAACCACTGAGAGAATAGAAAGCTCCATTTATTGAAGGGTGTGATAATTCTGCCCTTTGCGATAAAGGGGCTGGAAACTGCACCTAGGACCTTCCATCTTCTTCATTTGGAAAATCAGTTTTAAAAGGTAGCTGCTCTGGCTTGATACTGGATTTAATGGATTTTCCCTGTTAATGGAGCAGCACTGCAGGGAGATGGCTGTTCAATATGCAGCATGTTCTAGATCTGAAGAGGTACAGTAACTTAATGTTATATAACTTACTTGTAAGCAGCTGAAGATGGCAAAGAGATAATGGAATGTCATGACATCACTATTCACTGCCATCAACCCCAGTAACCATGTGGCACTGATCAGCAGCAGGAGGAGGAAAGCAGTTCGCAGCCCGGAGCTAAAGTAAATACACAAAGTTAATTGCATTAAGGCAGAAAAATAATAAAATAATACAATCTAACCCCCCATACGCCAGCTATAATTTTTAATGCACTTTGCTCTTAGAATGCACATTCACTATACAGGGCACAGATCCTGGCTTGGAGCAGCAGCATGGCCCAGTGAACTGTTTATGGGTCTAGGTGACAGAAATGCCAGAACCTTAATTCTGGCTCTGTCAATGACTCACTGTGATCTTGCACAAGTCATTTAATCTTGTGGTGCCTCAGTTTCCCTATCTGTAAAATTGGGCTAATAATGCCAGCTGATGTACCTCACTGGGTTACTGGAGTTAATTAGTTAATGTCTGTGAAGCACTTTGACAAATAAAGTGGTCAATAAGCACCAAGTAATAATTCTCTCTCCTGGCACAGAGAGATAGTTCCTAGATCCACAATTTGCTGCAGAAAGGAGGGATTGAGGCTGGAGCTGCACGGCTCTTACACAATCTCAGCTCTGAAGTTTGGTGCTGCGATGCTCCAGTTGGCATTACTTTCCAAAAGTTTCCCATGGTTCAGTGCCAAAACTAGCACATCTCATAAGCGAGGATGTTCAGAGGCCACATACCTCAAGGCAGTATTATTAGCAGCTGGGGAAATGTTAAATGAGTTGCCCACGGCCATGGCTGAGTCAGGAATAGAACTGGGAGATAAGCGTCGGGATATCCTAGTGACTGGGCAGGCCCTTTATGAATGTTTGAACAGAAAGAATTCAGTAGCTCCTGATTCCGAGAACTACTCTCAAGCTACTCAGACCATAGACCATTCAAACAAACATGTTAGAAGTCCACTTTCCTTGACACTCTGCTGTTTGTTTACTTCTTGAATTTCTTCCCCATGGACAATAAAATCAGTAAAGTCTGCTTTATTTCTGTTTGTCAGTTTCACTTTCAGGTTCTCCTATCTGAGCACAATGTTGCAAGGTTTGGATTGCAGATATTCCAGGAAGTATTTATTTGTTTAGAAATACTATTTTCACTTACATTTAAAAAAACTATGGAGATAGTTCTATTGTTAAAGGCTTGTTTTTATAGAATATAGATTCTGGGACAAATATGACCTTCCATTATATGGCAATTAGACACTCTTCACTTAAGGAGATTAAAAAACAAAACAAAGCAAACGATAACTTTTAAAGAAATCACTTTTTTTCTTACTATTTCTAAAACTGCCCACCAGTCCATGTGTTCAAGGAACAGCTAGTGGATGCCTTGGGAAATCTCATATAGTTTATTAATTTGAAAAACGGGGCTGTCTAACCACTAGCTAATCACATTATAGTTCACAGGTAAATTATAAGCTTTGGGTAAAACATGACTTAAATGGAAACAGTCTATCACAGAGCCAGGAAACTCAGCAAGTTTCAGCATGTGGAATTTCTGACTCAGACCATCTCAAATGGCGGTGAGAAGAACATATCCTTCTGTGGATTGGGATGGACATGTTGCCTCAAAAGACCTTTGCCAAAACAGCAGCAGGAAAGAGCACTCCTGGAGGCACACCTATAAATCTGATGGTGCATGAGGAAGAAAGGGAGAACTCTCTGGGCCTCATGTCTTTCCCTTCCATGCCTTGCTATATCCCCACCAAAGATGCAGAGCCCCTAGTCCATGGAGGGGTTTCTACAGAGCCCAGGAGTGGGGTTGGGGAGAAAGGATGGCACACTGGTTCAGCCTCTGCTGCCCAGCACAAACTGCCCCTGTTTGTACAGCATTCTGCTTCTTTCCCCACCCTCTACAGTTCTCTTTATAGAGGACATGATCTGTCTCTTTATTATTCCTGGTCAGGGATCTTCTCACCAGTTTTTGAGCCTTGACTGCAAACTTACATGACTCCAGTTTTTTCAAATGAGCGTTGTCTTCGTCTGCATGATGCTTTCACTGCTAGTATAAAGATGACCGTGTTGATCTGAAAGGGAAATGTAAATAACACAAAGTAGATCTTTCTTCCTGAACTTATCAGAGCTTGTGTTTCACTGACAATGGAATTTTTTTAACATCAAAAGTCTTAAGTGCCAAGAGCTTTTCTCTTGTTGTTAGGGGTTTCTTCATATTGCCAAACTGACTGAGCTTTGAGCCAATGTCCATTAGCAACCTTCTTGGGATACTACGCTACTGAGTTTGCATTAATACAAATCTGATAAGACAGCCCTAAACAATGAGTTTAAATGAAACTCTCATCAGGGGGTAGGAAAAAGTAGAAAACATGGGCCTGACCATGTAACCTTTACTCATACAATCAGTCCTTTCTCATGCAAGTAGGTCCATTGATTTCAATGGGAGTACTCATGTGAACTGCACTTACTTTCACAAGGGATTCTAGATTGGATACAACAGTTTCACATTTAAATAAGATTATGAATAGATAGTGATCAAACAAAAATAAAAAGACAGTAACAGAGAACAGTCAGCGCAAGATGCAAACTCCACAATACTTACGACCACAACGATCACAATAGGGCCTGCAAAACTCCAGATAAGGGTATCATGAACAGAAAGCCAGCAGAAGTCAGGGTTCCCATAGCCCTGTGGGTCCAGACCCACAGCAAGACCTAAATCACAAAACAGAAAGAAAAGGATAACAGGGAAAATTAATGATGATCACTGTAGGATCGGGATGTTTATACCATGCCTAATCAATCACAAGGTTTTAGAATCAATCCGAGTGATGAACAACGATAACGTGGTTAATAAGAAATTCCAGAAATAGAAAACAACACTTACACTTTTCCAAAGTCTAAACATAAAACCAACCATCATTCCATATTAAATACTACTCCCAATTCTTCCGCTGACCAATACAAAGTTGGACCATATAAAACCTATAATAAATGTGTGTGCCACAATAATTCAGTTTCAATTAATTTTATATAGCAGGATTAAGAGAGAGTAACAAAGCATTTAGGGTGAGAGACATTTTGAGAAATTTCAATAAGTCAGTGCCCCATAATGACATACATAATTATTTCTCTTATAAACCAAACAGATATGAAAGTCTCAACCTAAGAGATCCTCCTTTAGCAGTGGCTTGAAACCAAATATTGTAGTTTCATGGGTAAGTAAAGCAATTCCTTCTTTTCTTAAAAAAAACCAAAAAAACGCAACAACCTTGTGTTAGTGCTTATGAATGAGAGCTCTAGAAAATGGAGACATTTTTTCACAGAACAGGTTACAGCCTGGGCAGAAGCAGCGTAATCTACTTCAATCCTGGCCTGGGGAAGCCATCTCTAGGACAGTCCCTATGCCCATACAGTCCTTAGTCTCTTTGCTCAGAGCACCTACAGTGATGCCAAATGTGGTGGTAGATTTTGCAATGTTGACACTTGTCCATGTAGAAATGGCTGAGACCATCAACTTATTTTCTGTACAACACTGCACAGCTATTCCTTCTTAACGATGCAGAAATTTATCCCAGAGAGGCACTTGACAGATATTATAAGGAAGATGACTATTGCACATTATATTATTTGGGAGTCAGGAAGATGGTAATTGCAATACCTTTAGGTCCTGATTCAACAAGGCATTTAAGCATGATAACCTCATTCACTTATATGAGAGTACTTGTGCACATAGTCCAATACATTCATAAATAATTCACTGAAAGGGGCCTTAATGCTTTGATGAAAAGTCACTGAGTAGGGTAGAGGTAAGGTAGCTGTATTTTCACCCTGCCTATTTAAAGCTTGGCCCAAAGCCAATGTTCACATCTGGTACAGGCCTTCCAGGCTATGAAAATTCATCTGTGGCTGTTTGGCAAAGGGATATTGAATCTGTTTCCTCTGAAGTATGGACTTGAGATGGGACTGCCTCCTCTCCCTCTCACTATAATTGGTTTTTGCACCACAGTCTTTAGCAGTCACCACCCAGAAAGAATTAGCCATAAATGATTAAAGGTCCGTAAAATATTTTATACAGCTGTAATTCTGCAGACACAGACTCAGTGCTCAGGACTCAATCCTGCCATTAGTGGGGCTTTAACCACAATTTGGCCAAACATCTGGCTCTAAGATTACAGTAAAAGTGATTTCACTTTCCAAATCCCATCCTATAATCCTCTAAGTGAATGGGGCTAGCTTTGGCTCTCTCAGGAACACTGTTCAACTACTACTGAAATCAATGATAAATTAAAAGGGTACATCATCTGAGGGTAGGATTGAGCCCATAGAATTTAATACAGGTGGCACAGAATCTTTCTTAACATTTCTCAGTTCAGTTCAGTAATATTCAGCTGGCATGACAAGGGTAGCCACGCTATCTACAGAACCCTCCAGCCCAGCCCACAAAACCTTTCTGTGCACTGTGCTGCCCTTCCACTTGTGCAGCAGAACTTTTCTAATATAGATATGTTAGTGCTGTTAATTAACTCAGGCGATTAACAAAAAAATGAATCGTGATTAAAAAAATTAATCGCAATTAATCGCAGTTTTAATCATACTGTTAAACAACAGAATCCCAATTGAAATGTATTAAATATTTTTGGATGTTTTTCTACATTTTCAAATATATTGATTTCAGTTACAACACAGAATACTGAGTATACAGTGCTCACTTTATATTATTATTTTTTATTACATATATTTGCACTGTAAAAATGCTAAACAAAAGAAATAGTCTTTTTCAATTCACCTCATACAAGTACTGTAGTAGCAATCTCTTTATTGTGAAAGTGCAACTTACAAATGTAGATTTTTTGTTACATAACTGCACTCAAAAACACAATAATGTAAAGCCTACAAGTCCACTCAGTCCTACTTCTTATTCAGCCAATTGCTAAGAGAAACAAGTTCGTTTATGGGAGATAACGCTGCCAGCTTCTTATTTACAATGTCACCTGAAAGTGAGAACAGGAATTCACATGGCACTTTTGTAGCCGGCATTACAAGGTATTTACGTGCCCCTTCATGCTTTGGCCACCATTTCAGAGAACATGCTTCCAAGCTCATGACGCTAGTTAAAAAAATAATGTGTTAATTAAATTTTGACTGAACTCCTTGGGGGAAAATAGTATGTCTCTTGCTCTGTTTAACCCGCATTCTGCCATGTATTTCATGTTATAGCAGTCTCAGATGATGACCCACCACATGTTGTTCATTTTAAGAACACTTTCACGGCATGCATGCATGTCCTCTGGAATGGTGGTTGAAGCATGAAGGGACATATGAATCTTTAGCGCATCTGACACGTAAATATCTTGCAATGCTGGCTACAACAGTGTCATGTGAACGTCTGTTTTCACTTTCAGGTGACATTGTAAACAAGAAGTGGGCAGCATTATCTCCTGCAAATGCAAACAAACTTGTTTGTCTTAGCAATTGGCTGACCAAGAAGTAGGACTGAGTGGACTTGTAGGCTCTAAAGTTTTACATTGTTTTATTTTTGAAAGCATAATTCTACATTTGTAAGTTCAACTTTCTATCGCAGCTGTTCTATCGCAGTGTAGACATAACCTTAGTCTACCAGCATAGGACGAGCAAAATCTCTCTAACCTACAGAGTAAGTAATTACAATACAATGTTACTTCCGAGTGCTTTCAATACATCTTGATTTGATCTGAATTCAAATACGTTTTTACCGCTGTAAATATCAGAAAATTACTTTCATTAGGGCAAGCAGCATTCATTGTACTGATTTGTCAAGTTCAGTCTGATGTCTTCTTGTTTGCTGGTGGTTATTGCCCTGATTCAGGAAAGCACTTAAGCGCCACTGACTACAATAGAAGTTAAGCACATGCTTTAATGCTGTCCTGAATAGAGGGGGAGGGGAAAGGAATGAAGTTGTTTTGCCTTTTCAGCTTTGGTGACCTACTTCCCCTACCTGTTATAATAGCAGGAATCCCCCAACCAACGACATAGTAGAACCTCATATGTCCAAAATTGATGTTCCTCACTTCAGTCAGCATGCGGTAGATGTGGAGCTGTTCCACAAACATCCAGGCAAAGGTGCTCATGTAGAAGTAGTGCAGGAGGATGGCTATCACAGTGCACACAAACTGGGGAAGGGAAAAGAACACTGAGATTACAGCTGCTCCTGCTGAACCAACGACCCTTGCAACACACACAAGACTGGATATTCACTAGATGCTAAAGAAAATATTAATAAGTCTTTGAAAAAAACTGTACATTAAAATTGACTTAATTATTTTGTCATAGTCTTAAGAGCTTTAAGAAAAGTGATTTTGTAAGCCTTTATTTTTAGATTGTGTGGCCTGCATGTGGTCTGACTGTTGAGAATTACATATTTCAGTCTAAAATTCTTTCAGTTGTTAAACCCCCACCCCTAGGACTCTTTTCTGAAGTTAATTTCTTTGTGCGTATTTGCTGTACCTTTGATGGCTTGGGCCATTCTAACACACTCACCTTGTTCTGTGTGCAACACTTAACAATTTAACAAGAAAACAGCATTTTTGCAGAAGCAAGGCATGGAGTCTCCACTACTTTTAATAGTTTAAGATTCACAAAACCAAGATGGAAGCCAAGAGGCAAAAAGTTTCTTAGCAAGGCTGCTGATTGCAACCTCTGACTTTTGGTTCCATTTCACAGTCAGAGGGATCATATAGATCGTCCTCCTGACAATGTAACACATACACAATGGCAAAGAGTCAGATGGATTCAACAAAGCAGGCTTAGCTGCCACATGAACATCTGATGCAGTGAGCTGTAGCTCACGAAAGCTTATGCGCAAATACATGTGTTAGTCTCTAAGGTGCCACAAGTCCTCCTTTTCTTTTTGCGGATACAGACTAACACGGCTGCTACTCTGATAACTACAAATGGTACATTAGGGCTTTATGGGGCTGACTGATCCCTACCTGAAGCCAATCTACAACTAAAAGCTCCCAAGACATCTACATAGGTTCTACATATACTTCCCTAATCCCCATAAGCCCTGAGAACCTTCTAATAGTGCCTTAAGTGATGTGGCTAACATCTGCCACGTGAAGTTCATTCTCTCTCACATCCTCTCCCCAGGGGGAGGATTGTGTGTGCAGTGGAGTGTTTTGTTTTGGTAGGGTTTTGTTATGGTTTTGTTTTTTTTAATGTACATGCTGCTGTGTGTTTATACTAGAGCAGTCCAGGCGGAAGAAGTGCGCCTTGCACAGGAGTGGAAGGTGATGAAGTTTGTGATGGTTCTGGGTTCCTGTGGGAGTTCATCCCTCAGGCTTGGACTGGACCCTGAGAAAGCTCCACCTCTGCACTAATGAGCTTTACCCAGGTGGTAAAAAGTTCCATTATGCCTGAGGAATGCAGTTACTGGCCACAGTCTTCATCCTAGAGCCTTATGCGATCTAAGCACTTGTAAACGTTAAGTCTCACCTCTCTCCGAGGCACTGTCTCCTCAGTTAAAGGTACATAAACCTAATAAGTAGAAGGAAAAAATACCTCATGCAAGGGCCAGCACTAGATTAATGCACTACTAAAGGACCACTTAGCCCTAAGGTGAATTCCAAAGGATCTTGGATACCATAGCTAATTTTCCAACGGTGTAACAATTGGGGTCTAAGCAGGCCTACCCCAATTGCAGTTCAATTTTTGGAAGATGGGTGAAAGTTTATAGAATGAATAACAACTCAAAATGATGGAAAGAGTATGGTTAAGTATGAACTAAAAAGGGCCACTGATCTGAACCAAGACTAGACTAAGGTAATAGTTTGAAACTAGATAATGATGGACAAAATTGGGATATTGGTAATTAGGCTAATTGGTGGTGTAGATAATGAGTAGATGGTCTATTCCACCCATCATACCCCTTTCTGAACCCTTAAAAAAAGACTTCAAAGAACAAAAACATGCTTGGGGGATTCCCTTGGGACTGGCTAACAGGCTGTTGCTGCACTCCTGAAACTCTGCCCATTGCTGGTGAACCTCAAGGATCTTCGGAGACATCCAGACCCTCAACTGGGTAGTGAAGATGCCTGACCATCACCAGCAATGATCACAGATTGATACATGTGAGATCTAGCTCTGTTCAATCTAAGAAGGACTCATGAAAGTGAGAGATCTGCCAAGACTAGCCAGATGATGTCCCAGACTGGGCAAGTAAGTCCCAGAGCAACATCCATCATGGATGAGCTGCTAACCCAGAGCATGCGTCCATGACCGACCAGCCACCCTGAGCCTGTGAATTTACAGAAAGCTGTATTCTCCCCCCACCTTTGCTGTCCTATTTTTCCTCCCCCTTTTTTCTGTCTGTTTTGCCAAAAGTGGGAATAATCATAAGAACCCAGAGCTGAGTTAAAAATCCAACAACAGAACTAACACCTTCTTCCCTCCTAAGAAGGGGTATTTGATAAAACAAGGGACTCTACCCGATATCCTTTGGAAAGTTTTGATTAAGATTGGTTTGCATAACCACTCAATTTTAATTTCAAAACGCTTTATGCTTTGTTTTGGATTCTTTCTATTCTGTACATCACAATCAATACATTTTCAGATTCTGGCATGACCTTTCTAACTTGTTTGACATGGGTCTCAGTAGGCCAAAGTCTCTGTACTCAGAACCCTGAAGCAAGTTTAACTGTTCATGTTGGATAGTGACAGGGTCAGGATAACACTTTTGACTCTCTCTTTTATCCCTCACATCAAATTCCATCAAATTTAATACACCAAGTCCTGCTGAAAGTTTAGCCCTCAAAATAAAAATTCTTTTGCTATATTAACAAAGGTGTGGTTCTTTATGCTTCCACTGGCAAATATCTGTGCAGGCTGCAGTACTGAAACTCTGCCTTTTTCAGGTAAGGAACAGAGAAAATAAATCATTGTCTGTTTATCAATAGTCCACGGGGGATTAAAAACCTCTCCCTGAAATGTGATTGTTCATTTACAGAAACCCATAAAAGCCAGGCCCAGTGCCAGCCCCTTAGTATTATTTGTGCTCCAACATTCTTTTTCATTTTGTGTTCATCAGTGCATGACTCGTTAAACAACTCTCATTCCACACAGACAGATGAATAATTCCCTCAAACACACATAGCTTACAGTCCTCCCGGCTTCTTAAATTGACTGGGGAGGTTGTAAGGAGTGGCCTTGTATGATATAAAATGTATTCTCTAACTTAAAAAGACTTTTTAAAATGGCTTAAGGTTAAGGATATTACAGTAAATTATAGTAACCGAATCATGGAGAGGAAAATGAAAAGGGTGGTCATGTCCCTGACACAATGGACATTGCAGTATGAAAATGCCAGGAAGTAATAGTGATGGTATTAACAATGCTTCGGAATTACCATGCTAAAAATGAGCTAGTCTACTTTTTTTATATCAATTAACTTGGCATTCAGTTTACAAAAAGTAATTGTAAATGGGGGGGGGGGGGGTTTCTAGTGGGGTCCTGCAGGGATTTGTTATCTGTTCTTGGCCCACTGCTGTTCAATATCTGTATCAATGATCTAGAAGAAAATATAAAAACATTGTTAGTAAAATTTGTAGATGACACAAAAATTGGTGGAGTGGTAAATAATGATAGGGAAAGGTCAGTTATACAGACCCATCTGGATCACTTGGGTAAGGGGCTTATCTGAGCAACATGCATTATAATACAGCCAAATGCAAGGTCACACTTCTAGGAATAAAAACTGTAGGTCACACTTGCAATGGGAGACAGGAATGCAGTGATTGGTCCAGCTTTGAGCAGGGGGTTGGATTAGATGACCTCCTGAGGTCCCTTTCAACCCTGATATTCTATGATTCTATGACACTGGAAAGGACTTGGCAGTAATGGAAGATAACCAACTGAACATGAATTCCCAGTGTGATGCCATAATAAAAAGGCCAACACAATTCTTGGATGTATAAGCCAGGAAATATGAAGTAAGAGGAGGGAAGTCGTATTACCTCTGTATATGGTATTAGTGATACCACTATTAAAGAATAGTGTGTCCAGCTCTGGCATCCACACTTTTAAAAGGGATGTTGAAAAACTGTAAAGGATTCAGTAAGGAGCTACAAGAATTATTTGAGGTCTGAGAAAACATGCCTCATATAGCGAGAAATTCAAGAAGCTCAATCTATTTTGTTTATCCGTAAGAAGTGACTTGATCATGATCTGGAAGCATCTAAAGGCGGAAGAGATTTCTGACAGTAGATACATTTTTAATTTAGCAGAAAATGTATAATAAGATGCAATTGCTGGAGGCTGAAACTAGACATATTTATGCTAGATGCAAATTTTTAATGGCGAGGGTACATTGTAACCACTTACTTAGGGATATGATAGAGAATCTACCACCTGAAGTCTTTAAATCAAGACCACATATCTTTCTAAAATATATGCTACGGTCCTAACGGAACTTATGGGCTTGATGCAGAAAGTACTGGATTGAAGCTCTTTAGCCTGTATTATGCAAGAGATCAGACTAGATGATCACAATGGACTCTTCTAGTCTTCAAATCTACATGTCTTTTGCACTTCTCTCCCCTTGGACAATGAAAAAATCAATGCAATCAGCTTCACTTGTGTTTATAGCTACCTTCTCTCTCAAGTTACTTATCTGGGATTTAGAGTAAACGCTGTTTAAAAAGATATGTCTAACAGAACATTCAAATAATATTTACGAAACATTTCTAATGGTCTAAATTGTAAAAGCTTGTTTGTATGATTTTATATTCTTTTCACTGCAACTCCATGCCCCATCTGTACATTGGCTGTTTACGCAGACTACTAGTTCTCTGGTCCAGGAACCTTTCCTTTTGCCTGTATGCACGGAACCCAGTACATTTTGGATGCCATTAATAAATAATAATAATTGCTACATAAAAATGGCTACAAATGAGGCACTGATTATAAAACATGAAAATGTCATGCATATTGTATTTCCCGCATTCACAGTTTCAATCCAGGTTGCGTTTCCCCATGCACACTGGCCGGTGCAAGAGAAGGCTGCACTAAGCTATAAAAATATTCATGCTGTGCCAAAGCCAGAAACCACAGTGAATAGAAAGCACAGTGCTAGGCAATGGGTTTCCCTGTTGTGCCAGGAGGTAGCAAGCTACCTGTGCCAGGCAATTGGCTTCTCCAGCATGACCGGTGCCAGTGTGGGACATGCACACTGCTCGAGTGACATGCCTTTCGGCACTAGGAGCCGAACATGGGACATGGTGCTTGGTGACATGCCTTTCGGCACTAGGAGCTTCTGCGTGGGCTTCTAAAGGAGTCTGTTCTGCACAGTACTGGAGAGATAAAGTGAGGTAGAATGTTATCAGGCAGAACCAAAGGAGGAAATCAGTATGTTCGGGGTTCAATTCTTATGTCACATTTGCCCTTCGGGGGGCAGTTTTCATCTGTTACCTGGGGGAAAAAAATACCTTCCCTATCCAATGGGACAACTATTCTTCCCAATGAGTGGTGTATAAAAAGGTGTAGGCTTCATACAAATGAATCCTTCGTGCTCCCTCCAGCCCCCCCAAAAAAGGAAAAAGAAAAAGTGAAATAGATAACAAATGATCAAAACTTGCGGTGTGAACACTCTATTTACAGCTTTACACAAAGCTTCAGTCATTGAATGGCAGCTGGTATCCCAAAAGCACTGAACTGGCTCTTACCGGGTTTTCTGTCTGATTGATTCCAATAAGAAAGACCAATTCTGAGAAGAAAAGGGCAGCCACCAGGTTTTTGTGAATGCTGTGTAGGTTTGAACGCAGTGTTCGGATCAGAACTAGCAGTATGAAGGTCATCAGCAAAGCCACCAATGAGATGGATACAGTGGTGTAAGTGACTATCTTCAGAGGAAGCACCTCGCCATTCTGTGGAGTGACAGATTAAAAACATCTCTGTAAAGCTTTCCTTCTAATTATGTTTTTTGTCTGATGTTATTTCTTAGAAAAAAAATTTAACTTTTAGCTAATATCCAGGCAGAAAATGTACTACAGAACAGATGGAAGTGGGGACAGTGGGGACTCAACCTCTTGAGCATGAAGGAAATGTATCATAAACCCTTTTACATGTCGGGTAAAACTAGCTCACTCGGGGGATTAAAAATACAAAACCACCATTAAGTGAATTTCAAACTACCGAACCAGTTTTATTTTTGTCCTGATTTACAGCTTCCTGAAGAAAATCAGTGTTAACAGGAAATCAGTATGTGCCAAGCAAGAACCCCTCAAGATAGTAAATTAAAATCTAACTCTTTTCAAATTGGCAACTTCACAAGATCTATACTGTAGTTTTTCAACTGACAAGTGTTGTTTTGTGCACTGCGGAGCATACTGATCTGAATCTGGCCTCTGGATTTAAGTAAAACCGATGCTTAACTATAGATAACTACAGTACAATCATATTTAGAAAGATGAACATGAGTCTCTACTTCTATGACAACTGTAACTTCTTAGGTGGGAACTTGGAATTTTCATGAGCTTTGCATTAGTGGTTAGTTTGTCAAACTTGACTCTCTGTGGCACAAAGCAAAACAAGGCCGTCTTTATGTCCAAATCTTGCTTAGCTTCCTCCCATGAGTATTGCCAGCAAACAAACAAAGCAAGAAATTGGAACCAGGACATTACATTCCACAGATGGCGTTTCATCCAGAAAGATTGCAAGGGTTTTAACTAACTTTAACTGAGATGATCTTTCGTGCAGGGCAGAGGGCTCACAAATCTGCACTGAAAAATATGGGTCCCTATGGAGAGGGGGAAAAGGCTAACAAGATGCTCCCTTCCTCCCTTTAGCCATTTTCCCCTCTTCAAAAGATCATCAAGGCCCCCAGACTGACCAGGAGTAGGCAGGCATTAGACAGCACACACTCTTTACAGAGTAGGTTGTGCCTTGAGCAGCAGTAACTCTCCACTACATGCTTTGTGGCTCCTCTCTGCACACTCACAGAATGCAGCAGGACGTCATCACCAGTAACAGTGTGACTGCCAGTCTCGCTCTGCTGCTATGGCTTGGGGAGGGGGAGGCGAAGGCATAATGGGGTGGGGCATGGACGTAGGGCAATACAGAGTGGGTACACAGGGTGGAGAGCAAGGATCCAAATAATCACAAGACCTCCATTGCCTTTTTGGGCCTTGTTGCCTGCCCACTCTGGACCCTATCTGTCTTACAGACTGTGTGGGGAGAGTTACAGACACTCAAGTTTCAGTGGAGCTGTTAAGTTTATGCATTTTTGTTTGTTCCCATTTACATATTTCTGGATGAGGGGAGCATGTGGACATTTCTACATAAGGACCACTCACATATCTATAAAGCGCAGCCACCTGTGGTGTGGGAAGAAGTCTTCATCCTTATCAGATTGATTAAAGCAAAGAAAAACATGTCTCATAGCGAGACACTCAAGGAGCTCAATCTATTTGGCTTAACAAAGAGAAGATTAAGGGATGATGATCACAGTCTATAAGTATCCACATGGGGAACAAATATTCAATATCTTGCTCTTCAGTCTATCAAACCAAGATACAACAAGACACAATGACTGGAAGTTGTAGCTAGACAAATTCAGACTGGAAATAAGGTTTATATATTTAACAGTGAGGGTAATTAACCACTGGAACAATTTACCAACGAGTTGTGGGGGATTCTCCATCCCTGGCAATTTTTAAATCAAAACTGGATGTTTTTCTAATAAAACAGGAATTATTCTGGGGCAGGCTTATGGCGTTTGTTATACAGGAGGTCAAACAGATCCTTCTGACCTTTAAATCTACGACTATATGGTTTGGAATAATTGCCACAGCTCCTCCACACAACCTATTTGGGGGTTCCCAAACATTGGCTCTGTGTAAACACATGTGGGGACCCCTGTCCTGATTATCCTTGCTAGCTTTCTCCATATCCACCTATTAGGACAGCACAGAGCCCCCGGTCTGCAGTGTGCAAGAACCCCCAAGCCATGTGACTGCTACCCCATAGCTGGACTTTAGTGATGGAGAGGGCCTTGCACAGGCCCTCTACAGCCGAGCAGAGTTCAGCCCAAAGCAGCCTTTTCTGAACTGAGAAGGAGTCCCCCCCTACCCATACAATATTCTAATCTGTAGTCTTGTGCATCAATTTTTAGTCCAGAACTACGTTTTTATGTCCATGTAATAAACTCAGTGAAAATATGGACATAGGCCTCACTGCAGCAGCACTGGCAGGCACTACAAGAATACATCTCTGACATGCTGTTGGCTTTATTTGCAGGAGAAAGCAAAGAAGGAATTAACCAGTTGGGGAAAAGCTCTTAAATCACACCTGAAGCCTCTTAAAAACACCTTAGCCCAGCAGCTGCATGAGTGTGGCCACTCACCTCTCGTTTTGAAATGTCCATTAGGACTGCAAAGCTGGTCATGTGATTGCACTGGCAAGAAACATGGCTCTGATTTCTGGAAAAAAGCTCACACCCTTTGGAGGACCAGCCTCCAGACCCACCAACTCTGTTGAATGAAGAAAGCACAAGTAAAGTGATAAACTTTTATTGTTCTAGAGCATCCTTACATGACCACTTCCTCCTTTCACTCCTCACCCCATCAATGATATTAATCACTAATGCAGCTCTCAGTTTTAGATTAGTGGGAACAGCATCCTAGACAAAGTTGAACATTGGCAGCCTTCACCTGCATTGATTTACTGGGACACTATCACCCTGAAATCTAGTCAGTTTCAAAAGCTGAGTCAGAAATGGTTTCAGATATAACATGCATCCCCTTTTCTTTTTGTCCAATTTTTGTGACAAAACAAAGTGATGTCACTTGTGCAAAGTAAACAAAGTGAAAATACCAAGAAATATATTTTCACCTTTAATTTCTCAGTCATCTTAGGTATTATTTCACCTATGATTGTTACAAGTATTTTCAAACAGAAGTGTGAGATTTTAAACTGTGTTCTTTTAAAATCAGATTGGAGAAAATATGACAAAACACACTATAGAGAACAATATTCTATATCGAGGGATATCCTGCACCAGCACCAGAGAGGAACAGATAACCCAGCAAAGCTTCCTAATTCCACCAGGTATAACTCCTCTGACTTCAGGGATGAATTTGTCCTGAAATCTATTACTCTAGTCTGTAAAAATTATGAACAACAAATATTACTGTATTCATTTCAAAGGCTTCTAATTAGACATTTTAACTGTTTTTTCCATTTGGCAATATAATATTTTAACTGTGTTTTTAAGATAACTAGCCCCTTGAAACACAGTTAGCTTATTTAAAATTCTTTTGTTACAAGAAATTATAAAGCCAACGAACAAAGTTGGTTTTTAACGGCAACTGTGAAGAAGCCACAAAATAGACTGAAGTACCAATGAAATAGTCAGCAATAAAAGAGGCAAAGTATCAAACTATTTAAAACTATTGAGTTATTCTAACCCGTATTATTACTGAAAAACTTTACAAACATAGGAATTGTCATTCTCTTTTATGAGCTATTCACAGAAACAATTGTTTAAGGTGTCAAGAAATTGCTTCTCTAAACTTAATTACTGCTGTATTAGATTTTCATTGCCCCTTTGAGCTCTCTTGAAAAATGCACACTTGATATGTTTTTCCTGAAAAAGAGACTATGATAATCCTATCAGTATATTTGTAATCTCATGATTTGGGACTTTCATTTTTTATATTTATATATTCATTTTAATACATCAGAATTATGAAATGCTGAATGAGTAGTTAACTCTTAACACAAAATGTTCATTCCTTTTTCCCACACCCTTTAAAATATTTCAAAGAGGATTGCTCTTCATATTTTCACAACGTTGTAGAATCCCAAAATGCTTACACAACGTAATATTGTTCATAGCATTCTCTGTATCTTTAAGGAATATTTGTTTTTTCAACTTTCCTCTTTATCAAATATGAAAGACTAGACTAGACTGAGAATATTTCTCCTTATTCTCCCTACTACTTCCTTCCATGAAAGTCAGACACAGAAACTGCTGCTTGATCATGATGGGCTGAAAGATGGAATGGGAAGGGTCAAAGGTTCCATAATAGACACTTCCCTTCCCACTCACTCACACATCCCTTTTATTTTTCACTAAAACAAAGACAAATAAGCAATAGTTTATTGGAGGAAAGATAAGTTACTAGTAACTAGCACAATTGTCCTTGTGATCAACTTTTTATTTCAAAATGATATTTTGAGGTTAGATTGTGGTGTATGTAATTCAGTTTAAAATTTGTAATCTCATCAACTGTTTAAGAACCACATTTCCACTTGTTCTTGTATGAAGAATAGCTAGCTGCTATAGTTGTACTTATATATAGCCAAATTGGGCTTGGTCATGCCACAGAGAGTATGGGAAGGCACAGGGAGTCTTCTCTGCTTTGCGCCCCTTCAATTGCAAGGACTGGAGGATGGAACAATAGGCAAGGAACCCAGCAAGCAAATCCTAACAGAGATTTCCTTCCCAGAGCTCCCAAGCAGGAACTTTAACTCAAGAGGGGAAAGCTCACTCAGAGTTTGTAAAATCACTGGCTTTCCTGAGGCTCATATTTCACTGTGATAAGATATTGCAGAAAGTTACATATCCTGCAGTGAGAGTTTGTTAGAAAGCCACATTTTTAGAGGATCATCCTTTTGATCTCAGGAGTTATTCTAATTACTTGTATATTGATCATGCTTAGAGGGATTCTATGAGCAGTTCACAGATGTGTATAAAGTTTACCTTAAGCTGCCTACACGAACAAACTAAGAACAAAATGTTCATGTTCTTCTTGTACAGTGCCTCCTTCTCAGCCTGAACTTCTGAAACCTGCACTGCAATGGCCTGGCCTGACTCCCTCCCAAAATATTAAAGAAGTCACCAAACATACATGATTGAGTGGTTCCAGAACACACAGACTGGCTTAGTTCTCTCCTCTGTTTCCAGCATGGCATATTCAAGTATAATGGGCTTTTCCAGGAGGTTTGGTACAGGTTCCCCATCACTATGAATGGTGGTGCTCACTATGGGTGTGTTAATGATGGGTCGATTAGGTAACCTGTGGAAATAAAGCAAAGCTGCAAAAAGATTTCAACGTTAAAATACAACAGCCCAATTTTGCAGCTACCGCAAATATGTGTCGTAATCAAGGAGTTGTCATGGCTGCACAATCAGAAGGTATTTACATTTCTCAAACCTAGCATTGCTGATCTGGTTGTTCTCACACAACAGTCTACGGTCTCAAATATCTAGAACAAGAGAAGGACGGCTCTGCAAACAATTACTTTTACACTAACAAATGGATGACAGCTGATAGCTGAGAAGTATAATTGTAACATAATAGCACCACTGACCACCTAGCATTCAAAGCAAGTCAGAAGGATTCTATGAGCAGTTCACAGATGTGTATAAAATTTACCTTAAGCTTCTTCTGTCAGGATCGTAGTGCTCAGGTAAAAGTTGTCCTAGAGATCGATATATAATCACCATAGCAACAGCATACTGGTTAGACTCATCTGGGTGTCGCTTCTTTCTCTTTGTAAATGCATTCTCAGGGTTTAAAATACCATTATCCGTCTTAGAGGACATTTTTTGGTTTGATGGCTTCATTGTAGGTGCCACTACAAAATCAATACAAACATTCAAGCCTAACTCTTTCACCGTAAGTCTGGGCTACCATTTTAACAGATGTTTACAGTTCGTTACCTACGTTAACATTCGCGCCCAGGTAACTTTAGATGCACAGCACTGAGGACACTTTTGATACCATGTTTCAGAATACTTTATATGACTATATTGCATACTATATAACCATACAATTGAAAATCAAATAACAACTGAACCATCTTTCTATCTAGTGTGACAGGGTCGGGCCAGATGGCTACAGGAGAGTAATAGAAGGCAGATATATTAGCCCCAGGTTAAGTAGGTCCCTTTCCCGGGGTAAGGTAACAGGGAAGGTTCTAGAACAATCAGGAACCTTCTGGAGACAATTATGACAGACAGGCTGATTAGAACACCTGCAGCCAATCAAGAAGCTGCTAGAATCAATTAAGGCAGGCTAATCAGGGCACCTGGGTTTAAAAAGGAGTTCACTTCAGTTTGTGGTGTGCATGTAAGGAGCTGGGAGCAAGAGGCACTGGGAGCTGCGAGTGAGAACGCGGACTGTTGGAGGACTGAGGAGTATAAGCATTATCAGACACCAGGAGGAAGGTCCTATGGTGAGGATAAAGAAGGTGTTGGGAAGAGGCCATGGGGAAGTAGCCCAGGGAGTTGTAGCTGTCGCACAGCTGTTCCAGGAGTCACTCTAGACAGCTGCATTCCACAGGGCCCTGGGCTGGAACCCGGAGTAGAGGGCGGGCCTGGGTTCCCCCCAAACCTCCCAACTCCTGGTCAGACAGACACAGGAGGAGTTGACCTGGACTGTGGGCTCATGAAAACTGCCAGACTAAGGGCTGCTGTGAAGCTCCAAAGTGAGCAAATCCGCCAACAAGATCCACCAAGGTAGAGGAAGAACTTTGTCACACTAGTTAGAATATGAGCAGTTCTGGGGCTAAAACAGACACATACATTTAAATAAGATGTGCAATTTAAGGAGAAATATTAAAACCCATGTATATTATCCTTCTTATACTGCATGTACCAAGCAAGATTTACAGTACATTGTGTGCCTTTTCTGAGTGCAACAGTAATGGGCCACAGAGTTTTTACTTTAAATTGGCACCTCCACATGATCTTCAAATTTTGGTAGTATCTCTTAACGCCATTTGCTTTCCTCTTACAGAAAAGAGACAGATCACATAAATATATTACTTATAAGAAAAATCTTCATTACGAATGTATTACCTTATATATTATTTATATTATACTGAGGATACTCAGCCATATATAACGTTTGACACTTTTAATGATTCCATTTGGGCTACTCTCTCTGCCTGTGTTGACCTTGTCTTGTGGTTTTATCTCAACTTTCTTCAAATGTCTCAAAGGCAGAACTCTGTATCTTTGTAAGAGGTACACTTTCAAACATATCCTCCACCTGCCTGTTCCGGTTAGACCTTCTATTTGCCTTTGCTGTCTGTTAACTTGGCATCATCCTTGATTCTGGCCTCTCCATCTTTCATACCATGTTGTCTGTAATCTGTCTTTCACTTGCTCTGCGCACCTGTGCCACCACTGACTCTGTTTCTGCTGAAATTCTCATTCATGCCTTCACAGGAGACCAGGTGCATCTAATGTCCACAGTTTTCACTTACATACTGTGGATTTTATTGAGTTCCTAAAGAAACAAGGCCATGTTCCTGCTATTCTGGGGTGAATAAGAAACAACTTCCCAGTCTGGAGAGAACAGCTAATCTCTAAATACAAGTTTCATTAACAATGATGTTTGAAGGGTTTCTGATACAATCATTTGCAGTATCTTCCCTTCTAGAATAGATATAAAAAACAGCAGATCATCAAACTGTCAGGTGTAAATGCTACAAAAATCTGAGCTGTACGGTTTTCAGAGAATCGTCTAGCCCTAGAACATATGTCAGTCTATAAGAGCTTCCCCTATTCGGGCAAGTTGACAAGATATGACTGTACTAGGGCCAGCTATAATTTGGATGGATGTGCTGGGGAGCCTGTGGGTGGGGGGAGGTCATGAGTGCTGCCAATAGTGCTAAAGGCCATTCCTGTGTGGAATAAAGGACAGGACCATTTCTATGCACAGTGACAGAGCAATGTGAGGGGACTGGTGAATGGGTATAGCAAGTTTCCCAGCGCAGAATGCTCCCCTTAGTGCCTGAAGGCATTATGTCTTACAGATCCACAGAGTCATTCTATCTCTACATAAGGTTCACTTGATGTATATGATTGCCCCACCTCTGCCCCAGGACAATTCTGCCTCATAAGAGGCATAACTGATCCCTAAGATTCGATTGGAAGATTACTACTGAATATCTGGAGAGGTGTTTTACCTTTTCTATCTGAAGGTTTGAACAAAGTATCAGGGAACAAAACAGATGACTCCAAATCTTTAGGATAATCTTCTTTAATCCTCTCAAACCGTGGTACTTTAGCGCCCGTAAAATTAGACTTGTCAAAGATGTCAACAGCAATAACTGTGAAAAAAAATTAAATTCCTCATAATATTAACTTAATTTCAATCATATAGGGTATTATCCAAAAATGAAATTTTACCGATACTTTAGAAAATCCATAGCATTAAGAAATTTGAACCAAAAAATATGCCAATGTAATCAATAATTATTGTAATCAAATAATTATTTCCAGTGACGACTAAAATCATATGTTCCAGCATTATTTCATATTTGGAGAATATAAAGGTATATGCAGTGCATATGTAATGGTTAAAAATTTCACACAAAAAAGATTTCGTATTAGTAAAGTGCTGTTCTGTCCTGAACATAAACTATCTAAAAATGGCAGATTCCAACTCAATAGCCCAACTTCTTGTATGAGTTGAAATAGCCAGATCTGCTATTTCAAAAATAAGTTTTTACTATTTTTTTCTCCTGTTTGTACTACAGAAATAACACAACAAAGAAAATGAGCTGGATGCAATTTCTGAGCAAGATAACAGACTTGCTAACTAAATCCCAATGGCAGAGCCATTTTTTATCATTTTTCATATTTTATCATTGCCTTTAACTGAGATGCACATCTGTACCTGAGGTTAGAATTTGTACTGCGGAATCTTTATTGCTGCTGATTATGAACAAACTGGAAAGACCTAGCTTGACTTTCATATCCCAGGTTATATGCAGTGTTGTAACTCTGTGTAAGTTTGAAAACTTGCCTCACCCACTTAGTCTCTCTCATATCCCAGGTTAGGCACCAAAGCTAGCAGGTAGAAAATGTATTTTTGCTAACAAACAGCAAATTTCTCTAGTGCTCATTGAGAGATAAATATGAATGGGCACGGTCAATTTTCAGAGTCAACTGCACTTTATGTGATCTTCTGGAAAAGTATAAAATGTAAACTTTTACATATGGTAGTGGGGAAGAAGGCTGGTAAGAGGGATGGTAGGAGGGACAAAAAGGAGGGATGCACAGGACTGGTGGTCAGGAAATATGGATTCTATTCCTAGCTTCATCATACATTTCCTGTATGGCGTTGGAAAAATCTTTGCCTTACTTTTTCCATATGTAAGTTGGGGATAATAATACTTCCCTAGTTCACAGGAGTACTGTGAAGCTTAATGTTTGTAAGATGGTTTAAAATCATTGGACAGGAGGTAATATAGCATGGTATGATATTACATTGCCACTGATGTGGAAATTATTTATTTTGTCTATATGAAATATTGAGTGGTGGTCAGCAACAGGAGAACATAGCTATACAAAGTGCTGCAATATTCTTGACAGGGACATGTATGAGCTAGAAGTTTAAAAAAGACATCTTTCAAAAACTAAGTTAAAAATTATAATGCTTCTACTGCTACTCATATACTAAAGGTCTGACCCCATGGCTTAGTTTTAGTGTTTGCCATGCAAAAGAAGTGGGTTAGATTCCGAGCCTCAATCTCTTGTTCCTTGGAGAGGTTAGGGATGAGAATACTTCTCAGCTCTCCCCTATCCCTGCATTTCTAGCTACTCTGGGGCTCATCTCCAGACCCCCTGGCTGTTTTGCAACTGCCAGAAGTGTTTATAGTGTTTGGTTTATAACTTTCAATTTTTTAAAACCTCAGAAGCTGCCAATTCAGGCATTTTAATAAAAATTAAAATTGAGAAGCTGGAGCTGTGGAGGGTAACTGTATCAGGCTCACTGCAGGTTTCTGTGTGAGGAAATGTCCAAGTTAAGCACTGCCAATTCCCATTCTTTCCCTAGTCCCTAAATAATTCCCAGATGAGTTGTTAGTCAACCCTACTAATGCAGCACCCACCTAGAAAAATTGCTCGAGAGAGAGAGAGAGAGAAAAAAAAGAAACTAGTCAGTAGAGAATTGCCTTGCCCCTTAGAAGCTACATCCTTCTGACCTCAGGCAGAGCTGATGAAAAATCAGATTTTTCATCCAGCAGGAAATTCAGACATTTTGAAATGAGTTGTCATGCCAAATTGGGATGAAAAGTTGAAATATCAAAAATTTTTGAGGAAGGGAAAGTTCAGAAAAATTTGCTTTGGAAATAGCAAAACATTTCAACAATCAACACGTTTTGTTTCAGTTTGCTGAACAGGTTGGCTTGATTGATTCAACTTTAATCTGTTGCACCCTGAGCTGCCACAGTGTGTCATCAGAATTGTAGTTCGGGCATCTCATGCCTCCATTTGCCTCTATGGGCAGGTCTCCCAGTCGGACTGCATTTCATACGGTGATACACTGTGGTCATACGGCTCCCATGATGCACTGTGTCAGATCAACCACAGGGGAGAACATGGTGCCACATGGGAGATGTAGTCTAGGCAGGGAGCCTGACCCATAGGGGAAAATGGGGGTATGAGACACCTGAACTACAATACCCATAAGGCACCATGGCAGATAAGAATGAAACAAATCAATGCTGAACTGACTCAAAATAAAATGTTTCAATCTGGGTTGATCAGACCTGAAATATTTTGTGTCAATTTTCCCAATGGAAAATCAAGTCATTTTGGCAAAATCAAAATTTTCTCATGGAAAATTTTAGTTTTGTGGAAATGGCATTTTCCACTGAAAAAACATTTTCATGGAAAATTCCAGACCAACTCTCACTTCTAGGCTCCAACCATTCACACAGAATAAAAACCCTATTGGTACATGGAATGGAATACAGGCTGAGTCAGGGATATTTCTTTGTGAGTTTCTCTCTCCCTCTACTTGAAATTTTGCTGATAAGCTTTTCTGCCATGTAAGACTGGATTTTCCTGCTTATTTTAATAATAATCATACTTACCATTTACCTAGCACTTTATGTTTTCAAAGCTTTGAACAAATATCAACTCATTACTTATCACATAACCTCTGTGAGGTAGATTGGCAAGAATTATCATCTCCGTTTTGCAGATCAAAAGAAACTGACACAACAAGATAACATTTTAAGTCAAAATTAGAGTAAGAGTCGGGATTGGAAATCAAGAGGTTCTGGCTCCCAGTCTTCTGCTCAGTCCTTTAGACCATGCGGCTTAGCTGTTGATAGCTTCATCTGGGCTAATATCTTGGTTGTAGAAGTACTCTACTGAAAACTGTGTTTTTTTCAGAGGAATTCTAGAAATTCCAGTGCTTGAGGTGGGTATATTAATGTGTGGTTGCATATTTATGAAAGAATCTTAACTCATGTCACTATAATATTCTGATTATTGGAACAGTCTCAAGACCCATCAAGATGTCATGAAAATAAATATCTTCCGACTCTGGAACTGAACACCCACCATAGCTCTGTGAACCCTTAAAATCCGCATATATGTTCTGGCAATTTACAGTTTTAGAAACACATGGCTTGCATTTTGGCTCAGGATTCCAAGCCAGAGAGCAGAGAGCTCTTTCAATGCACATGTAGCATTGTCAAGGGATGAGTTAAACATGTCTGGAGAAAAATGTTGGGGGCTGTTCCCTTCAGACCCAGCATCCTGGAGCTTTTCTCTTATATAGCCTTGGCACCCTTGGCTGTTCTCTGCAGAACACATTGCTGGTCCAGTGGATGGACAATACCTGATGCTCTCAAGTGTCAGGGAATTTCATCTAACAGAAAAGACAGTTTTCAACAGCTACTCACTCATATTTGTGGCAATAATGACAAAAGGTTTCAGGTAAGTTTTCTTCATGTTCTGGGCCACTGTGTTGAAATATTCCTCATAATGTTTCAGTAGGTGGGATGTGCCACCCTCTGTTCGCTGGATCTGCTCCCAGTGCTCCTTGGTGTTGGGGTTCAGAAGGGCACTACCCACTTTAACGATGTTCTAGGAACAAAAATAAATATACATTTAAATGATTAGAATACCCAATACAAGGCAACCGAGGGAGTTTAGCTGGCTAGGTTTCAAGTGAGGAATATTGTAAACGATTTGCATTACACATAATGAAACATTTTGATCCAGGCATGTTCTGCTCCAGCCTTATCAAATAAATGCACACCTTTTAGTCACCCTCAGGTTGTTTTACTTATAAGAAATTCCTTCAAGCTTTTCATTAGCAACCTGCGCAATGATCAGAGATTATAAGGAAGTGTTTTTTTTAAAGCAGGAAACCAATCAAGACAACTCAGAAGGAACACCTAAACATACTGGCTTTGCCTCTCACAGAGATGAGACAGGACAGGCAGAGACTGCTTGCTAACTAAGTTAGGAAACACCCCTGGGGAAGTCAGATGAATAAGACTTGTTAAAAATCTCATTTTCCAATGGGAAGACATGGTGTCCTATCTTACAGAGTTTGATATTTCTGTAGAATCATCAAGGAATCTATGAATCAGTCCCTGTTTTTCATCTTTTTGGGGAACATATGTGGCAAGAACTAATCTTAATTTGTGATTACAAACTCATAATCATGAAAGAAAATTGAAATTATATGTTGGGTGTTTTTCCATTTCTATGTTGTGTTAAAATAAAAATCTGTTGAAAAAAAAAAGGCTCTGGATAAACTTCTCCATATACAGCTCTTAGTTAGGAGACTAAACAAAATATTACAATTTTTACAAAATATTACAACCTTGAGACACAATAGAAAAGCAGTAAACAAAATATTACTGTATAAGACTCAATTAAACAAGAACACTGAAATTGTTACAAAAAGCTCTTGGAGCAAATGTAGAAAACACTATTGTATGGTATCAAAAAACATAACATATGAGGATAAACTTGGATACAATTATGGTAGAAATTAAATTACGCTCCACAATGTCCTAGACTAACATGCCTATAACCATCCTCCTAAAACGTTCATTTGGCTGGCAGGGGGGAAAGATGCTTCTTAAGTATTGGTTTGAGATAACAAAAAGAACAGACAACATCTTTACAAAGGACCCATATATCACCTGGTTAGCTAAAACCACAGTGCAGCAGAGTATGGAAGCAGCCTTGTAACAGAACTCACCAATTTTCATGATTGCTATTTGCATTACCCACTCTGCTGCATTTTACAGTCTTCACTCAACAATAACCAGCAAACTTCTTCTGCTTTTCCTTACAGTCTCTCAGCCTAAACCATATCATCTTCTCCATATGGGTTCTCCTTGTTAATGACACATTAGATGTCCAAAACATACTTATTTTAATTCTTGCTCTCCCCTAAAAATACTTAGGCAGCTACTGAATATTATGGTGGGTATTTTAGTGCTATGTACATGAAAATATTTAAAATAAATGGAAGTCAAAATTTCAAAAGTAGATTATTTCTCTTCCTTTTTTCAGAATAACAGCCGTGTTCGTCTGTAGTCGCAAAAAAGAAAAGGAGTACTTGTGGCACCTTAGAGACTAACCAATTTATTTGAGCATAAGCTTATGCTCAAATAAATTGGTTAGTCTCTAAGGTGCCACAAGTACTCCTTTTCTCTCTTACTTTTTGTTCACACTTTTATTTAACAAAACCCACTAAGTTCTTACGCAATCCATCTCAAGGCTTGGGTGTGTAAATTCATCCAAATCCAGTGCCTGAAGCTACAAATTTGTTGGCACAGTGTTTGCTTTAAGTAAGAAAAAAATAATCTCTTAAAACCTGGGGAATCTAAAAAGACAACTGTTTCAAAAGTCTTTTTCATTATTTGTAAACTGAATTACCTAAGATACTGAGAAATTTTCTACATCAGTGAGGAAACCACTTTGTTTCTAAGTTGCAATGAACTCTCTATTTTTATAGAATTTTTTTAGACCTTGATACGCCATCAACAACAGATATTTGTCTGCAAATTAACACTAGCACAAACAGTGCATCAGTGCTCTTCTGTGGACAGAAAACCAGGAAAAGGAGTATTATTACAGAATACAAAATTGTCAGAAAAGTTTTTAAAGAATTCTGCAGGGGAGCTTTGGTCAAAATACTACTTCAGTTCTAATGAAAACAACATATAAAACCCAGAGCCCATAACAGGCCAATTATAATTGTGTTTGTATTAGAAATGCATAAATAAAGGATTCTGATTGTGTATTCATTTTCTGTAAGGGAATAGCTACACTGGAAATTATAGGCAAGGTATGATACAGATGTACATTTATTAATTTTTCACACTCCTCTAAAAAGATTTTTAAATCCAATGTGAGGACAACAGGATAACCCACCTTCAGAGTTAATTCACCTTTCAACATTTTATATACTATATTGAAATGAAAGTTTGGTAAGATCTGGCTGGTTTTCCATTGAACAGCAGAATGTGACAAACAAAGCTATTTTACTCAATATTAGCACTTTCCCTCAATTACTTTCTAGTTCTGAGAATTCTGCTTTTTGGATGGTACTATGATGAACTTTACCTATCATCTAACTCCCTACTTGGTCAAATTTCATTTCAAACTATTCCGAAGAAGGAATAATTTGTAAAACAGATTAAACAACATTCACTCCACATGGGTTTCAGGTGAACTCATTTATGAATTTCTAAATGAACATATCAGTGAGAACCTATGAGCACACAGTATCTCTCTTACTTCATTGAATTCCGTATCTCTTGTCGCAGCTAGGTCAAACCCTTGCTGCTGGCTCTCATACTGCAGGACCCTGATCATCAGCAGGTATGCTGTCCTCACATCATTGCCATACAAGGAGTTGGTGTACTTGGTGGCATTTTGCAGCACTTTAGCAATCTGTATGGACTTATCTCCATCCAGTTTGGTCTCGTTGAGATGTAGTTTTTCATTCTGAAGTGGAAAGGAGAAAAAATAAGGGAAAACAATTTGGCAACAGTCTTAGTTCAGTCATTCCAGTTACAAAGACACTGTTGCTTTCCATCATCTAGAGATTTACGGGACAGAGGAATCATCTGATCCAAACAGAAATACTACTGGGAAAGGAGGGGAGAGGACATTGCAATGGAATGTGCATGACTGTCAGAGAAGGATAAAGGTTCTAAAGCGAAATGCAGGGTCTGAACGTTCACACAGCTGGCAGATGGAGCCTGGTGGTGTCAAGTTGGAGACTGGGATTATCTGAGATGATGAGCATTAGAAGCAGGAACTAGAGAAGATAACAGGGGTTGGGGATTTTATTTACTATGTACATTAACATCATGTGGGTTTCCCAGCATGCAAGACAAAATCTGCCAAAGATGAGCATTTAAAAACAGGATGACACATCTCCAAGGGCCTTTACCAACAAACAATTACTAAACTCATAGTAAATTCTAATAAATCCCCAGGAAAATGTTGGGTCAGATATTCAGTTGTAAATCAGTGTTATTCCACTGAAGTCAGTGTGATTGGGGGCCACAGCGAATGTCTCAGTATTTGGACACTGATGTAAACAAATACGAATACAGTCTTAGTAGCCGTCACCACATTTGGAAAGCTATATGTCTATTCATTTCTTCGTGTTCAAAGTATGTCTATTATGTGTAGACGCTACTGTGTATTGGACAGGTTGATAAGACTCTGGCCTGCTAAGAATAAGGAAATATTTCCTACCATGATTTTAAGATCCACAAAGCTAACGGTGGTACAGTTAAAAAGCTCAGGAGGGAGCCAGCCTTTCTCACTATTACAGTGCCGAACAGCATTCCCTGAAGAAAACAAAACAAAGGATTAACAAGACCTACAATAGTTCTGCACAAATCAATATAGAATTTGTAGAAAATTAGCTTTTTACTTTCAAATCTCTTAAAGAAAAACACATATTTCACCTTGCAAACTAGGATTCCTCAGCCTCAGGAAAGTTACACAGTTTATTGTTGTTCATAAACAGATTTCTCCAACAATGGTCTATGTTAGCCTCCAGATATCTGTCTGAACCTGTCTCATGCTAGTTGCCAAAGCATCTTTTGATGAATTAAGCAACCGTGAATCTAAGAAAGATTGTGCAATTCCTAAACACCAAAGATGAGAGAAACATCTATCCATTACAGGTGAGAACTCATTCGTTCAGTCAGGTGGGTATCCTGGATAAATGCTAGCTGCGCTTCACAACATGTGAGCACTGTCAGTATTACAGGTAAGCACATTGTTCACAGTGAACACTTTAAGCGACAAATGTAAATTCCTTTTTTCATTTGGACTTGTTTGGAAGCAGCTTTCTATTTAATTTAATTTATTCATTATTTCAAATTATTTGCCAACTAATTTCTACAGCTGTTTCTTGGTTTGTAGATTCCTTGTGAACAGCTGATTGTGGGTATTTGCTTTTCAAAAATTTTAGCTATGTTCGTTATCTCTGACTGGAAACAAAATCTCATGATATTGTTTCTGTTTCCTGACTGGCTGTGTGTGACCTAGGCTCAGGTTTCCAGTTCAAATATCCACATTTGCAAATACAAAATTTGCTTTCTGCCGATGTTCTGGAATGTTCACTTAAAATTTGCTGTTTCCACAGACATCTCTGCCTGTTCTCTCATTTGCTAGAATACACACAAACAATCACAAGAGGAATGCAAATATCATTGATGAAAATTTATTTTATGCAAAAATTTACATTAGTTGAAAATTTAAATAAAGTTAGCTTAAAAATGTAATTTACCCTACCCCTACCCGGCCCGGGAAGTTCTCAGAACTGGAGACTCAAGGGCTACCAATTTTCCTCAAACATATGGAGTCAATGCTGATACTCCATGGTGCTATTTTTAAAAGTTATACAATCATTTACAGTTCATTCCACTTGCAAATGATAACAACAGATAAGAGTTGGCAAGTGCAGAAATGAGATAAGTAGTTACAGAGATTTCATTTCCCACAAACAATTCTCCACAAGCTATGTGAGAATAATCTTATTTTAGTCCATTGTTGTAGTCTAGCAGACAAACATATTCAGTGAAACACTCACAGCTGCTAGTGTTTGCTGTCCAAGAGCCTTTCTTTTTCCCTATTCTCTTCATTAATAATACTTATTTAAGAAAAAAGCTCATATTCTCCAAATAAACAATGAATTTCAATAACAGAAACTTGCTTGGAAAGTGCGTTAGAATATTGTCTAATTTTCATATTAGATTGTCATTCACTTGTTTCCTTCATCCCACACACATACACTTTTGTCACATGTGATCCATCCCTTTAGATATAAAGGATAATAGTCATAACAAAATGGTGGAAGCACAGATGTGTCCATTGTAATCAATGTTTTATTTAGAAACATTAATGTAGCCCAAACCTGCAGCTGCTACTCCTCATACAGAAGGAGAAGTCATGCTTACATTCTTGATAAAATGCAATCATCAGGAACCTCAAATGATGCAGAAAGGTAAAGTGCTTGATGGAAAATTTTAGCTACATTGTACCTCTGAAGTTATATTAGCAGAAATTTAGTAAAGCAAATACCATATAAGTACTCCACATTTTATCCCTGTCTACATGAGTTATATCGCTAAAGGTCATGTGTAATCCATTATGCGCTGAAAACAAAACATAATAATTACTTTATACAGTGAATGGATACTGAAACATTTGACTGTGCTCATTTACATATATTGTTTTAGACTCTCTTTTCCATATTACATTCACTTGTTTATTTATCTACTGCATTTTTAATGTTCTGCCTTTCATTTGTTAACTGGAATGTGCTTTAATTAATTCTTGATATGGAAGTTATACCTAAATAAATCCTTCAGCTTGTGACAACCACAAGCTACACTGTAATCTCTAGACTTTTAAAATAAATTCTTCTCTATGTATACAAGTTTTTTCACTCTCATTTTTTCCCATACCAGAGCTTCAGATAAAAATGTTAATGTTCTACCCAGTCAACTTACCCACTGATCCCTTGGGACATGGCACAGCAGCTGGCTGTCCAAACTTGGTCTGTGGCCACCAAATGCCAGCTTCAAATGCTTTGGGACACCCATTGTAAATCACTGTGACAGGAATAAAGAAATAATGCAATTTTTCTAGCAATGTAAAGTTAGGGAAATAATAGTAAGAATACATTTACAGCTGCAGAAAGGCTTTCCCTGCACTTAGAACCTTACTGGAATCTCCAACAGCTTCCATAGGGAGCCATTTATATTTGTTCTCTTTTTAAAACCAGTGTTCCCCAACCTTTAACCTGAGTGCTATTCAATCGTGCAAGCAAAGACATACATGCCAAGGAAGTGTCATTATTAATTTGGGACTCTGGATGTCACACCATATACACTGTATAACTTTAGCCACCTTTCTGGGCGTGAATTTCCACTTCACTTTACCCTGAGACCAAGAACCAACCATCCATGTGGGAAGGTAAAATATACAAATCATTTGAAACCATCGTCAATGTGGCTTCATGGCTAGGCCAGCAGAGGGCACCCTAAGAGTGGTGCAATCATCTCCTCCTACACAGACTCCTTTACATAACTGATCTTAACAGGCATAGGGAGCAGGATGTGTTAGCGACTTGGTGCACAGCATCTCAATTTGAGGTTATGATGATGCTAGCAGACGGATTCATATATCTATGTTTCAGAAATAACAGGACAAGAATGTTTTGCTTTCTTCTTAACTAGCACTTTCCTCATTTGGCATAAATTAGATAAACTATTAGCCTCAGTTAATACTCTTCTATTTCTTTAGTAATAACACTTAATAACATTGAAAGTAATAACATTTTTAAAAAATGCTGGAAGCAGTTGATGGCTGAAACGTATGGTACCTTCGCAGCCTTGAATGGTAACCTCAGCAAAAGGATTGTCGCAACGGTTACACTGTCGCCCAATCACTCCAGGTTTACAAGGACACTGTCCTGTCTCCCTGTCACAGGATCGAGTATGAGAACCAGAAGGGAAGCAGTCACATGGATAACAGGTGTCACTGCTTTGTGGCCTGTAGTAGTTTGTCTGGAAAAATAAAGAGATAGACACACAGTATTTTAATTCTGCCATATTTCTTATAACCCCTTATTAATTATATTTCTTAAGGTCTTCCTGGATGGCTTGTGAGTCTGAAAAGAAGAATTAATGAGCGCCCAGACACTATGATGTTGGGGGCTTTAAAAGTGCACAGATAAAGAGGTTATTTATTTACACAATAACCTGAGTTCTTTGAGATGTTTTTCCCCAATGGGTGCTCCACTATAGGATGTTCATGTATCTGTGCAGGCTCAGCCAGAGACTGTGAAGCAGCATCTGTGGGCCTGCACCCATAAAGAGCAGCTCCTCATGCTCCCGTAGGAGGGCATAGGAGAGAGGCGCGGACCTGCCACCACTCAGTTCCTTCTCAATTGTGTAGCCAGAGACTCTGAAGCAGAGGGGAAGGAGGGCGGGAGGTGTAGCACCTAATAGGGACAAAACATCTCAAAGAACTCAAGTTACTGTACAAGTAAGTATCCTCTCCTTCTTCTTCATGTATATGTCCCTGTGAGTGCCCCACCATGGGAGGCTCCCAACCAGTAAATCAACATGCAGGTGGGTGCTGATGAGGCAAATCTGAGACAGTTTGAAACACTGCATCATCAAAGGTAGCATCAGCCCTGGAAGCAGGTAAAATGTCATACTGCTTCACGAATGTGAGAGCAGACCTGCAGATTTCCGCTATGCAACATCTTTCAAGAGGGCTATAGGTACGACTGAGCCCTAGTGGAATGTGCTGTCACTCTGTGAGGGGGCTTATTCCAGCAGTCTCCTAGCACATAAAAATTAAATTGAGAACCATTTCGACAGCCTTTGCAGGGAAATGACTGTCCCATCACTCTTTCAGCAAAGGACACAAAGAGTCTGGGAGAGATCCTAAAGGTCTTGGTCCTGTCTAAGTAGAGGGCGAGAGCCCTTCTGATATTTAGTGTGTGTAGGCTAGATTCCTTTCTGGAGGCAGGAGGCTCTGGATAGAACACTGGTAGATGGAATTCCTGATTAACACAGTATTCCGAAGAGACCTTAGGGAGGAAGCGGGGATGAGGAATTAGTGTGACCATGTCTCTGGAGGAGGTAGTGAATGGTGGGTCTGTCATGGGCACACCAAGTTCTCCCATTCATCTAGCTGAAGCGATGGCTATAAGGAATGAGGGCTTGAGGGAGAGGTGGAGGAGAGAACAGGTAGACATTGGTTCAAAGGGAGAGGGGGCATTCCTTAAGGCACAGAGACCAAAATTAAGGTCCCAGGGAGGAGCAGGGTTTCGTACAAGGGGAAACAAGTTGTGTGTCAGCCCTTAAGGAATCTGGTTGTGATAGAATGAGCAAAAACTGAGAAGCTCCCAATGGGTGACTGGAAGGCTGGGATAGCTGCCAGGTATATTCTGACTGAGCTCACTGACAGACCCTGAGTCTTTAAGTCCAATAGGCAGTCTAGGATCTTGCAGAATGGAATTTCTAATCTTGAGACGAATGAAGAGAACACCTGAAATAGAAATGTTTCCACTTCTGGAGGTAAGTTTTGTGAGTAGTAGGTTTCCTGCTACATAGGCGTACTCACTGGACATTATCTGAACAGGTAAGCTCCATGCTAGAGAACAATCTAGGAGCAATGCCTTCAGATTTGAAGATGAGATGTTGGGATGGTTCATGGTGCCCAACTTCTGTGACAAGAGATCCTGCTGGAGAGGAAGGCAGAGAGGCATTGCCACTGTGTGGTGATGGAGATTCTAGAACTGCACCCATCTTGGCCATGACAGCGCCATGAGGGTAACTCTGGCTTTTTTCCTGACTCCGTTTGAGGATGGTCTTGAGAATTCAAGGTAGAGGGGGGAAAGCATATTGCAGGATGCAGGGCCACAGTGTTATCAGAACATCTCCCAATGAATTGTGGCTGCATCCTCCCTTGGTGCAAAAAAGGCAACATGTAGTACTGGTTTGGCGGATGCTATGGAAGACAGAACCATTGAGCTCCCATTCATGGTCCTGATGGAAGTTCTTGCTTAGGGATTCTGAAGTTCTATTCTGGAGACCTGGTAGATAAATCGCCAAGATTTCTATCTGATGTGAAATGTACCAGTTCCTCAGTTTTAGCGATTCTACTCATAAGGACTAGGATCTTGCTCCACCTTGTTGGATTATATAATACTTTGCTGCCCTGTTATCCAGTGTTATCTTGATGGAGTGACCCTGTATGTTGTGAAGGAAGTGCTGATACATCCAGCGGACTGCTCTCAGTTCTAGAAAGTTGATGTGAAGTGTTATCTCTTGCATGGACCACTTGCCCTGAGCTGTGACCCCTTGGAGGTGGGCCCTCCAGCTATCCATCGTGAGGGTTTTTGAGGATGGAGGGTGTGAGAATGGGATTCCCCTGCAGACTTTCAGTGGCTCCTTCTGCCATGGCAGAGAGTCCAGTACTTTCAGAGGTGCTATCAGGTGTTTGGAGAGACTATGCCTGTTTGGGGTGTACACAGTCCAAATCCACGTCTGAAAGCACCTGAGGTATGACAACGCAGGAGTCATGTGGCCCAAGAGTTTTAAGCAGGTCCTTGCAGTTGTTTGTGGGCTGTATTGTATTGTTGCAATTAGGTTGGACATAATCCAGCCTCTCCTTGGACAGGTAGGCTTTGACACTTAGGGAACCCAGAGAGGGTTCAATGAAATCTTTCCTCTGGCCCGGAGTCAGTGTAGACCTCTTCCAATTGATACAGAGACCCAGGAACTGGCATAGGGCTAGTGCCTTCAGGGTTGCTGGCTGAACCTCTAGAGCTGACTGACCCTTGAGGAGCCAATCGTCTACAAATGGGAATACTGCAATGCCCACTGACATAAGGAATCCGCTACTGCTGAGAGGACCTTGGTAAAGACCCTTGGGGCTGTTGAGAATCTGAAGGGGAGAGCTTGGCACTGGCAATTATCTGAGCCTATTATGAAATGTAGGAAACACCTTTACCACTGGAGAATTAGGGTCAGGACGGGAGAAGTATTCCATTCTATGGACTGGAATATATTTATTATCTGCCCACCTACACATGAGAGGAAAAGTAGCAGGTGTTTGCCATAAGGAATGTGTAGGCCTCTTCTAGTGGGATCTGGAGGGATTCCACCACACATTTCACTAGACTCTGGAAGGTCGTAAAGTCATCAGCATAAGAAGGTAGTGGTGGCATTACCACTTCATCCAGGGAGGAGGAGGAATTGGCTGATGGGGGTGAGCTTCTCTCAATCTGTAGTTCTTGCTCTTCTTGTGCCTCTCCCAGTACCTTAGGGGCATACGGGACCAGAAGATGGTCAGTTGGTGCCTGTGAGTGATGCAGTTCTGGTAGATCTTGGGGTTTCTTTCTAACTCGTATCCTGTAAAACTGTTCACCCAAGTGTCTCCAGGGGGTCCAGTAAGGTGACTGAGGAGGAAGGGGATAGAGGAAATGCCCCCAAGGGTATTCATATCCCCGAGGTCCAGGGCACCTGGCATGCTCCAGAAGGTCTTTTTAGTGAAGGAACTCAGGGGAATGTGATAGTACCGTACTGAGATAGGGCCTTTTACCAAGATCTCAGAGACTGAAGTCTCCTACCCTCGGCTAAGGAGGGGGGCTCAGGCATTAGTGTCAGTACCCAGGGTTGGAAGTCTGACCAAAATACACTTTGTAGCTGATGGAGCGGTACTGGGAAGGGGGCTATAGTAGAGCTCCTTAATAGGGAAGACTCTGGTTTGTCTGAAACCAGAAGGTTGTCCAGGGAAAAGGATCTGGAAGGTGGTGGAGGGCTGTGATAGCTTATGGTCAGAGTCTGAGTTCGTACTGGAGTCAGGAACATGGGTCGGTGCCCAGGAGGAGATGGTGCATGTGGTACTGGAGAGGACAACGGAGCAGCTTCTCTGACCTTGGAGCTGTAGGAAGATGATGGTACCAGAGTGTGGGGAGAAACCCTGAGTATATCATGTGCCAAGAGGCGTCAGATGGTGCCGAGGGAGGAGCCCTCTGTACATGGAAGACTTCTCCGCACATGACTTCTTACATCAGAGGTGGGCAAACTACAGACCGCTGGCCACATCCAGCCCGTGGGACCGTCCTGCCCAGCCCTTGAGCTCCTGGCTGGGGAGGCTAGCCAGCCCCGGCCCCTCCCCTGCTGTCCCCCTTCCTCCGCAGCCTCAGCTCGCCGTGGCACCAGCACTCTGGGCGGCGGGGTTGTGAGCTCCTGCCGGGCAGTGCGGGCAGCGCGGCTGGCTCCGGACGGGTGGCGCGGCTGCTAGTTCTGCTGCTCTGAGTGGCATGGTAAGGGGGTGGGGAGGTTGGATAAGGGGCAGGGGACCCTGGGGGGACAGTCAGGGGACAGGGAGTGGTTGGATGGGGTGGAGGTTCGGGGGGGGGGGGGTCAGTGGACAGGAACGGGGGGGGGGGGGGGTTTAAGATAGGTGTTGGAGTCCCGGGGGGCCTGTCAGGGGCGGAGGTGTGGATTAGGGTTGGGGCAGCCAGGGAGCAGCCTCACTGTCTTCTCTAGACCTGCCTTTAAACCTTGAGCAGACCTTGTAATTTGATGGGATATGGGTGTCTCCAGAAGTGCCCATTACTACAAGGAAAACATCTGTGGCAGGTCTGTCAGGGCTTAAACCCCAGGGTCTTCACCATAACCCGATGTGAAAAAGCATTAAACCAAAAGTCCTGGAGAGGGAGGACCTCCTTTTGAATGCACAACTTTGATTAAATTAAATAAAAATAAGTAAATAACTAAATAAAGTGAGAACGAAAAACTCATAGTGAGAAAAGGTGGGAAGCTGTAGGCACCAAGTGCTCCCTCTTGAGCGACAGGCGGGTGAAAAGGAACCGAATGGTGGCGGGTCTGTCCCTTCCTATATGGCCTTCGTATGGGAGCATAAAGAGGTGCTCTGCACAGGTGCAGGCCCAGAGATGCTGCTTTACAGTCTCTGGTCGAGAATGTACAGGTGCTCACACATCCTGTGGTGGAGCACCCATACCGACATGCACCTGAAGAAGAAGAATTATCCTATGATTATCACTGCTCATAACAAGTATGGGAAATAGTTTCTGTTAACTTTTGTCTCTACTGTAACTGATACAGCTGATGACATTGCTTATCATCATCAGTAGTTCCTTCTAATATCCAGGAGTGCCTTTGCCTTCATTCTATTATACTTTTCTCTTCATTTAAGCCCAATTGAAAAAAATTATATTTGCGATCAACCTCTTAAAGAAGGTACAATTTATACTAACAATTTATAAGGTACAATGAACTGCGTAAATAGTAGGTCACTGCATGGCAAAAAGCCACGGGATCCTGAACATGAAAGCTCTGTGTGGGGAGAGCTCCCAGTGAAGTCAATGGGAGGTCTGCATGCAGAGTACTTGCAGCATCTGACCACGGTTTGCAAAAATGAGTGTAACTTACATGCCAAAAGATGAGCTTGCTTCATCTTACACAAGTCTGTTAGTTGTTTCTTCAGCTCCACCCTCCTTCTGCCACCCTCCTTCTGCCTTATGGTGTGAAAGTTACTCTTACTCGCATACCCACAGAATATCCAGCTAGCACAGAATACACTGCTTTACTTTTACACCCCCATACTGGTGACCCAAAGCCTGGCCAATTTACACCATTACTGTTAACATTGAATTTTCTATCATGTAATCATGTAGGGCCTGATCCCCAGCTCTGCTTGGTTTACTTTCAGAACTGAGGGGTAGAGTGGAGGGCCACCTTTCTGTCTCCTGATCTTAAGGTCAAACTTTCCTCTTACATATACATGATTTCAGTAAGGCTTTTGACGCAGTGAAATGTGACATTCTCACAAGGAAACTTGGGAAATATGATCTGGATGAAATTACTACAAAGTGGGTGCGTAATTGGTTGAAAAACGAAACAGAAAGTTTCAAGTTTACATAGAGCTCTTCTTCAGGTCTAGACCAGACCAGACCTGAAGAAGAGCACTGTGTAAGCTCGAAAGCTTGTCTCTTTCACCAACACAAGTAGGTCCAATAAAATATATTACCTCATCCAACCTGTCTCTTTGAGAGTGGGGTCATATTCTGATTTTATCAAGACCTTTATAAAACAGAGGATCAGAATTTGGCCCCTTATTCTCTCTCCTTTGCTTGCAATAATATAGTTAGTAATGACAAAAAGGAAAGAAGATCTGCATTATATGGCTAAAATGAAGGACTAATATCAGAAAAAAATCTGATTCCCTATGAAAAATAATTATGTTCTATATGATACAAAGCACATTTGTGCAGGAATGTATATTTTACATTGCAGTTATCCAACTAATTATGTTTTAACTTGAAGAATATTTCCACTAAACAGAAATTCTTTTCTTACCTTACACTGACACTCTCCATTAGTCTTATTACAGTCAGGATCAAATCCTTTACTGATCTCACAATTACATGGACCACAAATGGGATTTCCCCACCAGCCTCTGGGACAAGGCAAGTCAATTCTACAAAATAAAACAAAATAGAAAGGAGGCTCTTTTAAGTTCACTTCTGAGAGGAAAAAAGTCACTGGGCCAAAATTTGCTCATAGTTACATTACTGAGAGTATAATTTACCCCAGTGCTGTTGCCACAATTCAGCACATACAATAAAAAATAGAAACGGCTTTTGTTCTGCAAGATCATTTCTCAAACTGGCATTGAGTCCAGCTCCTCTCTCTTCAGTCTCTGACAGACAACACTCCTGATTCTGTGCATCCCAATAACCTCCTCCCTGCTGCTTATTTATGGCAAGACAGGCTGCTTTCAGTGCATTCAGAGAGCAGGTTGAATTCTGTTATTCCCTGCAACTGCAGGGCTAATATTCTTATGTATTTTTATGAGTAAAATGTAAATGATGAGTGCTAAAGGATTATAACAGGAGTCTTTGTAAGTGATGCCAATTGGACTATCTGCCTTTCTGGTCCAGACAATGTGACTGGTTTTGGAAACAGCGCAACCAATATGTGTAGCTGTACAGTGCAACAACAGAGAGGGTCCAGGTTGCCGTTTCCAAGAGGACTGATACGGCAGATGAAAACACACAAGCGACACACAAAAGGGGATAAACACAGTACATTACATGAGACTTTCCATTTCCCTTGGACTTCATGAATTACCCATATTGCACTCAAATGGGACAATAGATGAGAAAGTGTTTGCCTCTCCATGGCCAGCTGGCTCCTTATGAGAGGGAAGGGGTAGGATACCAAGGAGCTCCTGTTCTGTAGAACTCCTAAGTTCTACAGGAACAGAGCTGAACTCTTGCTGTGCTTAGGAGCTCTGCAGGACAAGGGATCTGCCAACTTCTATTGTTATCAGCTCTCAAATGACAAGGGGAATTTTTGTTGAAACAAAAAAGGGGGGCCACTGCCTTATGCTCACGGAAGGAATAGGGGAACTGGGAAAGATCAAGACATTGAACAGTAAAAATAATCCTCTTACTTGCTCTCACAGTATTGCCCATAATAGCTTTGTCCACATTCACAGGTGTACCCATGGGATGAGCTAGGTTTACGGACACAGGTGGAGATATGCTCACATGGATTCAGGTTACACACATCAACACAGTCTCTCCCAAAGTACCCTGGGGAGACAAGGTTATAAGATTACAGCACCCAATGTAATTTACGATTTGCATGTCTCGGAAAGACCATCTATTTTAAGCTTATACACTAATAACACATCATGGATAATCAGTAGATTTCCCCAGAGATACTGTCAAAAAAGATCGCTTTTTACTGCGAGGGGAAAAAAAGGTAACAGGCTATACTTTACAACAGTTGGCTAAAACACTTTGGGTGCCCTTGGATCAATAGCTTCTGATTGCTTGCTCAGGTCATGTGTTACAAATAGCTCTATATTCTCTTTCTGCAAGTTCAGGAGGTGACTGAACTTAGGCAGGCACACACCTCAAAATGAAGACTGACAAGAGAAAAGTTTCAAAATGTCCTTTTGGGGCCTTGGGGTGTAAAACATAAATCTAACACTCGAAAAGTTTGTGTGAGAAATACGAGAACACAGAGAAGATGAACTTAAAAAAATTGCAAATAATATCAAAGCCCTTTGCAATATAACTAAAACCAGATACAATTCCAACGTTCTAACTGTTATGCCCAATTTTCATGCAGACTCCTTTACCTGGGTCACAGACACAGGAGTAGCTGTCCCAGTCATCAATGCAGTAGCTGTGTTGGGGACATGGACTGGAATCACACGGGTTGTCTACTTCGCAGCCTTCCTTTATATTGATCTTGATTGCCTGTTTCATGTTCAACGTAGCTACATTCGTAGAAGTCTCCCCCATTCTTACTCCCTGAGCACAGAAAAACAGTAACTTCAACTAAGAGATTCTTCCTTTAGGATATAGTGGTACATATACCGAACAATGCATCTCACTAACTTCTTTAATCTTCCAGTTTTCTATATACATGTGATCTGCTTAGTCAGGTGCCAGATTTTTTTTTAAAAGTGTTGGACTTTGATTTAAACCAAGAAGGGAAAGAAGAAATTTCTTGAGATCAAAAGAGACTGGATTCCTACATGAAGAAAAGGGCAATGTTTAATATTTTGGTGCTTGCATATGTTATAAGGATTTAAAAGTTATCCAGAAAACAAAACTCAGGAGGAAAAGGATAATAAATTATTTCTTTCAGGTATCTTCTCATAAATGCAAGCTACGACATATTTTATTCTTACCTGCATACAGCCATAAAAACCCTGCTGCACTGAGACTTGATCTCCAGAGATACCTCCCACAATGATGCTTTTCATTTTGAGTCCAGGGAGCTGATTTCCAATCTGCACAGTGCTCTGTTAAAGAAACAAAAGGACAGTGGATAAAGGGGTCACTGCACTATTATCCTTTCCAAGACAGAGAATGGCTTTCCTTATAGATGCACTAATCTGATAGCAATTGACAGTAGGCTAAAATAGAAAAATTCATAATGAAATGAAGAGCTATTTATCTGATCTTAATTTCACAGGCATGGTCAAAAGATAAAACTCCACTGATTTCAACGGGTTTACACTAAGTGTAAGTCACTGAAGAATCTGGACCATACACTGCTTGCAGTAGGAGCAGTATATGGTATTTGTTTACCATCCCTTCCCCATTCCCTTCTTTTTAAAGGCCCTCTGGATGATGAAAGAAAGGCCAAGTTATGATGCTATCTCACCTGATACATCCCATAGTCCAAGGACATAACAGCCAGGTACTTGATGTCTTTGCCATCTTTAGCACTCTTTAACTCTATTAACAAATGATGCCATTCACCATCACTGACTCGTGACTGGGTCATCTTCAAACTAGCAACCTGGTTCAGGCCATTGTAAACTTCAAATTGCACATAGTTGTTCAAGATCTGCAGGAAACAAATATCATCTCTATTTATCGCTGCAATACTGACTTATTCTCAGATGAAGCTCACGGTGGACCACCAGTATGAGTGCAGGCAAACAATACTTCTTACAGGAATGAACTGTAACCTGGGAAAAACTTGTAAGTGGTAACATCTCCCAACACAATTTAGGGAATTCTGCTTCTAACCCACAAAGAAAGAGAAGGAGAAGAAGAAGAAGAAAATGACAAAGACAAAAATGAGGAAGAAGAAGAAGAAGAAAAAAAAAATGACATGGAGTCTGAATTAGAAACACAAGTCAAATCTTTGTGTTAGGACAGAATTCAGCACATCTTGGATAGTGAGGCTAAGCCACCTTTCTCAATAACTGAATTTAGCACTAAAAGTGCTTATATTCAATTTCAATCTATACTTCTGGTTTCTGCCTTATTCAGGGAAAGTGTAAATACAATGGGCAGGTGAACACAGCGGACATCATTGGTTGACTACTACCTCTGTCTACACGTATTTCATGATAGGTAGAACAGAGTTCTTCCATTTTATGTTAACGTATACTTATACTTCCCAAGCTTTTGCATTTTATAGAAATGCATCTTGTTACACAAAGCTTTTGAACTGTAAAGTGAACAAGGGGAACAAGGTGATGACATCTACAGTATTTGATTTTACATATGTTACTTTTAGCTACATGCATGAAGATACATATTTAGTTTAGCCCTGTCAGTTGATATTTGGGGAAATTTTCTGAATTCTGTTCCAGGTTAAGAATGCCACACACTTACCTGAATGTTGATCTTGGATGAAGTTCCTGCATTAGCTTGCATTAACATGCCATTAACTTTCCGGGTCCTGAACATGAGTCCAATGTACCATGGTACAGAGATAGTAATATCAAGGTCACTCCAGACAATAATGCTCTCACCACTGAAACGCTGGGGAGAAGGCATTACTGTAAAACAAGAGACAAGAGATAAAAAAAAAAAAATTCAATCTTTTAACACAAGGACTTAGAGCAAAAACAATACAATTTGCCATGGGTTTTTCATCTGCAATTTTTTTTCATAAATGGTCCCTATTCACAACTTATGTAAGAAGGAAATATAAAACACTGAAGCCAACGGGGGTTGCTCCTGCTTATGTCAGGGCTAAATTTGGCCACACTTCTATATAGCGAGCAACCGATCAATTACCATAGATACTACAATTGTCCTGATAATAATTATATCATTTGCCAACAGTTACCACATATCATGGCTATTACACTTATTTCCTGTTTTAAATCCAGAAGAGAGACTGTAGTATCTCGGAAAACATTATCTGGTAATTGTTGTCTTCATAATGGTGACCACCTGATTTTGCCTACAATAAAAAATGAAGTCCTAAAATCATAATACAAATAGGTTTGGGCTATTCTTGCATAATGATTTCTCTATATCTGATGAAAATTAAGTTCTATTGTTTGTTTTATTTTAGTCTAATGTGTTACTGTTTTTATGTATACCATTGCTAATGATATGGAATCCAAAACCAAATTACAATACTGTAAGTGTGTTTTGTCCCATAGTCAAGAGTCGAGAACTGCTAAAAATGTGTTGCTGTTTTGAACAGGGGCCATAAAAATTAGAGAAAGTGACGGAGATAGAGAATCATGCTGTCTGTTAAATAACCTTTTTTTGGTCTCAATTGAAGGGCTCAGCTCAAGATTGAAAGCAGATCTTCATTAACATCTTATACTAAACAGGGTCTTTTCTTCTTTTCTATGATGTGTTAACAAACTCCTTTTATAAAAGAAGTGTGTTATAAAACCATAAAAATATTGTCATAATATCTGCACGAGATTTCATTAGTATAAATACCTTACTAACATGAAAAGTACCTCAGGTAAATTTTGTAGGATACCACAATGGCAAGAAACAACATAGTATTATGGACTTTATTAGCAGTTTATGCCTCATTTTATTGTTATTAAGCCAGTACGTTTTCTTATGAAATCACCAGTAGCTCCATATTTTTGCCAGTTGCCTCAGGTATATAGAAAATAACTGAAGACATCTCTACTAAAGCTAAATAAAAACCTCTGGGTGCTACTATGTTACAGAGAGAGATGTTTCAGGAGAGAGAAATTAAATAAAAAACAGTTATTTGTTTGTACTGTAACTGTTGTTGTTGGAGGTGTGACGCAGGCGTGTATCCCACACAGGTGTGCGCACGCCCAGTGCACTGGAGCTAGAGAATGTTGCTTAGCAGTACCTGTAGCAGCGGCACTTGTACCCCATGGCCATATACCCTACCCTGGCTATATGGGGTGGCACTGCCCATCTCCTACGTTCCTTCGCACCAAACCTCAAGAACATAGACTCCAGTGTAGAGGGGATGGATGGTGGCTTGTGGAATGCATTTCTGCATCACATCTCAAAGAACAATCGTTACCATACAGGTAAGTAACTATTTTTTTCTTCTTTGAGTAGATGCAGCTGTGTATTCCATGTAGGAGACTCACAAGCAGTACTTGCAGGTGGGGCTCAAAGTCTATTTAAACAAGGCTTGCAGGACTGCCTTCCCACAGTTTGCATCTGCTCTGGATGCAGAGGTAATGGCATAATGGTTCGTAAAGTAATGTACGTACAGATGACCAAGTGGCAGCCCTGAAAATGTCCAATACTGGAATGCCACTTAAAAACACCATCAAAGTAGCTCGCGCTCTCGTAGAATGAGCTCACACCCTTTGAGGGGGCATGGTCAGACTACTTTGTATGCTATCTTGATACAGGAAGTTATCCACCTAGAGATCATTTGCTAAAAGAGACTGTCTGTCCCTTCATTTGGTCTGCATATGACACAAACAGATGAGGCAAAGTGGGAAAAGGTTAAGTCCTGTCAGGTAAAAGGCTAGACATTGCTTGACAGTCAACGTTTGGAGATGTTGCTCTTCGGGGGTTGAATGTGGCTTAGGAAAGAACACAGGTAAATACATCACCTGATTCAAATGAAACTAGGAGGCCACTTTAGATAAAAACTTAGGGTGTGGCCACAAGGTCACTTTGTCTTTGGAGACCTATGTGTAAGGAGCATCTGCAATCAAAGCCTGCAGCTCATACACTCTCTCTGCCGATGTTATTGCCACTATGAATGCAGTTTTTTGACACAAAAGAGAAAAAGAAGAAAATGCCTAAAGCTCAAACGGAGACCCTATCAGAGTCGCTAGGACCGTATTAAGGTCCCACAAAAGAACTGGTTCTCTCACCGGCAGGTGGAGACGAAGGTCTCCTTTCAAGAACCTTGCTACCATGGTATTCAAAAATACTGACCTCCCATGGATGGGTGGGTGAAATGCTGAAGTCACCACCAGGTGCACCCTCAGTGAGCTACGTGCAAGACGATGACTGACAATGTAACAAATGTAAAAGTATAATTAGGCAGACCAAAAAAGCATTTGAAGATCAACTAGTGAAAGACACAAAAACTAACAGCAATTTTTTTTAAGTACATCAGAAACAGGAAACCTGCCAATCAGTGAGGCCACTGGACAATCGACGTGCTAACGGAGCACTCAAGGAAGACAAGGCTGTTGCGGAGAAGTTAAATGAATTCTTTGCATCAGTCTACACTGCAGAGGATGTGAGGGAGAGTCCCAAACTGGAGCTATTCTTTTTGGGTGACAAATCTGAGTAACTGCCCCAGACTGAGGTGGTTCTGAAACAAACTGATAAATTAAACAGTAATAAGTCACCAGGACCAGATAGTATTCACCTGAATTCTGAAGGAATTCAAATATGAAATTGCAGAACTACTAACTGTGGTACATAATCCATTGCTTAAATCAACCTCTGTACAAGATGAATCGTGGACAGCTAATGTGACGCCGATATTTTTAAAAGACTCCAGAGGCAATCGTGGCAATTACAGGCTGGTAAGCCTAACTTCAGTATCGGGCAAACTGGTTGAAACTGTAGCCAAGAACAGAATGATCTGACAGATAGTTGAACCTGATATGGTGGGGAAGAGTTAACATGGCTTTTCTAAGGGAAATCATGCCTGACCAATCTATTAGAATTTTGTGAGGGTGTCAACAAACATGTGGACAAGGGTGATTCAGCGGATATCGTGTACTTGGACTTTCAGAAAGCCTTTGACAAGCCCTGGGATAATTCTGGTCAGTTTTATGGGACTTCCTCCTCAGCATCCCTGAAGCGAGTGAGTGGTTCTTCCATCTCTTGGGGAAGATGGCAGCACTGGAATGCGGAGTGGCCTCATTCACCAAGTCCAAAGGTGACTGCTGACCAGATGTGAGCGTTGGTGCCAAAAAAGCCCTTATGGCCTGCTTGGGGGTGCGGCTTCAAGTGCAAGTCTCTGGCCATCTGGTTGCTTTTGGTGAACAACTTACAGATAGAATACGGCTCCCTTGTGTGCCCTCGCCTAAACACAGCAAGCACCTGCTGTGTGGGGGGTCACTATTAGAAATCGATGCTCTCCCCGCCCCATGACGGGCAGTGCTTGAACCTTGGAGCGGGTGTCACACAGGAAGTCCTAACTAAATCTAACTTAACCTTTACTAACACTATCCACGGTACAGTAGAACCTCAGAGTTACGAACACCAGAGTTATGAACTGAACGGTCAACCACACACCTCATTCGGAACCGGAAGTACACAATCAGGCAGCAGCAGAGACCAAAAGGAAAACAGAAGGCAAGTACAGTATAGTATTGTGTTAAACGTAAACTACTTTAAAAAAGGGGAAAGCAGCAGTTTTCTTCTGCATAGTAAAGTTTCAAAGCTGTGTTAAGTCAATATTCAGTTATAAACCTTTGAAAGAACATAACATTTTGTTCAGGGTTATGAACATTGCAGAGTTACGAACAACCTCCATTCCCGAGAGGTTCATAATTCTGATGTTCTACTGTACTACTAACTATATAAAAACTACATACATGAAGGGAAATTCTCAGAAAAACTGAGATAGAGAACGTGAGGTGATAACCACACACAGCTCTGACTCCAGTCAGAGGCAGTGAGAAGGAACTGAGGGGAGGGTTGGGGCAGTGCTGCCTCATATAGCAAAGGGAGGGGCTACAGCCCTAAGGCGCAAGGGCCACCCTTTCGGGTCCGGCTAGGCAAATTTCTCCAGCTCCAGTGAGCTGCGCTCGCACAGTACACGGCTGCATCTACTTGAAGAACTATATACGTATCTCTTTTGGTGTTGAAGTGGTAAACAAAGCAGGCAGTACAAGGGTGGTAATTTGCCCCAGTGTATCTCGGATTACTTGATTCTAATTAACAGATTAAGCACAAAGGAAATGGCTCTGAGGCAACAGGAAACCTTTAACGAATTTCAAATCTTCCAGAGCCAGGTTGGCGAGTTGTCTGAATTACCCAGCCTTTAGGCAGCGAGTATGCTCTTGTGCAACTAATAAAATATCTGCCATAGCAGCACAGAAGTGAATGCTCCAGTGTTAGGAAGAAGCCCCTAGCATTGCCCCAGTCTCTAATCTTGAGCAAATATTCTTACACAGTGAACCACTGGGCACAGCCTTCAGTGAAAAGCACCTCATTGTCAGAGTTATGTCCTGCAGTTAGGTCCCCATCCTGCAACACTCATGTACATGTAACTCCCACTGAAGTAGATGGGAATTTTGTGTGCGCAGAGATTGCAAGATCAGGCCCTTAAAACAGCTGCTCTACAGTACATATCGGTAGATGACAGAGGTACACGTTCACCTCAAGGGATATTAGAACCCGTAAGGCTTAAGCTGCTGCTTGCAATTTGAAACACAGCCCTCTAATTAGTTGTGCCTCTTTTCTAACTCCTAAGTTTTCCCATGCTCTACAGCAAGATGTTGTTGCCAGCTCACCACAAGCAGACAGGGAAGGAAATGGACAACAGTATTCATCCGATGAAGTGAGCTGTAGCTCACGAAAGCTTATGCTCAAATAAATTTGTAAGTCTCTAAGGTGCCACAAGTACTCCTTTTATTTTTGCGGATACAGACTAACACGGTTGCTACTCTGAAAAGAATTCATAGTGTAGCGTCCCCATTTTGAATTCTCCTCTGTAAATAATCAGTACTCCACAGTTCAATACTGTTGTATACATTTGACTTGATTCACTCTTGACATATAGTTTCACCCCCTCAGAGCTCCTCTCCCCTAAAGGTCTCATCAACGGAGAGCAGCTTTAAAGTGCAGTCAGAACTCCACAGGAGCCCAGCCAGTGGAGGGAAAAATTGAACTCTGAGAAACACAGGTCTGCAATCAGAACCTCATGTATTCCACAGCTGTGGCATTTGCCACAGAATCCACTCTTTGCCTATCCTTTGCTGCAGAACTGTGCTCCAAAATCTAAACTTTCATTTTTAAAATAAATTTTATGTTTCTAGCTCTCGTTTGCAAGATAACCTTGGCAATATGAACTGAGTGTAAATGATGCAGCGATGTCTACCTGATCCTGCAGACAGCCTGAAACAATAGCTCTGAGGGCTCATCCATTCATCTGATGGAGGAGCGAATACTGTACCCTAAACATGATTATTTAAATGTCAACATTGCTTACATTTTCACTGCTCATCATTTTTGCAGAAACACCCAGAAACATTGTTTAGCAAACAACCTCAAACTGCTTCCCACACCACCCTGTGTTCCAAAAGCTCCGATGTCCCCTATCCAGCATCCCCCTGACTTCTGTAACACAGCTGTGTGTGGTCAATATTATAATCTCTGGCAATCTGAAAATGTGGGGAATGTAAACAACATTTGGGCTACTTTTATGCTTCCTTTATTCTTTTTCATAATTAACTTGTTAAAATATCTCCGTTTTTTAATTTAAATGAAACTATCACCAAATGTCCTGTCTGCCTCACCAGAGGGCCACAGGATCAAGGGACCCTGCTACAGAACTTAATTCCAGCTTGCTGTGGAGGACATGGGGCCTTGTCTACAGATGACAAATGTAAACATACTGGTTTGTTGTTGGGTTTGCTAATGCTCCATTTAGATTTCCACACACCCAAGCTGCTAGATGAAGGTTTCTTCTTCCATTTATGCTTTGTCTTCCTCTAACCCCAAGGGGACTCCTAGCTATTGGTCTAATGAATTATTACTTGTGTTATGGTAGTGTCCAATTGTGCTAGACACTGGATAAACACACAGGATGACATTGTAAGGATAAGGCCTTTTCCTGTAGCCATATGGTAAGGTCTGAGGCCTTTGTCTGCAGCCATATTAGGAGAACAGCAGCCATGAGCTAAGAAGCAGGAAGTCACATCCTCACATTCCATCTAAATTACATTTTGTAAAGCCATGTTGTATTTTGTCCCAATTACCATTGACCTCAATGTCCTTAACTACTTTCTCCTTCAAAAATTTTTTTTAAGACCTTGCATACTACAGATGTCAAACTAACAGGCCTGTAGTTACCTGGATCGCCCTTTTTTTACCTTCCTTAAAAATAGGAACTATGTTTGCAATTCTCCAGTCATATGGTACAACCCCTAACTTTACAGTTTAATTAAAAATTCTTGCTAATGGGCTTGCAATTTCATGTGCCAGTTCCTTTAATATTCTTGGATGAAGGTTATCCGGGCCCCCCGATTTAGTCCCATTAAGATGTTTGAGTTTGGCTTCTACCTCGGATGTGGTAATATCTACCTCCATATATCCTCATTCCCATTTGTCGTCCTACCATTAACCCTAAGCTCCTCATTAGCCTTATTAAAGACTAATTTCCTTAATTTTTTAAAGTTAGCCTTTTTGAAATCAAAAACCCTAGTCACAGATCTGTTTTTGTTTATCCTTCCATTTAGTTTGAACTGAATTAGCTCATGATCGCTCGAACCAAGATTGTCCCCTACAACCATTTCTTCTATGAGGTCTTCACTGCTCACCAAAACCAAATCTAAAATGGCATCCCCTCTTGTTGGTTCAGCAACTACTTGGTGAAGGAATCCATCAGCTATCGTATCCAGGAAAATCTGAGCCCTATTATTATTACTAGCACTTGTTCTCCAGTCTATATCTGGGAAGTTAAAGTCTCCCATGATCACAAAATTCCCATTAGTATTTACTTCTTTAAAAACATTAAAGAGGTCTCTATCCATATCCAAATCGGATCCCGGCGGTCTATAGCACACCCCAAGCAATATCCCAGGGGAGGCTCTAGTAGCTTTCTTCCTCAATGTGATTTTTGTCCAGACAGACTCCGTCTTATCCATTCCATCACTTATTTCTTTACAGTCTACCTCATCATTGATATACAATGCTACTCCACCACCTTTGCCTTTATTTCGGTCTTTCCTAAACAGCACATACCCTTCAATACCATATTCCAGTCATGACTACTATTCCACCATGTTTCTGTTATCCCTATAATATCTGGTTTCACTTCCTGCACTAGTAGCTCTAGTTCCTCCATTTTGTTACCTAGGCTCCTTGCATTAGTGTACAAACATCTTAATTTTTGCTGTTTCGCTTTGCTTACATTCTTTACCCGATTGGGCACAGACATTCTACTGCCAATATTACCTATTAGATTGGTATATACACTGCCCTTCCGCCTTATGTCCATTCTCCTATCCACGGCTGTATCCTTTCTTACTTCATTTTCTTTCCTCTCAAAGAGAAAATCTGGCGTGGAGATTACTTGTACATCTCCCAACCATCTCCCCTGAATTCCTAGTTTAAAGCTCTCTGATGATCTGATACTTTTTTTCTTGGTATAATAGGTCAAGGAAATATGAATTTGATACAACTCTTGACCTTTCTACCCAAAACCAGGAGAAAGAGAGAAGAGAATCAGGCCCCTTGACTTCAATGGAATTATTCCACCTTTACACCAGTATGAATGATATCAGAATTAGGCCCTGCCATTTTAGCCAATCATCCAACCCTGCAGTTTCAGCACAATTAATCTCACTGGAGAGATTAACCAGTCAGGTGCTATATAACACATGATGGAAACCAGCCAATGGTTGACAAAGCTACCTGTCATCAGGCAACATCACAAATGAGGTCTTTCTTTTTGAGGAACCATCATCCAATAATCACTCTAGCATCTATTTCCTGCTAGCGGAAAGGAAGAGTGTGCCTAATTTTCTTTGGCAACACCAGAATAAGGAAACCGCCTGCTCAAACTGCAAAGAAGTATGAGTCAGATTACACCAGTGTACATCTGGAATAATTCCATTCACTTCAATGGAGTCACTCCAGATTTACACTAGGGCAGGTGAGGCTAGAATCTGAACTTTTATTTCTTAAAAAGCAACCTAAATCTAGGGGATTTTCCCCTTAGAATGGGAGCATCACTACAAATTAGCAACCTGTACTAACCCAGGCTAGCTGCTATTCCCATTTAGACTGTGGGTCTGGGGCTGTAATGCCAATGCTGCTGTGCCTGAACCTCAGCCTCCAGCTATGGTTTTCCTAATGAGGAACCTCCCTTACTTCCCCAGGAAAGGAACTGGGTCCAAATTTTTCACTCCCTTATAAAGCACACCTGTTGCTCCTTTCCTATATTTTATTAACAAGTTTTACGTATCTATACACAGTGTTTTCAGTCATAAGTATAGCCCAATAAAATATAAAGTGTTCTTATTAAGGAGGCTTCAGAGTAGCAGGCATGTTAGTCTGTATCCATAAAAAGAAAAGGAATAAATTTGTTAGTCTCTAAGGTGCCACAAGTACTCCTTTTCTTATTAAGGAGGGATTGCCTTCCGCTGAAGGAAGTAATAATTAAGTCCATGTTCATTTTGGGCATGATCCAAAGCCCACTAAAGTCAAAGGGAGTCTTTCCATTAATTTCAATGTGCTTTGGATCAGATGATTTTATTTTAAGCAAATTACGAATAGTGCCAAGCTTTGTAGAACTAATTCACTAATGTTAGTAAATAGATAATAGGAAAAGATAAAAGCTGTTACTGTTTATCCCAATAGGATTTCTGATTGATATTTTCCTGCTTTTTGAACCAAAAGTCAGCAACCATCCTTAATATATAGATGAGCACACACAGTTATTTCAAATATATAATGGATGAATTTCACACTTTATTGCAATATTCCATTATCTGTCCCCTAAAGCATCTCAAACTTTCATATACATTATGAGATGTTAATTATTAAAAACTAAATGCCAAAACACACAGGTAAACTTGAGGACACATACACTGGGAGCCTTGTGCACCTACCTTGCTCACAGTTTTTCCCACCATACTGCAGGGGGCACTCACAAGTGTAGGTGTTCCATTTATTCACGCATGTGCCTCCATTTTGACACCAGTTAGTATCACAGTAGTTCTTCTGAGCTGCACAACCTGGAATTTAGAAAGCGGAGCTATTCAGCCTAAAACCATTCCACATCTGTGTATTTGGTAATGGTGGTTTCATCACACCAAAACAGACTTCAAATGACTGTAACAATAAGTTTCTGAGTGACCGTCTCTGGGCTTTTTTCAATTCTGAAGGGAAAGGAAATCATTAAAGCATTACAACACTTTGAGAGCCACATGATCAAAAGAAAGCAAGAAACCGCTCAGATAAAGACAAAGGGCTTAATTCTGGCGTAACTCTACTGAAGCCAGTGGAGTTATACTATGTAGGAATGTGCCTCCAAATCAGAAAGCAACCAAACTGAAATCTTTCTTTGTTCTACTTCCCCTGAAACAGGAGCATATTTACCTAGATGAAAAACTGAATTGTGTTCAGCTAATTTTAAGGTAAAGACACAATCTGGCAAAAGCCAGATAATTCAAAGTTAGTGCTGAAGTTCCACTCTCAACTCATGGTCATTACTCATTAATTACCTGATAAGAATACACAGGATCTGAAGTGAGTGCCTCCCCTAGTGCATCACTGAACTAGACCTCCACCAGGCTGTGAGAAGAAGGAACTAACTACTTTTACACAACAGTGATTTGCTCTGCTCTGCCCTGCCCCGTGGATATCTGAGCACCACTTCCCACTTGCCGCCTCTTCCAATACAGGAGCCAGACAGCTGAGACTGTACTCTGAAACTGGTCGCTTTATGAGGCAGTACAGCAGTATTCAGCAGGCCAGAAGAAGAGCAGCTTATGTTTCATTTTTAAACCACAGCTTTTAAAAACTCATGATAAGTATGCACAAGCTTCTGAGCAGCTTGCATTTCAGGTTTGGAGAGTTACTGCAATTGTTTTAAAGTATAACCAGAATTGGTTAAAATATTCCACTCTTCTTGACCTCATTACACTTAGTTTCAGAGCAGAGTGAGCTTTAATAGCTGAGATGCAAACACATGAAAATGGAGGGTTATTAAAAGAAATTCTGGTGCCACTGTTACAGTTCAGGGCAAATGTGCCACTCAAGTACCGCCTTGCCATCAGAGTGCATGAAACACGATTTAGGGCTAAATTCTATGTATGAATTTCACCTCACTCAGATAAATGGGGTACATGCAGGGGATTTATACAGTGGCCAGGCTAGAAAGACTAGAATACTTTCCCCTTATTTTCCAGACTGCTCCATGGTGGCTACTACAGCTTCAAAGGTGCAACAGCTTCTGTGGCTGTTATATTTCTCCCAGAGAGATGGCAGAAGGGTTGGCAGTGAAGAGTAAAAGCGTGTTTCCCTCTCCCCATAACCCTATCCAACCTGCTCTGCACTAGGTTTGGGCAAACTCCTTATTCGTACTTCCAAATCCTCCCCTCCACTGTTCAGCTGAGCTGAAATAGTTCCAAGACGAATTGGGCCTTCCATATCCAATGGCAGCATTGCGGGGGTAGGGAATGTAGGAGGAGGGCAGGATTTCTCCTGAGGGGAAAAATTTCAAGGACTGTCATAGCAAAAATGTGCATGTGCCTCACTGCTGTGTACATGGGCAACAAGTTGACCTATACCAGTTTGCACCCTGCTAATCAAATGCTATTTTTCACATGGAAAGGTTGCACTTGCAGCTTTCCATGCATTCCCCATGCACCCTCCTTTGAAAATCTGGTTCTTGGTGTACACAAGAACTCTCAGCGTGACAGAAAGCTTTTTCTTGTGGCCTTTTGAAGATCTGGCAGTTTATACCTGCAAGAGTGCCATTATTGGCTATGAAACTAGCCATGTCGATTGGCTTGTTGTCAATGGAGAGGTTCCTCATACAGCCAATAAACTCTCTGTTGTGCACAGGAAAGTCTTCAGGCAAGTTTGGGACACCCCCAAGCAGGAGAGGTCCAGTCAGGTCCAAAGATCTAAAGAAATAAGAAATTAGCTGGATTATTTTCATGTCATTTGTTTGGCCTCCTTTACTTTACAGTTTATTCACAGCTAATCTGACTAAAGAAATCTGAGATATTTAACTGTTTTCTGTTAGCTCATTATTTGCAGGATTTAGCTTCAAAAGACTGTAAGCACCGATCTCAATAATCAAAAAGAATCATAATAAAATTAGCTGCAAATTTGTAATTTAGGACTGTTGGAGTTGCCGTAACAACCACACCAATAGAATCAAACATTGGTCTCTGACAGTGACCAGAACTAACTATGTTAGAAGGCGTAAATGGAAAATTATGAAACAACATGCATCCATGGAAATTTCTTTTTAATCCCAAGTAGTGAGATGTTGATTTATAGCCTAAAGCAGGAAGGTTGGTATGTTATATACACTTTTATTCTGGCTGCTGTAAAACTATGTATAATAATTTTGTTATTCATAAATTGCTAGTCCCTTTTTGAATCCTCCTTGGCTCCTTGTGTTAACATCTTGTGGCAGTAGGTTTCACTGGATAGTTATATCACCTACAAAAAGTATATCATTTAATCAGTTTTAAATGTTAACAAGACTTTTAACTTCAGTGAGTGTCCTCTTGTTCTTGTATTTCAGAAAAGGGTAAATATGATCACCTGACTGGCCTTTTCAATAGAATTCATTATTTTACATATTTCTATCATGTCTCACATGTTATTCATCATCTCTCTAAACTAAATAATACTAATCTTTTCAATCTTTCCTCAGACAGAAGGCTTTCCGTGTATCTAGTGATTTTCATTGCCCTTCTCTGGATCTTTTCTGTTTTTCCTCTAGCCTTTCTGCGATGGGATGATGTACCATTAATTTGAATGATGATGTCAAAATCTTTTCAGTATTACTCTCTTTTTCTTAAGGCAGCCTCCCATTTTATTTGCTTTTCTGACTGTTGCTGTGCAATGAACCGATGTTTCCACTGAGCTTTCAACAATGATCACAAACAATTTTTTGTGTGTCTTTATAGTTATTTTGGACTCAACAATGTATATGAGCCGTTCAAATTGCTCCTTCTGATATACAATGCCTTCCACTTCTGTGCTCTGAATTTCATCTGCCAGTTTAAAGTTAGTCAGTTTGTTTTCTTATAAACTCTTTGCTATGTGTGCTTTTCTTCTCACTGCCATGTGTTGTTGTTATTGCTCAATTCCTTTTAAATAGGAGAATGAATAATAAATATCTGTAAAAAGCCCTTACTTTTTTGAGCCACTTTGAGTTCCTTGGGCAGCACATGTGTAGTTCCCAATGAGACTTCCGAAGCGCACAGCCACTGCAGTGTCACAGTCATCCACTGTTACTACCGCCACCTTCTCTCCTGAAGGTCCATGAGGAATTCCTAATCGTCCAATGTGGGGCTTCAAAAAATAAACATACCTATAAATAAGGCTACAAACTCAGCAGAATCAACATGCCTGCAGTCTACTCAGACGGCATCATTCTGCTTTTAAGATGACTAAAGTAGGCTGTCCAATCAAACATGCATTAGTTAAGGCCATCTCACTTCCAATTCCATTGTGCAATAGGAAACAAAATGGCTGACTTTATCTGAGAATAGTAACAAGCATCCAGAAGAACTGCGTGATGATTTTTCACTCTTGATCAGAATTTGAAAAATAGGTATGTAGCTTGGCCAAAAGCTATTGATGAAGTGATCTGGCCCAGCTCACTTAGAATGGTTCTATTGCACCAGCACAGGACGGTTTCCAAACAATTCCACTCCTGTCACCAACTCTCCCCTCTCATCTAAAGTGAAGAGCTCACTTAAAAATATTGTATTTCTCACTCTTTCCCTTGCAAAAGCAGCCTTGACAATATAAACTGACACAATATGTCTCCCTAGGGTTAAAAGCATGAAACCAATTTTTCATTTAAAAGATTGACAGCCCCCTCACAGCAACCCAGGACTGGGCTTTAGAGTGCAGAAAAAAATACAGCGACAGGCTACTTGATTTTGGGGAAGATTCCAGATCAAGATCACAACTGTATACCACTGTGTCACCCAACTACTGCTGATGGCACGAGGGCTGCCTCAGAGTCCCACCGACCCCTTCTGGTACCTGAGCCAGCTCCTCTGCTGAGCAGACAGAACGACCTCGGGCCACAAGGAGTAGCAGTTCCACAGGACTGAACAATGGACAGAGAGCAAGGGACCGCTCTCAGCTCTGACACTCAGTACTTCAATGGCCTTCCTTCAATCACATAGGCCAACATTTTCAAATATTTTTGTGGGTGGTGAGAGACATGATCACAAATGTTTTGCAGGGCTGGCAACAAATTTTAAGGCCAGTTATGTTCTTCTACTGTCTATCTGGATACTCACACTATAGCACTGAGCTCCTCACTAGCATTAATGAATTTACACTCACACAACACCCTTATGAGCAGGAGTGTGGCATTTTACAAACAAAGAAATGAGGCAGAGAAAAAAAATGATTGATGGTCACAAAAGTCTACAGCACCACCAGAAACTGAACACAAATCTCCACCCAAAGTCTTAACCACAAGAATATCCTTTGTCTTTTTATAGCTCCATTAACTTCAAAAGAGTTATTTCAGTCTGACACCTGCGTAACTAAGAGGAGAACTAAACAGTCACCCGGAAACTGAGATACAGATCCCTCAGACTGAGGAATAACATCTTTGTAAGAGACACAGTAACAGTGTGACAAGGTGGGGGAGGTAATATCTTTTATCGGCCCAGCTTCTGTTGTTAAAAGATACATGCTTTTCAAGCTCACCGTGAGAAAGAGCTCTATGTATGCTCAAAAGCTTGTCTCTTTCACCAACAGAAGGTAGGCCAATAAAAGATATCCCCTCATCCACCTTGTCTCTCTAATTATCCTGGAACCAACAAGGCTACGAAAACATTGCAAACAATAATAGTATCAGTCTAAACAGAATAACAGCAATTGATAAAAGAGTCATTTTTCATATTGCACACCTGTAGAAAGCAACTTAGTCCTGCTTTTCTCACGTCACAGCTTCTAGGAGAACACTGTTTGTAATATACAGCATTGCATGAGCCAGATCTTGCTCACTTTATTCATGTCCTACTGAGGTCAATGGGGCTACTCAGGATTTAACACCAAACCTATTACATCATTGAAATCAGAGTGATAGTCTTATGATCCTTTGATCATCAATAGTAGCAACTGTTGAAGAAAATCATGATGCATGGGCAAGTTTGCTTTAGCGTGCAGTGCACTCCCTTCAGAACTTATATAGTCATTTACATGGCACGTTTCTTTGGTATTGAATTTGTCTGCACTGCAACCTAGGAAGTAGCAAGGGGATAAAAGATCAATTCTGTCTGTTTCAGGTTTTGCATGAACAAACTTACTGAAATAGTTAACAGTCAGTTTAATCATCTGCAAAGAATAACAGCTTCATTTATAAAGCTAACTATACTGGTGCATAAAAACAGTTTAAAACGAAGTTTCCTGGTCTCAAACAATTCCAGTTGGAAAGTATTTTCCATTTCCTCTATGAACAGATAACATGATCACATAGTTTGGCAGCTATTCATGTAAAGGTTTTGACCTCTATTAAGTGATATTAAGGCACATTTTGTATTTCCCAGATTCTATGGGCTACAAAGTAGTCTAATTTGGAAAAGATTGGGAGCATACATAGATATGATGCTGAAAATGTTAGTAACAAGCTGGTCAAAATTATGGAATTAATAAATAAAATATTCCAGTTAATAGCAAAACCTTCTGCTCCAAAGTTGTAATTTACATTTTTGGTACTAATGTTATACATTTTGAAGAAAAACTGAACACTTAAGTTCAAGATGTTCAACAAGTCTGTTGTTTGTTAACTTGGAAGCATCAGAGGAATTGGCAGAGAGGGCGCTTCTCCCTCCACAGGAGGAGTTTGCCCACAGTTAATCAGGCTTGCAACCTGGATTTCCTAGTGAATCCAAAACTGCTTCTGGATGTCAAGTAGCTGCAGTAACCAAGGCAGCTTTTTGTCCCTTATATTTTACTAGGAGTTGCAACTTTTTCTTTTAGTTGATGCTTTGTCTCAGTGATCCTGACCTTTGACACCTCAAGATTAGATTCTTTGAGTATACTCTACAGTTCTTAGGGCTATACCTTAAGACCGTAAAAGCTTGGAAGCTTAAACTGATACAGAACATGGCAGCCTGTTTGTCACCGAGGGGTCCCCAACTACAGAACTTGCTCCTCGCCTCAGTTCAAAAAATCCTGAATCTTCTGACTTTCTCATCATGTTGCAAGGCCTGCTTATAATCATAGAATACCAGGGTTGGAAGGGACCTCAGGAGGTCATCTAGTCCAACCCCCTGCTCAAAGCAGGACCAATCCCCAATTTTTGGCCCGGATCCCAAATGGCCTCCTCAAGGATTGAACTCACAACCCTGGGTTTAGCAGGCCAATGCTCAAACCACTGAGCTATCCCTCCCCCCTTGCTTGTTCTCCAAGACTCCCTGAAAGGGAGGGATCAATTGCCGGTAAGGGACAAAGTTTGTTGGTGATTTAGTGGGATATGGAGAGTCTTTTTTTTTCTTTTCAGATGGTTACAATATCCACCTTTCCAGTACCTGGCATGGGGCATACTTTACAACAAAAAGACAAACGTCTAAAATGATGTAAGTAAATATTAAAATTAATCAAGTAACTGCTCCTTATACAGAAGGGTTCAAAGTAACAATGTATCAGGAACAACAGTTCAAAGAAAAGTAAACTGGTGAGACTAAATGATAGCAGACAAAGCTTTCCTATTTAGGGTCCGATCCTTGCTCATATGGAAGACAAATGAGAGTTTTGCCATTGACTTCAACAGGAGAAGGACTGGGCCCTTACAGAAGAGAGGTTCAGTACAAAATAACAACATCCACACTGTTATTTTCTGAGAGGGAGATTTTCAAGGACACAAGTGGGAGTTAGGTGCCCTGTTCCCATGACTTTTAATGGGAACTGGGCACCTAGCTGCCCTTTGTGCCTTTGAAAATCTCTTCTTGAAACACCATGCTACCTAAAAGCCAAGTTTCATTAGCTTTGCTGTACAGTAATTCTGCATTCATGAATAAATGTTCAGTGCGGTGCACAGGAATTTACCAGCATGACTCCATTAATGTTAATGGAAGTCATGTAACTAAGTCCCTGCTCACAGAGCTGAAAATTTACCTCTCATTGTCTAACCCTAAGGGCTGCCTTTCCACAAAGTGTTTGTGTGGCAATAGCTTGGAGTTCAAACTTCAAAGACCACATGCTCTAAAAGTGAGAAGTATGCAGAGGTACCAACAGCTCAATAAATAAATAACTAAAAAATAATTTACACAGAGGTCTCAGTTTCACATATGCAAATTAAAAATGAAGTTGATTCTTCCTGGTCTCACAGAAACAAGCTGCACCTTGCAGAGTATTCTCATCATTATCATGTCCTCCGCTCAAGTACGTTGCACCAATTCTTAGTTTTGCTTGCTATGTTGCCAATGAAAAACCTTACAGATTCTTGTCTTACTTAGATAAGGGTAAGAAACAGCTCTGGCTAATCAATCAAGCATAGGCTTTTGGGAGCCAGGAACCCCCCATTTCTAATCCCACTTTGGACACTGACCCATTCTGTAGCCTGGACATATCACTTAGCCTCCATGTATTTGACTTTCCACCATCTGTAAAATAGCAATAATAATATTTACCTCCCTCAGATGAGGGCAATTAGCACACACAATCTCCACAGAGCTTTGAAAACATTAACTATGCCTCAACACTCCAGTGAGGGAGGTTAGAGTTTTGATACCATTTTAAGGAGGGGCAATCTGAGGTTTAGGGTTTAACCCATGACATTCCCCATGACACAGAGGGAATCATGGTTAGCCTCACGATTATAATGAAGAAGTTCCAGACTTCCAGGCCGGTTTAATCAGACCACCTCTCTCCTTCAGACCATGATAAAAGGCATCTGTGAGATGTCTCAGACTCAGTGAATGACATCAAATGTGATCTGGAGGAACCATCTTCTCAGAGCCCAAAAGTAAAGATGATATCCTTTTGGGTGCAGATTTTCTATTTCTAAGGTATATAGCAGACTCAAGTGACACCTCCACATGTATCTTATTCAAGATGTCAGGTCAGATTCTAGTAAGATCCAGCTGAGGAGTGGCAATCTGTTTGGCTTTTTTCCTGATTCTTCAACATAAACAAACATATATATACTCTCACAGATATATATTCACACATTAAAATGCTAAGAATCTTAATCTGTGAAATTTCTGTTTTACAGTGATGGGGTCATCAGAATGTGTCTGTTTTATAGTCTGCAAATTTGATATCCTTTCCGTTAGTATATCACTTTAAAAGTCAGAGACAATGCTAAATTGATGTACTTCAGTATGATTTAGAAGTTCCATCCACTGAAAGCAAATATTTAAATCATTCATGCTCCATTCAGTTATCCGTTAAACGTACAGATGGTCTCATGGTAAATACTGTAGAGAAGAGATTAAGGGATAATGCAGGCTCTGTCTTAAACACTTAATGGCTATATTTTTTGTACTGCATTAATCATATTTCTCAAATGTCACAAACTAAATTCAGTGGCCAGTTTAACAAAATAGCCCAAACCTCTGTGGATTTATTTGTAAATAAATTAGATCCACGACACTTAATATTTTGTACTTAATGATAATATTTGCAAAGTAAAAACTGTTTCTTTGGTCAGTTAGTGGCAGAGGTGGGAACACAACTCTGGATTTCCTGCTCTGTGCTTAATCCTCTAGACTACATGGATTTTATGGTGACATCACCTTCAACTCCTTCATCAGTGGCAGCTTTCTCAAAATTCACAAGTGCACATTTTTGAGTGGAAGTGTCCACTTTATTTTTCGGAAACATCCAGAGAGTAAAAAATATTTTCATTCAACCTCATAAAATTGCTCCACTTTTATGGATGTTTCAGGAACTCAACACAGGCTCATTTATACAATAAACATTGCTATTATAAATATTTCAGTCTGCTCTGGCCTCTTTGCTCCCTTTGAAGCAACTGACAACAGAGGAAACAGCTTTGCAGCAAACTGTAGACAAGGACAACAGTGTGAAAAATATAAATGAGTACCCTTGAAAGGGAGACACAACAAACCTAGCTTGGCATAAGGCAATCCATTCTTCTCAGGGGACAGATATGAAGGTGCATATTACAAACATATTCTTTGTTTAGCTCATTGCACAAAAAGCATCTATTTTTAAAAATTAAGCTATTAGACTAATGTCCTTTTCAGTGTCAAGACTTAATACACAGTCTAATTTGTTTGCCGTCATCATAACTTATTTTTAAAAAGAAAAGCCATTCCAAAATCAACGGTACTCTTTCTCTATGAAAGCTTCCAAGTTTTTGTTTCCTGGTCAATAAGTCACACATTGTTTTTGTTAATGAGTAGCTAATGATTTATTGAGGATTTTCAGAGGTTAAAGGTTAAAAAGAATCTGTTTCCTAGTTGTTCTTTTTTAAATTAATATTTTTCTAAACTTTTGTTTGTTTAGCTCAAAAAATTATTAGTGGTATTATAGGATAAAATGTAGCATATTCATATACTTTCAAACCAACTTATTTCACAATTTTTCCAGCTCCAGTAATAATTAGCAGAAAATGGAGCATCTTCCAAAGTCTACTGCAGATGCTGGAAATCTGCAGTGCAGTTTTGGTTCAAACATGCTCAGTCTCATTAGGCAACTAGCCATGCTCAGAGAACCCTTTCATTAACCTGTTGGCCTCAGCCCAACTATCTAACCCGGGAAAGGGGGAAAAAAGGCTTCAGATTCCCAGGCAATACTTCACTGCTTCAGTGGTCAAAAAGCTCATTAACTGACAGCTACAAACACCGTCTAGCTGGGCACAGAAATGGGAATCAACCCCCTCCAAAAAATAAACAAACTGGAAACAACAAATAAGGCAGCAGGAACCAAAAAAAGTGTGACATTTACAACCTAGAGGGATATAAATTGGTAAATACCAGACAACTTTAATGCTGCTACACAGACTTATAGATTGCACTGACCAAAATAGTCAGTCAGGCAACTGGAAATTGGGCCAGATTAGAACAAACACACTAAAGGTAATTTCTGCTTTGTAAAATTGTCCTTTGCTGATTTCTAGAGAAAAAAAATGAACAGCACCTTTAAAACAAGCCAGTATAAAGAATGGAGAATCAGTCACATATTTCCACTCTGATACATTCTGATAGTCACCAAAGGTAAGTATGACAAATTATTACACAAACTTTTCATTCCTTTGATGTGCATTATTCCTTCATTACTCACTGAACAGTGTAAAGTCAATTTTTTTGGTATGTACTTGCTCTCAACTTGAATCTATACACACCCACAAGAATTTGTGACAGCAAAAAAAGCACTTTCCAGTAAATGGATCAAACACTGCATATCACCATACCATTCCCTTTCCTAGACAAAGTGATATTGACATCCTGGGACTCCTCACAATCAGGATCCAGGCTGGGTCATGACACTGAGATGGCTTTAGTAGCACGGAATGGTGACCTCCTTACAGCTATGTACAGAGGCCAAAATTTGAAGTTCATACAGCTTGACCTGCTGGTGGCTTTTGACATAGTCAATTATGAGACACTGCTCATCTTCCTACAAGATTTAGCTGGTGTGAATGGTGTAGCACTCAACTGATTTTCATCAATCCTTTCTACCACACTCAAGAATGATAATAGGCAGCAGCTTCTCATCCTCACAAGCTCTCACATGTGGAGTCCCACAGGACTAGTTCCATCCCCTCTCCTTTTCAATATACGTGATGCCTTTGGAAGAAATTGTGTAATGCCATGCATACGTTGATGGCACTCAACTGTACATTTCTTATCCAGCATAAATGACCAACACACTCACAGATATGACATACCTCCTGCAAGAGGCCAGTGCTTGGATGAAGCTTGTCCCAGGGCAGACAGCCGTGATGTTGGTAGGGGGAGTGAAAGAGCAAAACCTTGACCACACCCTTCTTTGGTATTACTGGATTCCTCTCTGCTCCTTGATACAGAGGCAGCAGCAAGATGCACCTTTTTCACTACTCGGAGACTATGTCCATTCCCCTCAGACAAGGGCCCAGGTACCACAATCCATGCAGTCTTCACCATAGGACTGGTCTGTCTCATTCAGCTTCTACCATGTTTTTCTCAATTCTGCATTGTCACTGGTTGTTGATTCCTTTACCCCACCCCTTTCTTACCACTGCAACTTTCCAGCTGCCTGCCCTCTCTGTTTCAGCCTCCTATGCTTCGCACCCTTCTTCTTGTTCCCCTCCCCACATTCTCCCTGTCATTTACACACTCCCCTCTTAGTCCAGCAATCCCTTCCTCACCCAAACTTCAGCCCTAAACACCCTCCACACACAAGCATTATGGTATGTAAGTGTTCTGTTTTGATTAATCATGTTTAATTGTGTGTTTGGAGCCCAACCATTACTGTGATCAAAGTCCTACAAATACCTAGAAATACCAAATTGTGCCACTCTTATTCACACTGAATAGTATCTCACTTAGGATTAGTCCCATTTTCTTCCATAGAACAACTTGCTAAGAAAAGTATCATTCAGCATGAGTAAAGGTAACACAGCCTGGCCTTCAGAAATTTAGCTCTCTCATCCTCTCTCAGTTCAATAAAAGTACTTTGTGTGATTGTGTCAGGTTAGTGGCCTTTGGAAGGGACCCAATAAAGTACATGAGGATTCCTGTGTGGCCAGGTGCAGACAGTTCCTCCAAAGTGCTGTTTCCCCTCACTGCCATAGATGTGAAATTCTTTAAAAACTTCTCTGTAAATCAGTGAGTTACTGTAGGTTTGTGTGTGATTAAATACAGATAAGAGCACACTTCAAAGTATTACACTGAATTCCTGAGCTGCCATTTAAATGACTCTGCTGGAAACAGTGCACAGTGTTAAAATGTTTTTTTTCTCATTAGAGTAGATTATGAAAAAGATCTGCTCTTACAACAACAGAAGGGAGTCCTGCTGCAATAAGGTCATGCCTGCTTTGAAACAAAAGAATAGCAAAGGTATAGATAAAAGGACATTTAATATTGTTATTATTACATGTACAATAGTTGGTTAAAATGTTGTAATGTAGTCTGGAAGGACTGGAATTTTCAATTGCTTCAAGCCCTGTTTTGTGATGTTTATAAGAGGAAATGTTTAGCCTGCGTTAATGTGGAAAAAAACCTCATAATGTCAGAAAACCATCTACTGTAGTAGATACAGAATAAGGCCTAAATCCTTCCCATCCATATTTGGTGCACATTGCCATATACCTTAGGTCTGCCTACCCACAGCTGACTTTCCAAAGTACATAGAAGGGCCTGAAAGGTCCTTGAGAAGTCATTACGTCAAGCCCCCTGCACTGAGGCAGGACCAAATAAATGTAGATCATCCCAGACAGCTAAGTTCCCTCTAGGCTGCACGGTCTTGTGGCTACGCAGCAGGCTATCAAGGGCCGCACAGGCAGGGAGAGGTGCCCCTCCCCCGGCCCACCCCAGCCAGAGCTGCCACGGCCAGGGAGAGGTGCCCCTCCCCTGGCCCTGAGCTGTAGTGGTGAGAGAGGGCTGGGGGGAGTCCTCTCTCCCCGCCCCAGCCCTGGGGCAGCCTGCACTCCAAACTCCTCATCCCCGGCCCCATCCCAGAGCATGCACCCCCAGCCCTTACCCCCCTGAACCCTCTGTCCCAGCCCTGAGCCCCCTTCCACACGCTGAACCCTTCATCCTGGGCCCCACCCCAAAGCCCGTACCCCGAGCCAGAGCCCTCAACCCCCCTGCACCCCAGCCTTCTAATCCAGCCCTGAGCCCCCTCCCACACTCCAAACCCCTTGGCCCCACCCCTGCCACACATCACCTCCATATTGGTGTACATAACAAAATTCATTCTGCATATGGACTCAAAAAATTAAGAGAAAACACTGCCTGACAGGTGTTCGTCCAGGCTCTTTTTAAAAGCCTCCAATGAGGGGATTTCACAACCCCACCCCGGAAGCCTATTCCAGAGCTTAACTACCATTATAGTTGGAAAGTTTTTCCTAATATCCAGCCTATATTGCCCTTGATGCAAATTAAGCCCATTGCTTCTTGCTCTACCTTCAGTAGGCATGGAAAACAGTTGATCACCATCCTCTTTATAACTATTCTTAACATATTTGAAGACTGCTAACAGGTCCCCGCTCAGTCTTCTTTTCTCAAGACTTTTCACAAGACTAAACGCCCAGTTTAACTGTTCCTTACAGATCAGATTTTCAAAACCTTTTATCACTTTTATTGCTCTTCTCTAATCTCTCTCCAGTTTGTCCACATCTTTGTTAAAGTGTGGCGCCCAGAACTATACACAGCACTCCAGCTGAGTCCTCACCAGTGCCGAGTACGGTGGTAGAATTACTTCCCATGTCTTACATACGACACTTGTGTTAATACACCTCACAATGATACTAGCCCTTTTTCCAACTGCATCAGATTGCTGACTCTTGTTCAAGTTGTAATCCATTATAACCCTCAAATCCTTTTCAGCAGTACTACAACCTAGCCAATTTGTCCCCATTTTGTAGCTGTGCATTTTATTTTTCCTTCCTAAGTGAAGTACTTTGCCCTTGTCTTTACTGAATTTCATCTTGTTGATTTCAGTCCAATTCTACAATTAGTCAAGGTTGTTCAGAATTCTAATCCTGTCCTCTAAAGTGCTTACAACTGCTCTCAGCTTGGTGTCATCTGCAAATTTTATAAGCATACCCTCCTCACCATTATCCAAATCTCTAATGCAAATATTGACTAGTACACACCCAGACTGCAGTGCCCCACTAGATACACCCTCCCAGTCTGACATTACTAACTACTCTTTGAGTATGGTCTTTCAACCACTTTTGCACCCACCTTATAGTAAGTTCCTCTTGACCACATTTCCCTAGTTTTCTTATGACAATGTCATGTGGAACTGTGTCATTAAAATCATAGTTAAATGTCTTGTATCAGAGAGCTAGAGTGAGCACATAGGGTGCAATCCAAAAGCCTCACTAAGGCAAACTACCACTGGGAAATCCTGCAATTCTCATTTAGGGCCCTGTCATCTTCTCTACCTCTGTGAACAGAGGGGCAAAGACTCATCACTGCAGGAACCATGCTTTCAAGGGCTTCCACGATGCCCCATTAAACCTCCCTGGGGGATTCTGAAGTGCAGAGAGGTTAAGCTGCCCAAGTTAATACAGCCTCAGGCTGTACTCTCTTGTGCCAGCTTCCCCAGTGGGCTTGAGGGGGAGAAAGCAAATATGAAGGATGAGATTCCACCATCTCTTAGCCCCCTCCAAATCACAGAGTCCATACCGCATGAAGGGGCTTCTGCAGGCTTAGAGGGATGGAACAGTGTGAGGCTAAGTCTGTAGTTTCCATGCTGTGGAGGGGAGCGTGGGCCCCCGAGTGAGGAATTCAGACTCTGGCCCATTGACTTCAGGGAGAGTGGTGGGCGCTCAACACCTCTTGGGATCAGGATCCCTGTCCTTTCCTAAGCAAAACTCCCAGAATTCCAATGGCAGTTTTGTCTCCTTAGGACTGAATAAAGACTTCGGGACTTGGCCCAGCATGCAAGATGCAGACTTGTTAAATGAAAACTTTAAATGCACTGTGATGATTGTTCCTGGATTTGTTTTAATTTGTGCATAAAGAACAGAAGAAACAAATCCCTTGAGATGCTGGCAAGCTAGTGAATTCCACAGACAATAATTCATCAAAAAGCTTTTACAGAGGAGAAAGACATTAAAATGTTATGAGTTTGTATGGCCCATTTCTTCCCTAACAGTATAATTGGTTCTTTAAAGACATCATGAATTATATTTGATCTTGTATACACAGTATCTGAGCAATTTAGGTCTCTAGTGCAGAATACACTTCACAGCTCTGTGTCCCTGGAATGACTTTTGCTGCTTTACCCCTTTGTTTCCTGATATACAAAGCTAGACACGCTACTCTTTAGTCCCCATCACAACAATGAAACATCATGTATCATTAGTTTAGAGTCAAAACCTGACTTCCTTTCTTAGGTTTTATTCAGTTTTCACTCAGCCCTTACCAAAAGAAATGTCTACTGACTGGGATCTGCCTGAGGAAAAACTCAGTGAAATAGACTGTCTTCCATATACAGAGGGGACACTTCACATATGGATCTTCCCCATCTCCCATCCCACAGAGAAGTGGAGAACAGCTGCCTCTACAGCACCACACCACAACCTCCTCTGGACTCTACAGAGGGCACTCGCTGGAGCTGAGGACTGCAGCTGGTTGCGGGGGGAAAGAGAGAAGCAGCACATCCCTCAACCAGCCTTCAGCGATTGTCTGAAAGAGACACCATGGCCTGGAGCTGTTATCTTTTTCCCTCTTCCTCCCTCCCTCATAGATTTTAAGGCCAGAGGTGCCTATAATGATCATCTAGTCTGACCTCTGACATAGCACAGGTCATAGAACATCACCAGTGACTCCTGCACCGAGTCCATAACTTCTGGCTGAACAAGCAAGTATCTGCAAGACAGACATCCAGTCCTGACTTAAAGACTTCAAGTGATGGAGACTCCACCATGGCCCTTGGGGAGTGGTTCCAGGAGTTAATTATCCTCACCGCTTCTTATGCAAATCTGAATTTGTCTAACTTTAGTTTCCCACTATTGGATCTTGCTATGCCTAAGGGTCTTCTCTGGGACCCTCTATTGGTTGGATGAGAGAAACTGCTGGTGCCCAGAGCTAGAACGGAGGCATAGGGGTTCTGCCTGGATGGCCTAAGTTTGAGAGTGGGCCCCAAGCCCTATTCAGTGGGGGTGAGGGTGAGACAAATCCCGTTCCACCCCCTGACAGAACGATCAGGGAAGGGAGGACCTCCACAAGGGATCCCTCTCAGAGATTTCCTACCCCAGAGCCTCCTCGCACTGTTTATTCTATCAGACAGGATGACTGGGCCTAAGCAAGGACCTCCATACTTGGCCCCTAGACTGGAACACCAGAGAACAGAACCAAATATCATGTTAGCAACAAGAAGAAAGTCAAGGAAAGTGTGGGCCCCTTACTGAATGAGGGAGGCAACCTAGTGAGAGAGGATGTGGAAAAAGCTAATGTACTCAATGCTTTTTTTGCCTCTGTCTTCATGAACAAGGTCAGCTCCCAGACTACTGCACTGGGCAGCACAGCATGGGGAAGAGGTGACCAGCCCTCTGTGGAGAAAGAAGTGGTTCGGGACTATTTAGAAAAGCTGGATGAGCACAAGTCCATGGGGCCGGATGCGCTGCATCCGAGAGTGCTAAAGGAGTTGGCAGATGTGATTGCAGAGCCATTGGCCATTATCTTTGAAAACTCATGGCGATCGTGGGAAGTCCCGGACGACTGGAAAAAGGCTAATGTAGTGCCCATCTTTAAAAACGGGGAGAAGGAGGATCCTGGGAACTACAGGCCAGTCAGCCTCACCTCGGTCCCTGGAAAAATCATGGAGCAGGTCCTCAAGGAATTAATTCTGAAGCACTTAGAGGAGAGGAAAGTGATCAGGAACAGTCAGCATGGATTCACCAAGGACAAGTCATGCCTGACTAATCTAATTGCCTTCTATGACGAGGTAACTGGCTCTGTGGACGAGGAGAAAGCAGTGGACGTGTTGTTCCTTGACTTTAGCAAAGCTTTTGACACGGTCTCCCACAGTATTCTTGCCAGCAAGTTAAAGAAGTATGGGCTGGATGAATGGACTATAAGGTAGACAGAAAGTTGGCTAGATTGTCGGGCTCAACGGGTAGTGATGAATGGCTCCATGTCTAGTTGGCAGCCGGTATCAAGTGGAGTGCCCCAAGGGTCGGTCCTCGAGCTGGTTTTGTTCAATATCTTCATAAATGATCTGGAAGATGGTGTGGATTGCACCCTTAGCAAGTTTGCAGATGACACTAAACTGGGAGGAGAGGTAGATATGCTGGAGGGTAGGGATAGGATACAGAGGGACCTAGACAAATTAGAGGATTGGGCCAAAAGAAATCTGATGAGGTTCAACAAGGATAAGTGCAGAGTCCTGCACTTAGGACGGAAGAATCCCATGCTCTGCTACAGATTAGGGGCCAAATGGCTAGGCAGCAGTTCTGCAGAAAAGGACCTAGGGGTTACAGTGGACGAGAAGCTGGATATGAGTCAACAGTGTTCCGTTTTTGCCAAGAAGGCCAATGGCATTTTGGGATGTATAAGTAAGGGAATTGCCACCAGATCGAGGGACGTGATCATTCCCCTCTATTCGACATTGGTGAGGCCTCATCTGGAGTACTGTGTCCAGTTTTGGGCCCCACACTACAAGAAGGATGTGGAAAAATTGGAAAACGTCCAGCAGAGGGCAACAAAAATGATTAGGGGACTGGAGCACATGACTTATAAGGAGAGGCTGAGGGAACTGGGATTGTTTAATCTGCGGAAGAGAAGAATGAGGGGGGATTTGATAGCTGCTTTCAACTACCTGAAAGGAGGTTCCAAAGAGGATGGATCTAAACTGTCCTCGGTGATAGCAGATGACAGAACAAGGAGCAATGGTCTCAAGTTGCAGTGGGGGAGATTTAGGTTGGCTATTAGGAAAAACTTTTTCACTAGGAGGGTGGTGAAACACTGGAATGTGTTACCTAGGGAGGTGGTGGAATCTCCTTCCTTGGAAGGTTTTAAGGTCAGGCTTGACAAAGCCCTGGCTGGGATGATTTATTTGGGGATTGGTCCAGCTTTGAGCAGGGGGTTGGACTAGACGACCTCCTGAGGTACCTTCCAACCCTGATATTCTATGATTCTATGATCATTTGTTCAGTGAGAGTCTCCTTGAACACAGTTTTAAAAGCTATGTTTTGCACTCAGTGGAATGAGTAGCATTTTACGTTTGACTAATGAAAATGGTTTGAACTTTCAGTCACATAGTTCTTAATGAATTTCCTTGAAATGCATTCAACAATAAAACATCTAATTTCTATACTTTCCTATGCTTGCAATTGTAACTGCTACACATGTTAAAAAAGAGCAATGTCAATTAGTGCCACATAATAAATAATACAAATGACCAATGAAGTACATATATATATATAACCTCCTCTGATTCATGGGACAGATCCATGTACTGTACGTGTGCTTCACACTCTAAGCAGCATGCTGTTCAGTAATTGTATAGTTGGGACAAACCCACCCAAATAAAAAAAACGATCTGCTGATGCAGTTACTTTTGTTCTTCTAAGGAGCTCCCAAGACCACCATAAACCTATCTGGCTACCATATCATTAACTCAGACAAAAACTCTTTGGGTGCTCAAGTGTGAGAGTAAATTAAACATGCAATCCGCCTACATGAGTCTGGTAAATGCACTGTGCATGGTAAGTCAACAACATGGTTTTTTAGCTGCATCACTTGAGTTGCATTTGAGCTTTGTGTAACTGAAGGGCTTCCTGAAAGTTTCTCTGGGAAGTGAAGGCTCTACCCTTATGCAAATATCCTCATATGAGGCCCTTCTAGAATTACAAATGAAGGTTTCAAACTCAGTCAAATTCTTTAAGTTTTTTGTGTGCTGTAAATCTCCTTATATGAAAACCATGACAACAATTTGGATCCAACAGTAGCTTTGTAGAGGAAAAGTCATTCAGTACAAACTGGGGCTCTTGCTGAGAGCTCTTTAGGAGCTTTGCAGGAAGCTGATTTTCAACTCTGCCAGCTTGTCTGCTGCATTACAGCGAACTTGAACAGTCTGGGAATACATTCTATCGATTACTAACTATTAACAATGAGAAGAGATATACAAGGGGTAACAAACCTAGGAACATAACTAAATCCGTAGTCACTGGATACTATATTAGAGCTGGTAGGAACATCTGATTTGTTCCAGATAGAAGCAGATTTTGGAAATGAATAAAAACACAATCAACTACTTTCCACTGACTTCAGCATCATACTCTAGATAGAGGCTTTAAAAGCTGAGCCTGTTACACGTAGAGCCAATATAAATGTGAGCTTGGAAGCCTGGACTTACTTGATGGGGAATTCCCTACATCTCCTCCTGAGGAAAGGTACAAATGGCTAAAAGCAGATGCAGTGTTCCTAACAGTGGGACGGGAAGGGAGGGAGATGGGTCCAAAGCTTTGCATTTTCAGTGCTCCCCTTGGTGCACTGTGTAGTGAGGGGAACCATCCTTGCATATCCCCCAAGCACAGGAATGGTAAATGTGACAAGCCCTTGTGTGGGCCATAGGGAGGCATCCATCCATGTTTCCCCCTGCTCCTGATTAAAAGCCACAATGCCGCTGATTAAAAGCCACAATCTGGCCCATGCTATTTAGTCATACCTTTAGATAGATTTCTCTGGTTATTCTGGATCTCACTCAGATGGGGGAAGTGAGTTTTTTTGGTCCCATCTTGAGCAAACATTTCAAGAGTGTGCAAATTTCCATATTTCATATTTGCAGTCCTTGGTAACTTTAGCAAAACTTCCTAATTTTTATTTTAATAGGAGCTCCAGCTCCTACTAAAGTCAACATAAAAAAATTCCCATTGATTCTAATGGTTGATTCTGGTCATAGTGACATTAAGATAATCTTCTACAACTGCATTGTTTATGCAGAAAATCCCCCTTAATCCTTTAATAAATTAGTTTTGAAGCCATTAGGATTTATTTCATGAATTCTCTCTGTGGCCACAATTATCTCTTGTCAGATGTCATTAGTGACGGATACCTACATAATGTTTCTGCTAAACTACATCTACTAATGATCAGATTTCTCTTATGAGGTATGCTTTTCAATAGGGGTCTAATATTTAGTATTCAAAAAAGATACTTATGAAGATAATAAACCAGTCACTTCTCTCCCCAGTACGTGTGTAGTAGCTGTGGCCTTTCCAAGCACACATCATATTATCAAAAACTGTTAATTTTCTATTGAAGAATATAATTGCCAATGTGCAGACTACCAAGTAAAAGGAATTAGTAAAATCTATAACTTTAGGTTCAAAAAGTGACTGAAAATTGTTGCTCTGTGATGACTGTTTGGTGGCCTACGTACAATGAGTCCGTGATCTCTGTTCTGTTCCTTGTGGACAGGTGGCTGAATCATAAATACCACCATCATAACTGGCAGTCTCAGTAAAGAAACCGAGGCATGAATGGCCATGCAGCACAAACTCCCCTTTCACTCATAAAGGGGGCCCCTCCAGACAGGGCTGAGGTGCACTGGTAGGGCAGCAGAGAGAAGTTAGCATTGTTTCTATAGCTGCATATCAGTTATGTGGGAACAGAGGACTTCAGGTTGCAGGGCTGTCAACCCAGCACTTGCACAAGCATTAAATTCACTTTAAAAGAGAGAGAATATCCAGTATTGCCATGAATGGCTTTTGAAGTGATTGTATTGTTTGCAATCTGAGTTTAACCCCAATGGTATTTGATAGCTTGCTTTGTTCTTCTAAGGTTAACAGTGGAATACCAAGGGGGTGGGGTGAGGTGGGGTCAATCATCATTGCTGGATATAGAATCATTCTGTTTCCATAACAGGTGAATTTGCTATCATCACACAAGGTCTGTGTTTGCAGATGGAAACGTGATAGCCTATCTATCAGCTCCACCAGCAGCCAGCACTGTGGGACACGTATGCTACAATGAATGGGGCTTGCACTTGTCTCTCCATTGCAGACTGTTGTGGTGTAGCCATATGTCATCCGATCCTATTCAAAACAAACTGCTAAATTAATCTCTAATGCAGACTAGTACAACTCTCACCTTCCAGGAGTCTGCTCATTCTGCTCACCCTGATGCAATGAGTTTAGATTAAAGGTCAGACTCTGGCTGTCCTTAGGTGGGGAACGCAGGCTCAGGGTGCCACTTTGCCCCATCAGTACACCTGCACAATAGGCCGCCAGACAGCCACTGCTCCCTGACTCCAAGAGGGAAGGATGCAGCTGGCACAGCCAGACGTGTTCCATGTCTCCACTAAGTGAACTGGGGCCGTGGCCAGGCCCCTGTCCCTCTATGCACATACTTGATCTCAGAGGCTGACCATGCCTTTAAAAAAGGCACATCTGAGCATGCGTCCCCACCCCCTGTGGAAACATTCTGCCTCTGGCTTTTGCCACCCATGCACTACACCTCCACATACAATCTTGCATGGCACAGACTCCCAGAGCCAAAACAGAGCCCTACTCATGTAAAGTCCTTTGTCAGCGAGGAATGCTAACTGGGAGACAGTGAAACTGAGTCCTGCTAGTCAGCTGCAATCAAAATACATTTTCTTATTGGAATAACTATAAGAATCGTATGAGAGTGAAGCTAAGGCCTTGTCTTCACTGCCTTGTTAGCTCAAATGCTTACGCTCGATGTACTCCACTTCAGCTAGTCAGCCTATGAGTGACAGCGACCAAGCTGGAAAGGCCAGCTCAAACCATCCTCAAGTTACTGTGCACTCATGGCCACAGTACTGAGTCAAACAAAGGCACTTGCCTTCTGGGGGCATTTCCCTTGGCTCTGAGCGCCACACTATTCTGAGTTGCTCCTTCCAAAGTCTCATGGTGTATTTTGGGAAAACAATGTTTGTCCGTTCTGGTCACATGGGCAGAAGTGGTGTGTGCCTGGCAACTTACTGCAGCACACCAATTCTGCTTGTGTTTGTTTCTGTGTTCAAATGGAAAGCCATGGGTCCTATTCTGAATGAGGAGTGGGATGCAGGGCTTTTCTCCACCCAGCTCCTAGTCCCCCTGCCTGGCATGCAGAAGCAGAGATGGCTGGCCAGATGGAAAGCCGCTGAGTGGAAATTGGCTCGCCCCTTGCGCGCTCAGCTGATGCAACGAACAGTTGCGAGCACTTTCTGAATGGCTTGGTCCGCTTGAGGTAGAAAGCCAGAGCCCAGGTGCCACTCCAGGGGTCGCGGGGGGCACTCCCCCCTACCGGTACTGCTAGGGGAAAAACTTCCGGCCTGGTGCACCTGGTGAGCACGCACACCTATTGTGGAATACACATGAGCAATCACTCGAAGAAGAACAACAAATAACCCTAGGGGGGAATTTTGGGAAGGCATTGTGGGACTCCCAGCACTCAAACGGATTGTAAGCTGAGTCCCCACTGCATTACCAGCTCAAGCTTCAGTGGCACTCAAGCTCCAACCCAATCCCCTTGACAAGCCTGCTACCTTGAACTTGAAGTGCTACTTAACTCCAGCTAGAGATTTCTGAATGTGGACAGGAGTCAGTTTAGGGGGAAAACTCAAGTTATATCTCAAGCTAACACTTAAGTGAAGATCACCTGTAAATGGCCCTGATCCTTGCAATTACAGACCGGTAAGTCTAACGTCAGTACCGGGCAAATTAGTTGAAACAATAGTAAAGAATAAAATTGTCAGACACATAGAAGAACATAAATTGTTGTGCAAAAGTCAACATAGTTTCTGTAAAGGGAGATCGTGTCTTACTAGTCTATTAGAGTTCTTTGAGGGGCTCAACAAACATGTGGACAAAGGGGATCCAGTGGACATAGTGTACTTAGATTTCCAGAAAGCCTTTGACAAGGTCCCTCACCAATGGCTCTTATGGAAATTAAGTTGTCATGCGATAAGAGGGAAGATCCTTTCATGGATTGAGAACTGGTTAAAAGACAGGGAACAAAGGGTAGGAATAAATGGTAAATTTTCAGAATGGAGAGGGGTAACTAGTGGTGTTCCCTAAGGGTCAGTCCTAGGACCAATCCTATTCAACTTATTCATAAATGCTCTGGAGAAAGGGGTAAACAGTGAGGTGGCAAAGTTTGCAGATGATACTAAACTGCTCAAGATAGTTAAGACCAAAGCAGACTGTGAAGAACTTCAAAAAGATCTCACAAACCTAAGTGATTGGGCAACAAAATGGCAAATTAAATTTAATGTGGATAAATGTAAAGTAATGCATAATGGAAAAAATAAACTCAACTATACATACAATATGACGGGGGCTAATTTAGCTACAACTAATCAGGAGAAAGATCTTGGAGTCATCGTGGATAGTTCTCTGAAGACGTCCACGCAGTATGCAGTGGCAGTCAAAAAAGCAAATGGGATGTTAGGAATAATTAAAAAAGGGATAGAGAATAAGACGGAGAATATCTTATTGCCCTGATATAAATCCATGGTACACCTACATCTTGAATACTGCGTACAGATGTGGTCCCCTCATCTCAAAAAAGATACACTGCCATTAGAAAAGGTTCAGAAAAGGGCAACTAAAATGATTAGGGGTTTGGAACGGGTTCCATTATGAGGAGAGATTAAAGAGGCTAGGACTTTTCAGCTTGGAAAAGAAGAGACTAAGGTGGGCTATGATAGAGGTATATAAAATCATGAGCGGTGTGGAGAAAGTGAATAAGGAAAAGTTATTTACTTGTTCCCATAATATAAGAACTAGGGGCCACCAAATGAAATTAATGGGTAGCAGGTTTAAAATAAATAAAAGGAAGTTCTTCTTCACTCAGTGCACAGTCAACCTGTGGAACTCCTTGCCTGAGGAAGTTGTGAAGGCTAGGACTATAACAGGGTTTAAAAGAGAACTGGATAAATTCATGGAGGTTAAGTCCATTAATGGCTATTAGCCAGGATGGGTAAGGAATGGTGTCCTTAGCCTCTGTTTGTCAGAGGGTGGAGATGGATGGCAGGAGAGAGATCACTTGATCATTACCTGTTAGGTTCACTCCTTCTAGGGGACCTGGCATTGGCCACTGGCGGTAGACAGGATACTGGGCTGGATGGACCTTTGGTCTGGCCCAGTATGGCCATCCTTATGTTCTTATGCACTTTTATGTTTATCTTGCACAGAAGAATTTGCATGTTTAGTTTGGAAATATAGAGAAATAAAATTCAACTGTGTCTAACAGACAGTTGCACTCAATTCTTTCCTCACAAAGAGTGGTCAAATAAAAATAATATTTCAAGGGTATTACTCAGGCGAATATTGGCTATTTATGTAAGAGTTTGCGGGGCTGGGCCATGTGATTGTGAACTGGATAAGGGCTGGGAAAAGCGGGAACAGAGAGATGTCTGATATTGTGCCCTAAAAGTGACATGTCCTGACAATCCATCAGGAAATGTTAAACCGAAATGTTAAATATCCTTGCTAATTGTAACACCTGTGAAAGGAAACGAGAGTGGTTTAGAAAAATTTGGTGCACTTGGGCCTTTCACCTAGTGTCTAAAACTTTGTTCAAACACCTGAAAATAAGGACTAGACACTGGCTCAATGGCCTAAACAAATCCAGTGAATTAAACAAAGGAGTAAAGGAATTACACCTTATTGCATACTGTCAAATATAAGAGGACATCCTTCACCCAATTACAGCGAATAGTGTGGTGTTCGTATTATATATGCTTACTTACTGGAAGCCTTAAGGCTCAAGTGACACTTACTTTCCAGATTCTTTCTGAAGCATTTACACCTGCTGTTTTTATAGTTCTTGGGCCCTGAGCAGTTGCAAGGAATGAATTCTTGACCACCAGTGGAAGACTGAACAGCTTCTGTCACAGACACTTGGTCTGATCTTGCAAGCCTTACTTTTGTGAGTCATTTCATGAGTCATTTAGTGAGATGCTCAAGTCATTCTGTGGTTTGACTGAATTACTGAAACATACACAGTACATATACAGTCAAGGTTTCCATAAGGATTTTCTGTTCTGTGCAGGATTTCTGGCCTGTCGGGAAATTACCTTATGTTCTATTGAGCTGTTGAAAAAGCACACTTAGCCTGTAGGGCAGTAACATTTTTAAGCAACCCTGACTTAATTTACATATAAACACATAAGTACACGCCACATATACATATACATACACATACCCTGTAATAATCAAAGAAACATGTCTATACTTAAACCATTTTTATCTCCTGCCAAATGACGAATAACACCCTTAGGTGATGAGTCAGTCAGGAATAACTGGAATATAAGTTTATGGATGTAACTTGAATTCTGAACAAAACTGCAGTTGTACTAAAAGTTTGGAACAATAGGTTGAAGTTTTCAACTAGGAAAACAAAATCTATTATTACTAGGTTCAGTAAAACCTTCTCAGACAAATATAGGCTGCGATCAAGTGTGGTGCTGCATGTGAAATTAACCCTGGATTTCTTAATCAACATTATCATTACTGAAAGTGGTTACCACTGGGTGGCCTGGTGGTTTTGTTTCTATTCTTGGTGGATGAGTGTCAACATCACTAAATGTATCCATTGCCACTCACGTTGGCAGACTCTGCAGAGGCCAAGGACTTAATATTTATGAAGACTAAACTAATGTCTCGCCTTCGTTGGGCTCACTCTAGTTAGAGTAGAGGCACATTAGTAGAGTAATGGGGGAAGCTTGCACTGCTACTGCCCATTACTTTATCTGTTCTGTGGCTTAACAGAGGACTTCACCATCCAGGGCTCTCACTTTTCACCAACATTTAGTTTACTGGGGATATCTTCCCCCATTACTTCCTCCTCTTCTTCCAAAGTAACAAATAATTCCTACAGCTTGTCTACACGGTGAAGTGGTGAACATCAGTGGGCTGTGAATTCTAATCCACACCAGCTGGCCTGTGTTGACTCTGCTAGTGTGCACTGAAAGTTCCTTAGCGCATGTTAATGTAGTTATGTTTGAGACAAGATTAAATTAACATACACTAGGAGCTTTTAGTGCGTGCCAGAAAGGTCTAAAAGGGCCAGTTAGTGAGTGACGTATTGGTGCATATGAGAATTCACTCCCCACTGATGTGCACAACTGCACAAGGTAGACAAGGCCCTATATTTATGAAAACATCAATCTTAGGGAAGTGGGACATGCTCATCTTGAGGAAGATTTACAAGGAATATTTAGCACCGAAAAACAAAGGGACAGTCTCTTTTCCCTCTCTTCCAAGAAATGTGTCTTGGTTGGAAGCTCAGCTAATTGAAATGAAGATGCCAATGGGACAATACTAAAATTACCTAAAAATTACATAAAGCAGGCGCGATAATTGGAAACTACCAAATCCAAAGGAAGATTAGTCAGTATGCTGCCAAGCTGGTGTCTAAAATACTGTACAGTACATTTTGCTGGAGCCTTTCAGAGATACACTATCCTTGGAAAACAGAGGTTCTTTAATGTTTAAGTAAGATAAGGGAAGACCCTTGCCATTTATCATTAAACTACCAGTCTATGGAATATGGTAGATGGATGATGGTTCCCAATTCTCTATTCGTCATATTGGACACAGGAATACCCTGAAGATTGCTTCACTAGTCACCTGAATAGGGGTTAAAAATGAAACAAACCAAAAAAACAAGTGTTTTCAACAGTCTGAATAAAAATCACCTTTCCTTTCTTAATTAACCAGATTTCACGTTCTTGATATATATAGTGTCATAATCCTACCACTTCTCTAGATGTCCAAAAATTCTTCCCGATAGAATACGGTAGGTAAGACTTGAAGTCATAATGTAAAATATGCAAAATTAAAAGAAAAACCTTAAAAAGTTTAAAGGCCTTCTTTATGCAATATAAAGTTACAAAAGGGACATTAAAACATGCTTTAAAATAATGCTGTTTACATTGCAGGTCACCTTTAAATTCAACAGCACACCTCCCATTGACTTTAGTGGTAGCAGGATCAGGACCCCTGAAGATAAACAATTTGCACATGTGCACCAGTTGAATCGGTGAAGATGAAATTAAAAATTTCAAATACATTAATTCCCACCCTCCGTTCCCTCCCAAAAGTCAGCAAACATCTATTACTGCAAGAAACATGACTGGCAGGTAAACAGATATCTTGTTAATGGGGAGCTGACAAGACTTTTAATATGAGACTGACACTGAAGCAAAGTCACTGGCTGAAAGCTCCTAGTTCTTTCCCCACAGTGTTTGTTATCCAGGAAATTCAATTCAGAATCACCATTGCCACCACTAAGACATCTATCTGTCTTAGGCATTTAAATTGAAATCAAGAAGGCTGTCAACTGATGCCAAAGGAGGCGGAGGGAGAGAATCATTTTCATCAGTACATGTTAATTAAAACTTTATTCCTGCCTCTCCTCCTCTGATAATTGTTATCTTTGCTACTGTGATGTTTTTGCATAAACACACATTAGTGTTTGTAGCAGAATGCTGAACATTTGAGCAAGTGCAGAACTGCTGTGATGTTTCTTACTGAACACCGCTGCACGTTGCCTAAGTCTGAAATGGAATTACACTGTCCGGTGGTCACTGGCATTAAGCACCATTGGGAAGTAGTATGATTAACATGCTAAAGCTTAAAGGGTGGTTACACTCTCTATTTCCCTCACCCGCACCTTGTAATAGAGTGAGGTTAGGGCTGATCATTGCCCCATATGGCATAATTTTAAGGATAATATCAATGTGTGTGAAAGAAGGTGGGGGAGATTAAAACAGGGACCCAAAACAGCATAAGCCTTGCCTCCAACTATGTAGTCTGAGAGGAAGCCCTAAGGTTTCCTAATAGCAGAGGCAGAGGCTTGGCAGGAGCTGACAGCCACCAGCCAGGAGGCTGGGAGGGGAAGAAGCATCAGGGATCCGCCCTGCAGTAGAGGAGGCAGGCAGGACAAACTCCACCCCCAAGTACTCCTCAGGGAAAGAGAGGAAGTGGCCCCTTAGAGAAAGTAGTAAGGAGGCCATGGACCCCCTATGCCTGGTAAGCACACGGACTATATCCGAGGAGCACAGATCCCCCCAAGGGGATAGGGAGGAATGATATGGTGGTGGTGGCACAGAGCCACGGTCACACTTTCCTTTCCCTACTAGCCCACACATCAGGTTGACTGCACATTGGGGGAGAAGCCTGCACAATTCACATGGATGATGCAGCTTCCACTCACCCCCAGCCTGCTGGGGAGTGAAAAGAGGGATTTTGCCTCCTGGGACACCCTGCAGACAAATAATCCATTTTCTTAAGCATGCAATCTGGCCCTTCGGCACAGCAGGGCACTCACACTAAAACCTCACCACTCCGTGCTCCCTATAGTACAACTGGCTGCACATTTATTTTCCTTAGAGGAACTAGTACAAAATGCAAAGCTGGGGTAGAGACTGACCTCTTGCTTCTGTATTTAAAACATCTGTCTCTTCTCAGAAGTAAAGCAACTGATGAGGGGGTCACTTTCTGACTAACACTCTGTTAACAATGTTACCAGTAACTTTAACAAGCAAACCTTTTCTGAATTAATTTTAAACAAACTCCTGGGGTGTCATTTCCAAGCTTACCTCATTCATACCCAACATCACCTTGATTCAGCTGCAGAAATAAATCTAAACTCACAGCTAAGGAGCTATCCACACCACTGGCCTGTTTTGGAATAGTTGAGACTTGCAGGCTTGTATTTTAAACATTCAACTATCAAACAATTAGGAACCCCGTAGGAGAGCCCACACACTCCCAAGTCAGCCATTCATGGAATCCAAATTTCAGGGACACTCAAAGTGTCACTGATTGCCTTACAAATTTCACAAACTGCCTGCACTTTGTTCAAAGCTAATGATTCAAAGATAAGATCAGTTCATTCATTTGAATAAAATATAAACTGACAGACAGTTAAAATGGATCTTCCAAGATAGTCTACAATCTGGTTAAATGCTGCTTTCCCTACTCGCTGGGGCCTCTCCTGACATGGAAGTCCCACTGAAGTCAATGGGAGTTTTGCATAGATATCACAACCCTCTCAGCAGCAATAGCTGCATTGGACCCAATTAGAATCAAGGCCTGTTTGTGCTAGGTGCTGTATAAACACAGAAAGACGGGGACCCTGTCCTGAAGAGCTTACAACCTCTTTGAAAACGAGATATTTTGAAAGGGGTGGGGGGGGGGAAGGGGGGGAGGGGGGTAACAAACCAACGGAAGGAAGATTAAGTGTAACGATGATAAGAATACATAGTCACACAGACCTGCTAGGTGCACATCTCGAACGTTCTGAGTTGTTTGTGTGTGGTAGCACCTACAGTGTGTTAGGCATTTTCCAGGTGTGTAGGAAAAAAGGAGACAGTCCCTGTCCCAAGAAGCTTGCAGCCCAAAGACAGACTGTCTACCTGTCTGAGGACAGAGAATAACAAAAGGGCTTTTCTGTACGGATCAGTAAGATACACTATAGGCAGCACAGCATTAGCGAGTTAAGAGTGGAAACGCTTGGGCCTTGTGAGTGAATTCAGGGAGCTTAAAACATGCAAATAGGTAGTGCATTACACAGCACAGAAGTGATGGTCCAGGAGACGGACAAATGGACGGACCACAGTGAAGTAGATGGGGTGGGGGGGAGCGACGACAAATGGGGTTGGAAGGGGAATGAAGCTCAACAAGAGCAGGGTAGGGTGGGGCAGATTTATACTGAGCCATTTAAATTTTTTAAATGATAAAATATAGATCCATTAATAAAATAGACAGCACGAGTTCCCAATGGCCATCTATTCATTTATTATCAGTTGCAAGTTTCCCATAAACATCCTGGTAGAATTCAGAAGAGGAGGGGTTTGAAAGAGGACAGGGTAGAAGCTACGCACCTAGCTCGGGGAAGGAGCTCCATGTGCAAGGACCAGCACTGAAGAAAGTGCAAAGAGGTGCGTGGGAGAAGCAGACAATATAGAGCCGCTATTGTTGACAGAGCAGACAGGGAAGGGGCAACTCAGCAAGTTCCAAGAGCAAATAAATAGGCAGGGGCAAAGTTGTGAAGGGCGTTAAAGAAGAGGACAAGACACTGGAGTCTGATACAGTGAAGGGGGAGCCTGTCAACGGATTCATCGAGGTGGGTGACATGGTCCAAATGACGGGCAAAGAAGATTATCTAAGTACTGTAGCTGTGTTTTGGCCTTGAGCTGGGAGGTGATGTGTGTGTTTGAGAAGCCAGAGAGCAGAAGGCTACAGTGGTCAAGATGGTAGTTGATGAGGTGCCGGATGAGAGCTTGTGCTGTGTGACTGGAGAAAAGGCGGGATTTTTGGAAATGGTGCAAGGCTGAAAAATGAACACTGTCCTGTGAACAATATGGAGTTATCTCCCCCTCCAAACCTGCTTGTGTGGGTAATTTAAATGAAGCCATACGTTTTAGGCATTCCGTTATTCAAACATGTCTGAGTTATATCAAGTTTAGACACAACATCCCATTTATCTTGGCATAACACAAATCCCTAAATTATCAGCCTTAGCAAACTCCTCACAGGGACTTTTTATCTTCAAACCTTGTTAAAACATAAGCCTGCCAAGGAATTGCCTTACAAATAAATATCACTAGAAGCAAAGAACTAACCATCCCCTCCGTTACACCAGGGTGCCTCAAGGGGGGGGGGCCAGGAGAAGACAAGGCCATGGCTCTATCTTGCCAGCAGCCAGTCCTACCCAGCCAGCAGGACTGGCTGCTGAGGAGCATGCTGCAGCATCCTTGAGAGATGGTGCAAGGTATGCACTCCCCTGGAGGGGCACTTTAGGAGCCTGAACTATAGTTTACATTATTTGTTAAGTACTACACATGTGACTCACTTTGAGACCTGAGTGCGATTTCCCCTCCCCAACCCCAATGCTAGAGATTTCCCAAATAAACTGCTGAAGATACCAAAGCTTGATTTACCACAGTAAGATGGCATCAGTCTTTTATATTAAAAAGCAGACGTATGCATACCTCTCAAAAGAGTCGTTACCACATTGAATGCATGGTTCATCACTGCATTTTATGTAAGTTCAAAACCCCTGAAGTGAACGAAGCTACGCTGGCATAAAACAGGAGTAACAGAGTGGTGAATCAGGCCCTATGTTTTGATGTCTAGTGTCTGGCTTATAAATCATGAACAATAACTGTGGCAGTGAGTTTCCATGCCTGGAATCAGTGGAAAGAATGGGAGTGATTATTCAGAGTCCCTACAACAAAAATACAGCATTAGGTGATTAAAAGTAATATCATACCTTTAAATCAATAGTATGAGACAGAGAAGATGTCTACTGTTAACTACCTCACTGGGTTGTTTACAGAAGATGAGAAGGGACTATTAGCTGAAAGGTGAAATTAAGAGTGAAATAATTTTTGATTCCTTCTACCCTTGCCCATAAAAACCTCAACAATCCTTCCTCACTGCACCACTTTATTACATTAGACTGTTGAGCTATATTGTTCACCTAAGTACTGTCCTTATTGTATTCAGAACTTGTTAAAAGAACCATGGCATTTATTGCATTCTTCAGTGCTTGATTTTACTCTTAAAGTTTCACTCCTTTTTTCCAGGCCATCCCTTTCTATAAATGTGGGGGCCAATGCTAACCTCTCTTTATGAAAACATATTTTTAGATTCACTGTGCTAGCTTAGCGCCCTTCCGCCCGCTGGCCCTCTCATTTCACTTCTTGCTTGCAGACAAAAGCCCTCCTCAGGTCAACTCCTGTATCATTCACAGGGGGCAGGGCCAGCCTGAAGAGATTGCAACTTCTTTTAATGTCAACAGCCGTGAGATGACCAGGGAAGTGGGGAAAGGCCCAACTTTGGCTCCTTGCCCATCCCAAAAACTAAGCTGGTGCATTTTTAACAATAGAATAGGAGGGAGGGGGAATAACTACCCTCTAGGGAACAGCATCAGAGAAACATGGAAGGAACACCTGTATGTCCCCTTCTCCTCAAAGAGCTGGAGCAGTCTGGGAGATAGAAGGGGAAAGGCCCATATGCCCACTGGAAGGCTCAGAACCGAGCATCTGTGACCCCCCAAGAATCTCCTCCAAAGAAAATGGCAAAGCAGGGAGAATATTTCAGGGAAGCCCAGCAGGCCAGTTTCTGACCCTGATCCCAAGTGCTGAGCTCCCTGCGCTCTCCTCCTGGCATGGCAGAACTGACAGAGGACCCTCTGTCCTCCCTTGCCAGTGAGCCTTGATCTGCAGTTGGGAGGAAGAGGGCAGCACACAGGCCCTAAGAGTCCCCTCACACTGAGAACCACTCTCACAGTGGGGATTCATCCACCCCAGCTCAGAGGGAGGGGTACCACAGTCAGAGGCAGACAAATAAGCAAATGCTTTAAAACAGTAAAATACCCTTGACTATGCTAGCAGAATAACTTATACTATCCCTTTAATAAACAGAAACAAACTCTGAAAATGAGGCAAAGGTTTATTTTTAACCACTGCATAGGATCACTTTTCCTTTTAGAGAATACGCTGGAGCTGTTTCAACTCCTTATCTTTTTGGCAGCACTTTAGAATTTTAAACTAGTAGCCATACTGTGCAATCCAACCTTCCGCTGATGTATGTTCCTTTCCCTGTGCTTGCTGGCCCATGAAGAGAAATGGCTCACCAGGAAATATGTTAAGGGTTTCTTTATCATTTCAGTAAATAATTCCCTTTATATTAAAGCTACTTTCTTGGGGGGGGGAGAGCCAAGAACATGCAAAAACAGTGTTTTACAGATTACAGGAAAGACTTTCGTTGTATCCAGGGTCACATACATAAAAGTTACACTTCTGTTTCTCTGTTGTACAGTGAATATAAAGGCACATAATCCAGGAATAAATGCACAACTGGATATGATTTTATTTTCTCCATAAAATATCCTTAGGCAAGAAGACACTACCTATGAATCTGATGAAAATCCTAATACTCTCATTTAAAGTCGCACACAAATTGTGGTGAAAGGATGCAGCACTGGGAAAAAGAACTTGTTGATTATATTAATCCTTCATCTTCTATTTATCTTCTTACATTAGTATCCTCTTTCCTTTCTAACACAGCCAGCAGTATGCATCTATTTCTTTATTTAATCCTTCATAATGCTATCATGTCAGACTAAAAAGCACCAGTTTTGAATAACCATACAATTTATTTAATTCCATTACAGATACAGGAGCTCTGAAACTTGTGTCTAAACTATGACCCAATATTTAATCTCAAAGCCTTCTTTTGTTCTTTACAGAAATGGCTTGTGTTCCTAGATCCCTGACATAATCAAACAGCAACTTACATTTCCCATAAGCTACCCACAGAGCACATAAGCATCCTTGCACCTCTTAATTAGTTTGTTGAGTGTATGGAATAGCCTTTTTTCCATTAAATCTAATCTCTTATATCTTTGTACATGGCAAATGAAAATTTTTTAGTAGGATCAGTCCTGATTACTCAAAAAATACCATATCATAGCTTAACTTTCCAATTCTCTGTATACAGTATGTTGTTTCTTTTACATGAATTTTCATGGGAGAATGCCCCAAAATAGAAATACATGGCTTGCAGTGCTGCCTGCTTTTTCAGTACTTAGCTACTGTAATGAATATTAATATCAGAATCTGGTAAAAAATATCAAAAGGCAATAGCAGATGCTGTCAGAGGGCCCGCAAAAGGAAAGTCTACCGGTGAGGAAGCTGTGGCAGCACAAAACAGTCACAGTCTTCCCTCCACCTTGAGTCTGAGCAACCCCAAAACTGAGTGGTCTTGACCATGCAAAGGGCATGGACAGAGTGGTTGGGGAATGTGGTGATTCAATGCATCCCCTCAGCAACCATTAGGGAGTTTAGAAGAACTGAAAACTAAAAAAGCCCAAAATAACTGAACATTTTCAATTTTATTCTTCCTCAAAGGACCCAAGCCTGCGCCCCCTACTATGACTAGATTCTAGAAGAACCCAGGGGAGTTTTGCTTCAGTCAGGTGAGCAGGACTAGTGCCAGGGTTATTTAAAAATGAAAAGAAAAACAGAAATCCCAGGGCAACTACATACGCTGGGCCAGATCCTCAGGTGGTCTAAATTGGTGTTACTCCACTGAAATTAATGAAACTGTGCTGAGGACACACTAACTGGCCCATTGTCTTTACTACTTTACACATAGTGCCCCTGTAGTGTTCTACCTTACCTTGTTGTAGTACTGCACCTGAACAGAGTGCCATTGTCCATCACTGACCCCTCCTGGAACAAACGGTGCAACTGTTGTAGTGGTCTCCCCTGAAATGTTAGTTGGAACATGAGGAGAGAAAAAAAAAATTGTCACCATCACTGTTACTTTGATTTAGTGACCTGCTCAGCATTGTACAAAACACGAACAGAAAGACAGTCCTGCCCGAAAGACAATAGTTTACCAGCCACCCATGAGATCCACACTACAAGAAGGATGTGGATAAATTGGAGAGAGTCCAGCGAAGGGCAACAAAAATGATTACGGGTCTGGAACACATGAGTTATGAGGAGAGGCTGAGGGAACTGGGATTGTTTAGTCTGCAGAAGAGAAGAATGAGGGAGGATTTGATAGCTGCTTTCAACTACCTGAGAGGTAGTTCCAGGGAGGATGGTTCTAGACTATTCTCAGTGGTGGAAGAGGACAGGACAAGGAGTAATGGTCTCAAGTTGCAGTGGGGGAGGTTTAGGTTGGATATTAGGAAAAACTTTTTCACTAGGAGAGTGGTGAAACACTGGAATGGTTGCCTAGGGAGGTGGCGGAATCTCCTTCCTTAGAAGTTTTTAAGTTAGGCTTGACAAAGCCCTGGCTGGGATGATTTAATTGGGTATGGGTCCTGCTTTTGACCAGGGGGTTGGACTAGATGACCTCCTGAGGTCCCTTCCAACCCTGATATTCTATCCAGGCCTAATACAGTACTGTATATACTGATGGTAATTTAACAAGCAAGAATTTTGAGTGTGAGTCTGTGAGTTGCTGAGTACTCTCAGTTTTACTTGAGTCTATTTTGTGGGCACACACGTAAAAGTGACTTCTGTAACACCGACGTCAGTGAAACATGTTTCTTTTTGCTTCTGCAGAACATAAAAGGAGATGTTCAGGACAAACAGAACTATTGAAAAAGTTGTCAAATGAGAACACATTGACATACGTTTTGCTGCTTTTTCTGTCATTAACAAAAGTCTGATTTCTGGTTTGAAGTGTATCTTGCTGGCTAAAAGCATATCAATGAAATCTACTTCTAATCAAGGCTGAGAAGCTGGAATCTGACAGCTCTACTGAAAGGAGTGTTACAGAAATGAAATACTTTTCTCAGAAGAATTTTTAATTTCTAACTTTGTGGTTAACCAATACAGTTTGCATCCAATCATTGTTTAAAATCAGGGTTGCTTTGTATATTGTATTTGTAAGAGTAGAGGGTGTTAAGTCAGGTATGCAAACCAGAACTACTAGCATGGTGATTATTCATTGCTGCTGTGAAGTAATGACAAAACAAACATTTGCAGCAAAAGTACATAAGGGCCTGGCAAAGTGCTTTGGTTTCCCCCCCACCCGACCCCTTTTTTAAACACTTGGACAAAAGTTCCTGTTACAGAGGAAGAAGAGAAGAAAGAACATTAGACAAACTACCTATATAATAAGTCACAGAAAAAACAACTCCTCTCCCACAAGCTAACAAAGCTGATAGTTTCACATATTGAACATAAAACGTGCATTCTCCTCTACATTCATAAGTAACCTTTCACTATTCTCTTCTGTGTCTATGACTATCCCTTAAATACACCTTGATTATTCAAACAGTACAGACTACAGTTTAGTATCTGGTCTACATTTACCTTGAAAGGGGCCTCAGTCATTGATAAGCATAATGAAAAATTACGCTAGAAGTTCATAAGCAAGCTTTTGTGAAGAAAGACACATTGATCCCTAATTATTTTGTCTTGATCTCTGCTAAAAAAAAAAAAGAAAAAAAGGTGGGACATGTTACTCCATAGGCAAAAGTGACTGCCAACATGTCCAAAACTTGCACCTTCATGTTAATTTTTACCCATAGATACAAAACAAACCATTCTCCTTCCAAAGAGAACAGCATCTCTAAATATATTGGGCCAAATTCTGCTCTCATTTGCACTGGTGCAAATCCAAATGAAACTTCATTGATTTAAATGGATTCCTCGAATATACACCAGCTGAATTTAGCCTATTCTCATTCATCTTCAGGCTGTCTTCCTAACAATCTAGTTCTTGTTTAGGCAAGCAAAGGACAGGCAATACAGAATAAAACAAAACTCTCAAAACAGGAACACATTATTTCATAACACTTATCCATTAAAAAGTTTATCTAAAAACATGCTTTTGAGCTCTGTAGGTAATAATGCAGAAATAAAACTAAAGGAATTAAACACAAAGTGCCAATGTCTGCTCACAAGTACATTGGTATAAATCAATGGAGTAAATATAAATGGATTTACAGTGGTGCATTTGCGAGCACCCACACTCCAGGGGAAGTTAGGCTTCTAATTCTCTTGGTCTTACATTTTGTAAAACTGTATTTTAAATAAAACCTAAATTGCAGCCAGATGGGACCCAATAACATCCCTTTTAAAGTAGAAAAAATTAAAATAAGAGGATTATTTCATTTTAAAAATGCATATGTTATTATATGTGCACATATATGTATAAATATACACACAAATATGCTAAAGGAGCACTCAAGGAAGATAAGGCTGTCGCAGAGAAGCTGAATGAATTCTTTGCATCAGTCTTCACTGCAGAAGATGTGAGGAAGATTGCCACACCTGAGCCATTCTTTTTAGGTACAAATCTGAGGAGGCTGAGGTGGCAATAGGAGAGGTTTCGGAACAAACTGATAAATTAATAATGAGTCACCAGGACCAGACGGTATTCACACAAGAATTCTGAAGGAACTCAAATAAGAAATTGCAGAACTATTAAACAGTGGTATGTAACCTATTGCTTAAGTCAGCCTCTGTTCCAGATGACTGAAGGACAGATAACATAACACTGATTTTTTAAAAAAGTTCCAGAGGCAATCATGGCAATTACAGACTAACAAGCCTAACTTCAGTACCAAGAAAACTGACTGAAACTGTAGCAAAGAACAGAATTATCAGACACGGAGTTGAACTTGATATGTTAGGAAAGAAGCAACCTGGCTTTTGTAAAGGGAAATCATGCCTCACCAATCTATTAAAATTCTTTGAGGGGGTCAATAAGCATGTGGACAAGGGTGATCCAATGAATATAGTGTACTTGGACTTTCAAAAAAGCCTTTAATAGATCCCACACCAAAGGCTTTTAAGGACAGTAAGCTGTCATGAGTTAAGAGAGAAGGTCCTCTCACGGATCAGTAACTGGTTATAAAATAGGAAAAAGGGTAGGAATAAATTGTCATTTTTCACAATAGAGAGAGGAAAATAGAAGATCCCCCAAGGATCTGTAGTAAGACCTGTGTTGTTCAACATATTCATAAATGATCTGGAAAAAAGGATGAACAGTGAGGTGCCAAAATTTGCAGACAATACAAAATTATTCAAGATAGTTAAGTGCGAAGCTGAGTGCGAAGAGTTACAAAAGGATCTCAAAAAACTGGGTGACTGGGCAACAAAATGGCAGATGAAATTCAAGGTTGATATGTGCAAAGTAATGCACATTGGAAAACATAATCCCAGCTATATATACAACATGTTGGGGTCTAGATTAGCTGTTACTAGTCACGAAAGAGATCTTGGAGTCATCATGGATAGTTCTCTGAAAACATCTGTTCAATGTGTAGTGGCAGTTTAAAAAGCTAACAGAATGTTAGGAACCACTGGAAAAACGATAGCTAGTAAGACAGACAATATAATGCCACTATATAAATCCGTGTGTGCACGGGAGCCCCATCTCACAAAAGATACATTGTATTAGAATTGGAAAAGGTACAGAGAAGGGCAACAAAAATGATCAGGGTTATGAAACAGCTTCCATATAAGAAGAATTAAAAGACTGGGACTCTTCAGTTTAGAAAAGAGATGACTAAGGAGAAATATGACGGAAATCATGAATGGTGTGAAGAAAGTGAATAAGAAAGTGTTATTTTCCCCTTCACACAACACACAAACCAAGGGTCACCAGTGCTTAATTTGTGCTAGGGCTGAGCCCTGACACCTCTAGGCTTGGCAGTTTGTTGCCCTGGCACCTCTGGGCTTGCCACATCAGTTATGAAAGTAAAAAAAATTTCTTGAGCCCAGGCACCTCTTTCATTGCAAATTAAGCACTGGGGGGGGAGGGGTGGTCACCCAATGAAATTAATAGGCAGCAGCTTTAAAACAAACAAAAGGAACTACTTCACACAATGCATAGTCAACCTGTGGAACTCATTGCCGGGGATGTTGTGAAGGCCAAAAGTATAAATGGGCTCAAAAAGAATTAGATAGGTTGATGAAGGATAGGGCCATCAGTAGGTATTAGCCAAGATGGTCAGGAACAGAACCCCCTATTCTGGGTGTCCCTAAATTTCTGACTGCCAGAAGTTGGGACTGGACAACAGGGGATGGATCACTCAATAATTACTCTCTTCTGTTCATTCCCTGTGAAGCATCTGACACTGGCCACTGTCGGAAGTCAAGATACTGGGCTAGACTGACCACTGGACTGATCCATACTATATAGCTGGCCCCATACTATATAGCTTCAGGCCAAAATAAGTTAAACAAGACAAATAACCTTCTCTTGTATTGTGGTTGTTCCTACTTTCAATACCACTCTTTTCTTCCTCTCAATAAAGAAAGTGTTTAAGGCATTGTCAAATAACTGATTCTATCCAGAGAAAAATCATCATCTAGCCATTTTGTCAATCATTGGTTATCTGTCCTGTCGCATTTAGCAAACCAAGAAGTAATTCCTTTCAGCCAAATGTGTTAAATCTACAGGTATTCATGGACTGGTACAGATATGTGAGATTTTCATTAGAACTTGAGACAAAACCCACTGAAGCCAATGAAAAGACTCCCAATGTCCTTAGTGGGCTTTTGTTCAAGCCCTAAACTACATATTGACAATTTCACATCCCATTTTTATTGTGGTAATGACTGGTTAGTTCGGTTCTTTTAGTTCCTCAGCAGCTTACTACCTGTTGCCATTTGGAGGTGCAATATATATATATGCTTCAGGGAACTTTACTGACAATAATGTTTATTGACAACAGAATACAGAGTGATAATTTTTTTTCTTCTATCTCACTTTTAATTTTTTCCTTTCTCTGAGGAATAATTTTTGGATAACATGTATACAGTACATTTCCTTGGTGGTGCATTAGAACATCAATAACAGTCTTTAATCACATAAAATAATGATAACACTAATTAAAAAATAAACCAAAAAACCCCCACACACATTGGTGAGGGGGCCAACTTTCAGCCTAGAGATAATCTTTTACTCCAGAGTTATAAATGCCCTATGGGCTTTATAACTGGTATGCTGACGAGCCCTTATCTACACAGTGGGTGCCACCGTTATAATATGAAGACTGCCACAAGCTGAAATATTTTACTAATCTCATCACACATTATGTCATGAGAGTTACTGACTATGCAGGATCTGCAGCTTAACGCTCCATCTAATTAAAAGGATTACGAGTAGTAATAATTAACTATAGCAGATGAGCACCTATGAATATGAAAGAACAATGACTCATCTTTAAATGTTTGAATGCTATGGGAGTTTATAGTGAACAGTTGCCTACCAAAAAGCACCTCTTCCAAAATATCAGTCTTCACTTTACAAGAACCAAGCAGGTACTTGATGTGTAGTAACACTGGCAGTTCTCTTCTCAAGCTCATAGCTCTCTTTAATCTTCCCCTCTACTTAGAAATGCTGAATTATTGATATTGCCCAACAAATGGAAAGATTGTGCACTCTCTTTTCCAGCCTTATGTCCAAGGAGTGAGAGATTGATCTGATATCTAAAGCCCTCTGTTCCTCTAAGGCCCAATTCTATTCCCATTGAAACCAAGAGGAGTTTTTCAACGGACTTCAGTGGGATTTGGATCATGCCCTCGGTGTGTTGTTCAGTAGTTAAAATGGTTTGATAAATGCCCTGTGTTTTAACAGTTGATGATGGAAGAGCTGCTGAAGCCGAACCACAAAAATAAAAAAATAAAGAATACAAGAAAAGAAAGTAAAAAGATCTCGGTAAATGAACTATTATACAATACAATTGTGCAATGTTAATCATTTGTACAGAAGAGCAGTAAGTAGGTAAAGTTTTAAACTCAATTAAAATCTTTAATTTGGGATCTATGAATCAATCTAAGAAACCACATAAAATCTTTAATTAATGAGATTCATTTCAAAATGCAGTGAGATGTTCTCTTCACCATAAAGTTATTGCTAGTATTTACATATAAAAGTATCAAACTAAATGGGCAAGGAACACCTTACCTGCAGAGAATGTTAGTTGGATCTGTTCTTCAATGATCTCAAGAGCAATAAAGTCATGCTTCTCATTAAAACGTCCATTGTAGAGGAGTAGAGCATTCCTTTCTCTGGTTGCAAACCTGTAACATGCAGACACAAATTTCATATTTAATGATCTACAAAGTGAAGAACATACAATCCAGCCACTCTGAAAATAGACGACATAAAAACTACCAGTCACCATGATCTCAGGACAGAATGCAGCACTGTAACTGCATAATGCATCTATCTTAAAATTAATTCTCATTACCCCTTTCGACAGCAAATAATAAAATTAAGATAATTAGCAATACATATTATTTTGAACTCTACAGGAGTCGGCAAGACAGAACCTACAGAGGATCTGGCTTATTCTTTGAATAGCTCTGATGAAAAAGAAGGTACTGAAAATGAGTAAAATCACAAATACACTGAATTCTGAGGGAGGACCTTCCAGTGGTCAGAATGGACTCAATTATTATTCTTTGTTGAGTGTCCAAAAGTATGGAATGCTTACAGCCTAAATTCAAAGTGATGCAGTGAGGGTCATACATAGATGAAAAAGAGTTGAGGAGGGGAAAGACAAGACTTAATAATGTCACATGGTTAATCAGGGCTTGATCCTGCACCAGTCAAGTCAATTGAGATTAAGGCAAATTCACGCATTTTGATGATTCCATTAAGTTAGTTGGGGTTTTCTTCATATTTAATGTCATGTTCTCTAATCTCAAGAATTGTATGCTCAAGAAGCAGGAGGGTTTCCGCTTTTGTGCTAGGAAATAACTGATAGCCCTAGCTTTAGAAAAGCCTAGTTTTGGCCTCTGCAGCTCCTTTAAAATTTGGGTAGGGCTCATTATGAAATTCTTCAAATTTATCTATAACCAATGTTAATGTGTGAAGAAAAACAGAAGTCATCGGAAGTTTTTACAATTCTAAACAGTAGTAGTCTGCATTGATTCTGTATCACCAGCCTCTAGAAAGCTTTGTGACCCAAAAGCTTGGGGTGATCTAAAATAACCCACTTGTCTTATAAGTCTATGAAAGACAAATTTGAATTCAAAGCTCTGTTCCATGGAAAGATGAAATGGCCTCTACCATAGTGCATGCAATGGGCACCAATTAGTGGGGCTCTTGTGGAACAAAATGACCACAATTTTCTGAATCCTGACTCTAGAGAATTAGGAAGAGGCAGGTATTTCAGAGCACTGTGTCCTGGCATCTTCATTTTCCAGAACATAGTTTAATTCTTAACAAGACATATAGGTTATACTTACCATATGTTCTCCCTAAAGAGACAGATGCCAGATCAGAGCTGGCTAGAAACCAGAATTTCCATTCTGTGGGAAAATATGACATTTCAGGGGGCAAAACTGTACCAAATCAGAACAAAAAGCTGAAATTCTGAAGTTTCTCATGAAACAAAATTTTAAAAAATTTGGATTAGGGGCAACTGAAATGTGTCATTTTGTTACGGTAAAATGTGTCATTTTGATTTTATAGTTGTGTTTAATTTTGTTTAAACATTTACATTATATTCACCTATTAAATATTATATTTTATATATGAATGCAGCATTAAAATTAATATTGTACTATAAAACAGAATTAGAAATGAAATAAGCCAAAATGACAAAATTAAAATGAAATGTATCAATATTATCAAAATGAGATGATAAAAGTCCTGTAGAAAATACATCAAAACTGCCATATTCCGATGAAATGTTGCAATTTTGACTGAACTGTACTTTTTGGGATAAAACTGTTCCATCAAAACAATTTTGACCAGCTCTAAACAGAATATATCTAAAGAAAAGAGGAAAGAAAAAAGAAATCACTTGCTTTCCTAGAGGGCAGAAGTGATTAGTTAGTTGAATAACAGTGTCAACTTCATATTTCTGTCTGAAAATGTTACTAGGAACTACTAATAAGAGTACTATAACTGCACATGGGTAAAATATATTTTTTTTCTATTTTTTTCCGTTTGTTTACCTTGTGCATTTAACAATACTTTGTATATATTTGGTTTCACTGTTCTGTTGATGGTCAATTGAACTTCCTGTCTCATGCACTGGCAATTTGGTGTTCTTGCTTTAGCTCTCTTTGCTGCAAAGAGCTGTACATACACATCAGCTGGGGAGCAGAAAAACACCTGTCATTTTTTTTAAAGGGAAGGTTTTGCTTCTTTGTTTTGTTTTACGTTCAGGAGATACTACCTACCGGGTGCTTTACCAGGGACTGGAATTGTTTTAAATAGATCTTTTTAAAAAAATCAGTTGACAATTCTCTTTAAGTGAGACTGAATGACTAAGAACTGTTGGTAGAGGAGAGATGGAGAGGAGGTGGGGTACATCTAATAAATGTCCCAAAATAACAGTGAGATTTAGCATGCAGAAATAGGGTATGTGGTAAATAAGCATCTGACTACTTGTTCGCTTTCCTTTTCCCTTCTGTAAGAACATATGGTGAGTATAATTTATAGGTTCCAAACCATCTAAATGCTTGGAATGCCTCATTAGCTTGTAACATAGTCAGTGAACATATGGGTTATTTTTAAAATCCCATTTTAGTCATGAGGGTGAACTAGACAAACCTCGCACTCTTTGACCTCTCGGGGGAAAGTGGGGTTGAGGGACGCTAGACACCCTGAGATAATAGGAATATTCACAAATCAAAAGATATGTAATGGCAAATCCTTTGTCTAGCCAAAACTTCTACTTCTTGATTATCCTGAAGTAATGTTTCCCTCCTGTGTTGGAGGAGAATAAGGGGCATGAAAATACTCAGCATAAAATCTAAAAGCCCATATAGTTCATCATCCGGACCCATATAGGGACAAATTCTGTGCTAATTTATATCCTGTGTAATGCCATAAAGCTAATGGGGTTGCATGGTATTTATTTCAGCACCAAATATGCCTGTTGAGTTTTTAAAGATTTTGAAGTGGCTGCCTGGAAAACTATGATGCTAAGCCTTACTGTTTGCTGTTTCCCAAGAAGTCCCACAGGTGAGTATGAGCCATTCTAACCTGCAGCAGAACAGTTTCGCACACCACACTTTGAGAATCTTCCTGGAAGCCTGTAAAATGACACCATGCACTGCGGGAACAATTTTCTGGTAGTACAGGAGCTGAGCTGGCAGCCTGCCTCCAACACTCCCTTTGCATTTCATGTAAATCTGACAGTTCCAAGCCCTTTTTTTCCCCTCAGCTTTCTCTTGTCTAGCAGAGTTGATGCTTGAAAACCTTATTTGGTTTTGAGATCTAATTTTGATCAGGATCAATGCAAAGCCATTATATATATTCTTCACAGTTTTTGCAACCTTCCATACTAACCCTGATAAGTTATATTTATTGTAACTGCATGCTTTGATTTAACCATGGTTTCAAGACTCCACAAAAAAAATGTGACCACTGTAGTGTTAAGGCAAGATCAAGAGTAAAATGGAAACATTCTGCAAAGAAGCAGCAAGCCATGCTTGAGTGTATAACAAGAACAAGCTAACTTTGAGGGTTTTTTTAGACTAAGTAAAGTGATTGATTTTAGCTAACTCAATAGCTAACATGAACCTCTTTTTCTAATCTAAGCAAACAACCAAATCTTCTTGTTGTTTTTATCCATACTAGCTAACTCCAATCCTTTTACTGGTGTAGACGCAGCTGTCATAAATCTAAAGGGAAGGGTAACCACCTTTCTGTATACAGTGCTATAAAATCCCTCCTGGCCAGAGGCAACAGCCTGTTACCTATAAAGGGTTAAGAAGCTCAGCTAACCTGGCTGGCACCTGACCCAAAGGACTAATAAGGGAACAAGATACTTTCAAATCTTGGGCGGGGGGGAAAGGCTTTTGTTTGTGCTCTTTGTTTACGTCTTGTTCTGTCTTGGGACTGAGAAAGGCCACACAGAAATCCATCTTCTCCAACCCATCCTAAACCAAGTCTCCAATATTGCAACCAGTATAGGTAAGCCAGGCAAGGCGGATTAGTTTATCTTTTGTTTTATGTGAATTTTCCCTGTGTTAAGAGGGAGGTTTATTCCTGTTTTCTGTAACTTTACGGTTTGCTCAGAGGGGGATTCTCTGTGTTTTGAATCTGAATACCCTATAAAGTATTTTCCATCCTGATTTTACAGATGTGATTCTTTTACCTTTTCTTTAATTAAAATTCTTCTTTTAAGAACCTGATTGATTTTTCATTGTTCTTAAGATCCAAGGGTTTGGGTCCGTGTTCACCTGTACAAATTGGTGAGGATTATTATCAAGCCTTCCCCAGGAAAGGGGTTGTAGGGCTTGGGAGGGATATTTTGGGGAAAGACGTCTCCAAGTGGTCTCTTTCCCTGTTCTTTGTTTAAAACGCTTGGTGGTGGCAGCATACTGTTCAAGACCAAGGCAAAGTTTGTACCTTGGGGAAGTTTTCAACCTAAGCTGGTAAGAATAAGCTTAGGGGGTCTTTCAGGTCTGTACCCTAGAGTTCAGAGTGGGGAAGGAACCCTGACAGCAGCTTAGCACATTTTACCTTTACTCAGCCAAAGTCAACCTTTGGCCAGCTAAATCATGGTAAAATCTACCTTCAAAGCATTATTCTCCCAATCCTTGGAGCTCACAGAGATCCTTGGGTGAGCTTGTGCATTCATACACAGGGAGAAGGAGATTAGGCCAGGAGGAGGTGGTCTAGGAGCAGAGACAGATGCCATCACCTTCCTGCTCAAAGTGTGCAGGGGCTATGCCATAAAGTTAATGCAGCCTACGGCAACAATGAATTTTATGCAGCTGCATCTGTCCCTGTGCTATACAACCCTCTTTGTAGGAGTACCAGCAGCAGCAGAGGGTGGCAGAAGGAGCCAGCAACCCCAGCACAGCTGGGTGCCCCCACTGGTGATCAGCACACACATAAAAGTGGGCAGCACTAGTTGGGTAGAGGCATGGCCAGGCCAATTGTGGGACATCCTGTTTTAATCCATCTCCTCTCCAGCCTCTGCCAGCTGCAAACTGAATATGTCCTCCTCCAGCAGAATCCCACATTTCCTCTCTCCAGGCACAGTGTCTCCTGCTGGCACAACTGTGCCCTCCAGAGCCATGAGGGCTTAAAGGAGCCCATTCCCTCTATCTGTCTACAGGATTTTGCAATACTTCAGTACAAAAAAACCCTACACAAAACAAAATACTGATCTGTGTGGCAGAGGAGCTGAATATTCTTAAAGTGTAAAGTTTTATGATTGGAGGGACACAGTCAGCACTTCATATTAGATACAACAAGACTGCTTTTAATTCCTGCCCACAGTCCGGCTTTCAAATAATGCTCTTCGGGGCAGGGACCATCTAACTACTCTGGGTTCGTACAGTGCCGAGCACAATGGGGCCCCACTCCTGGCTACCTTTGGGACAACACCATAATAAACATGATTAATAATAATCTCAAGTAGCATGGTTCTAATTCTGCTCCCATAGGAGTCGATGGCAGACTTCCCACAGTAACCACTTTCCCACATATTTAACTCTGGGGGCTACAAATATACAACAACATTTGGCCCTAAATCCAAATCAAGGAGAGATTTGAACTGAATCCTTTCCTATCAAGACAGAAGGGAAACAAACTTACATGAGGGAAATAGTGAAATGGAAGCGCTGCCTTAACCCTTTGAAGGTGACAAACGACTGTGGAGGGAAGCTTCTTGTTGTCATCTCACAATAAGGTCTCTCGTACTCTCCTGGGGGACACTCGCATTTGAAACCTCCTACTAGCAGATTAACACAGGTTCCTCCATTTTTACAGACTCCCGGCACGCAGCGGCCAGAGCGGGCATTCACTTCGCAATACTCGCCTGGAAGAAGAAGAAACAAAGATCAGCAGGAAACACTTGGCGCTAGATTCCAACTAAACAACGAATTCCCAGAGATACCAGTGAAGGAGATCAGTTATTATTGCCTAAAAAAAAAAAAGCTAACATATTTTTAAATGTCTGAACATCAAATTAAGTAGTTGTAATTGTAGCAGAGTGTATGTACATGCCGCACTGTTTCTCAAATTTTAATTCTCTGCATAGTTCAGGATATTGTTTCCTGAGTGATCCTTTCTCAAATACTTCATAATGCTGGCTCTAATTTTTAGATTTCTAGGCTGCTTTCAGAACTGGTGATAAATATATATCAGGAAGAAGGTGACGTTGTCATGTAAAAACCTGAACACCTCCTGCCAGCTAAAAAATGTGTCAATGGTTACAGCATTTGATATTGTTTTCAGCCACCCAGGATCAAATGTTCACTCCCAACTGTGAATGGTGTAAATAGATAAGTGTTGCATTTCCCCTTTAATGGAATTCAGTTTTACTGCAGGTGTCACTGACAAAGCACAACTGAGCCAGGAATATAACATTTTTAAAGTGTGTGCATTTATATAAAGAATGGGCAGGATACAGGTACATGCATAGTGCTTCCATTTTTTTTCCAGAGTGTCCTTCTGACATTTACCTCACTTTCCAAACAACTACACAGTCAAGTCATTCAGTTGCTAAGAGACATGTATACTGATTTACAAACTCCTTAAGGTTTTTATCTTCAAATGCTGTAATTTTATTCCCTACCAAACCCCACTCCCACCCTATATTAAGATCTTAAACACTCAAATTTCAGGAAATAACAAAGGTAAGTTTGTACACACAACCTTAGCCCTAACAACTTTTGCACACGCATTAAAAGTTGGTCAAGATTTTCAAAAATGCTTCATGAGTTTGCAGTTTCCCAGGTCTGTAGGAGACATTCTTGAGCCCCTTTATACAATACAAAATCTGCAGAGGCTGACGCAAAGGCTGCTGCAGAATTAACTGTTCTACAGAAAATGAGTTCTCTCTCTGTGTTAATTATTTAAAATTTATCTATCAGAATGTGGGTTGTGAGGTAACTACTGTTGTTATGCTTGATTATATCCACCCAGCTCCTGCATGTAAAAAGTGTTCATAGAAACTAAAGTGGGTTTATAAAATTAAATTAATCCCAGAAACAGTGCCAGATAACTAAACATAGAGCAAAGCTATATGGCACAACTCAACTGACAAAAGAAGTTTCCAACACTATAATATTTGCATAAATACTAGTCACAGGTCTATATAATTACATTACTTCAACCCAAAAGGAAAACTTTGTAAGCGCATTCCTAAAGAATTCAAAACAATATTTAAGGAACTATGTCTTTCACACATAAAAAACACAGTAGCATACACAAGTATACCATTATCACTCAGCAAGTCAAATTCAGACCTGTAGAAGAGGATACAACTCCAGTACAGCCTACAACATCATATCTGAATTTAGCTCAGTCAGTGCCTATATTGCTGATTATAATAGGAGTTATCAAACAGCTGCCTAAAACAGGTATCTGTAAGCGCCTGCTTGGAAACAATCAGAAAATTGGTGTCTTAAAAAGTATCTGTTGTGAGGCATGTTAGATCTAACCAAACAACTCTGTTCCAGGGTTGCCAAATATTTGTAAAAATTGGAATTATACTCTGCCTCTTCCCCAAGGCCCTGCCCCATCGCATCCGCCTCTTCCCCCCTTGCCTCTGCCGCTCACTGGATCGTCTCCACCTCTCTCCTTCTGCCCCGGGGCTGGGATGGGAGCTGCTTCAGCCTGACAAGGAACCTGCCTGCAAGTAGGAGGTGGCCGCAGCGGAGCAGGGGCTGGCATGGGTTAATGACCTGGCACCTCTCCCCACCCCGGGGTAACCAGACTTTTGGTGTCAGGTCAGGACATCTGACTGAACACTCATAGGTCCCCTTTTTGACCGGGCATTCCAGTTGAAAACTGGGCACCTGGCAACCCGAAATGGCACCCAGACACAAAAGCCAAAACCCAGACTGTCCAGATAAAACCCTAAAAAGGTTTTCCCTAAAAAGGAATCTTTCACACAAATCTAAAAACAGCAAAAGCAACAATCCCTCAACCAGAAGATAAAAATCAAGGTCTCAATTCAGAAAAGCATCACTGCTGAGGAAAGCACTTAAGCTAGAGCTTACCTTTAAGCATGTGCTTTTCTGAAGCAGGGCCCAAGTTCCTAAACTCTCATTTTATCAAGTTATTATTAGAATTCTGAAACAAACCCTTGAAAAATCCCTTCCTACTTCCCACTACCATCTGTGGACACCAGTTTAGACAGGATTATCTGAATGGATACCCAGCATTAGCGAAGCAAGGAGGTCAGGTAGATTACAATGATACACAGCATGGTTCCCTCATAAGAAATTACTATAAATCTGTGTACTTGGTGAGAAAACAACTCTCAGGTGCGGTGCTGAATATGAAGGAACAAAACAATCAAACAAACAAGTTTACAAAGAAGACATTAAGGAATGCATTTACTGGTGAGTTGCTTTATAACCACAAAAATAATGAGGAGTCCTTGTGGCACCTTAGAGACTAACAAATTTATTTGGGCATAAGCTTTCATGGGTTAGAACCCACTTCATCAGATGCATGGAGTGAACATAAGGAGCAGGTATAAATACATGAAAGGATGGGGGATGCTTTACCAAGCGTGAGGTCAGTCTAAAGAGATAAATCAATTAACTGGGAGTGGTTGGGTCATTACAAAACCTAAACTTAATTTCCCCAATACTAATTTCTCTCTACTGTTACTCACACCTTCTTGTCAACTGACTGTAATGGGCCACTCTCTTACCACTTCAAAAGTTATTTTTCCTCCCTTGGTTTCCTGCTGTTAATTGATTTATCTCATTAGACTGACCTCACACTTTACCTTACACACTGGGTAAAGCAACCCCCATCCTTTCATGTATTTATACCTGCTCCTGTATTTTCACTCCATGCACCTGATGAAGGGGGTTCTAACCCACGAAGGCTTATGCCCAAATAAATTTGTTAGCCTCTAAGGTGCCACAAGGACTCCTCGTTATTTTTGCTGATACAGAGTAACACTTCTACCACTCTGAAATTTATAACCACAGGCTCCCTCTCCACCCCAACAATCAGAGCCCAAGGTCCAGCCTGAGTTGCAACTTGAAAGCACTGTCCACAGAGCTATTTTTAGGACATTAGCGGGAGCCCCGCTTACCCAAGTCTGTTGACCTAGCAATGTAGGAAGGGAGGCTCGCTTCTGCAATCTGGATAGATCTACCCAAAGACAACTCACCCCTCTTGTGTACTGAAACTCTTCAAGAATTAGAATTACACATTTTCTGCATAAAAGACTAAGCATGGGCTTGCCCCATTTTAAAAGGGGTAGGATATTTAACAATATAAATCTCCAACTCCAAATGGAGTGGAATCCTCAAGGCCTGCTGAAAAGAGAACGATACACTTGACAAAAGCAAACAAGGTGCAGAGTTGAACACAAACAGACATGACACAGACAAACAGGGGGGATTGTTTCCATTCTGACATGCTGTTGGAACACCATGGCAATACAGAGGGTTCTCATAATATAAGAGTCTACGGCTGCATTCATTAATCCTTCTTTATTCTTCTATGCAGCAAGAGTGCATAGACACAGTAGATTGCTAGGTTAGATACAAGTATAATTCCTATTTATAGCAGACAAATGTAAAACCATTTAATAAACAAGAGAAAGAGTGATCTTGTCTGAAACTGGGGATCTGCAGTGGTGATGAGAGAACTAGGGGATCTGCACTGTAATGAGGAATGGCTGCCGCAGCTTATGTGCTTATAGTTTAATAGTCTGGTTTATGACTCAGCCAATCTACCCCCGACCTTTTCTCTATTAAAGTAATTTAATATTTTCTATATTTTTCGTATTTGGAGACTCCCTGAACATACTACTTATGTAACACAGCTCCATGAAATCCAGGCAGGAGGTGTAATGCTACAGTGACCTAGAGTGTTCACCTTTGGATAATTCTGCCTTATGTGTGGCTATCATCCCTCATGCAGACTTTTGGACTTTGAGAAATCTTTAATAAGAGCCAGCAACCAGACCACTATAAGTCAATCAATTTGTAAACACCTAGAGGATTATAAGGTTATACGGAATAGTCAGAATGTATTTCTTAAGAACAAATCAAGCCAAACCAACCTAAATTCCTTCTTTGACAGAGTAACTGGCCTAGTGGATGGGAGAAAGCAATACACATGATATATCTTGATTTTAATAAGGCTTTTGACTCAATCCCGCATGACCTTCTAATAAGCAAACTAGGGACATGTGAAATTTCTATAAGGTGGGTGCACAACTGGTTGAAAGACCTATTCAAAGAATAGTTATTAATGGTTCACTGTCAAACTGGGAGAATGGAAGGGGGTATCTAGAGGGGTCCTGCAGAGGTCAGTCCTGGGTCTGGTACTATTCAATATTTTCCTTAATGACTTGGATAATGGAGTAGAAAGTATGCTTATAAAATTTGCAAATTATACCAAACTGGAAGAGGCTGCTTGCACTTTGGAGGGAAGGATTAGAATTCAAAAACAACCTTGATCATTTAGGTTATGTCCACACTGCAATTAGACATGCAGGGCTGGCCCATGACAGCTGACTTGGGCTCATGGAGCTAGGGCTCATGGAGCTGTTTAACTGCAGTGTACATGTTCAGGCTTGGGCTGCAGCCTGAGCTCTGGGACTCTCCCACTTCTCAGGGTCCTGGAACCCAGTTCCAGCCAAAGCCCAAACATCTATAGTGCAATTAAACAGCCCCTTAGCCTGAGCTGAGCAAGCCTAAGTCAGTTGGCATGGGCCAGACGTGGGAGTCTAATTTCAGTGTAAACATATCCTTAGAGAACTGGTTTGAAATAAAAAAGATGGAATTCAATAAACACAGTGAAAAGTACTTCACTTTGGAACAAAATATGAAATGCATAACTAAAAAATGGGGACTAACTGGCTAGTGGTAGTACTGTTGAAAAAGATGTGGGGGGCTAAAGTGTATCACAAATTAAGTAAGAGTTAACAGTGTGATGCAGTTGCAGAAAAGTCCAATATCATTCTGGGATGTATTAACAGGAGTGTTGTATGTCAGACATGGAAGGTAATTGTTCTGCTCTACTTGGCACTGGTGAGGCCTCAGATGCAGTACTGTGTCCAATTCTGGGTGCCACACTTTAGGAAAGATATGGACAAACTTGACATAGTCCAGAGAAGAGCAACAAAAATGATAATATGTTTAGAAAACCTGACCTATGAGGAACAGTTCTAAAAAAAAACCTGGCATATTTAGTCCTGAGAAAAGATGACTGAGGGGGGAACCCGATAACAGTCTTCAAATATGTGAAGGGCTGTTATAAAGAGGACAGTAATCAATTGTTCTCCATGTCCACTGAAGGTAGTACCAGAAGCAATGGGCTTAATCAGCAGCAAGGGAGATTTAGGTTAGATATTAGGAAAAACTTTCTAACTATAAGGATAGTTAAGTACTGAAATAGGTCCTCAGAGCAGGGTGCTGGACTTGATGACCTCTCGAGGTCCCTTCCAGCCCTACATTTCTATGATTCTTCAAGGCATAGTAAATACATTTTCTGATAAAATTTAAAAGAATTTTGCATTTGTGTTAATAAAATAAAGTATTCTGATATGTGGCAATGGGAATGGTATAACAACAAGCAGAAAAGAAAAGAGAAGGAAATGTCACTGCCTAGTCAAAGTGCTTTTTTTTGATCTCCTACTGAAGGGTTCTACTCTATAACCAAATCAAGTAATTACCGATTGTCTTACCAGATCTATCTCTCTGTAAGATATGGTAGGTGCTAAAGGATTTAAAGAAACAAATAATAATGATGATGGTAAAAATTAAAAGAAACAAACCATGGAGAAATTAGTTCTTTGAAAATTGAGAGAATAAACCCTTAATTGCAAATAAATTGTAAGCAGAAACACTAGCTTTCGATTATCAAACTGTATACTAATTTGAATCAACGAATGAGTCTGCAGAAAAGCTCCGGGTTTGGTTAGTTAACTTGATTCTACAATGACAAAGCATAAAGTCAGCTACTTTTCTATAAACAACAATGTAATGACATTGGAAAAAAAACAAGGAAGTATTCTAAAAGCTTAAATCAGATACTTCAGATCCCTCATTCTATGTACCATTCTATGACTGTTTTAACGGGAAATACCATGTTAAACAAGAGTTAGCATGAACCAGCAGGTCTGCACTGAATTGCTTTTTTCACTTTTTCTTTTCCATTATGCTCTGGATACATATTAATTTTTCACTCAGGATCTGTAACTGCTTCACCTGAGCTACAGGCAGCTTGGTAAGTTGACTGCAACTGCAGGTCTAAGAAGAAATACATTCTTTCAGTATGTTAATGGAAAGGAGAAACAACAAGGAAAAGGCATCAAAATTCTTTCAAAAAGAAATTCCCCGTGACCAGTTTTCTTGAAGATTTGTGTGCAAATCTCCTTTACATCTTAAACATTATACAAAAAAATGCCTCTTCCTCTAACAAATACAACTGAAAAATGGTTCTGGTGATGGTACTAAAACAATTTGCACAACAAACAAAGCAACCATAAAAATAAAAGGGGGAAATCCTCCCAGAGCAATAAATATCCATTTTTAAAATCTACTCCATTAATGTGAAGTCTTCACTCCTTCTGAACTTTGTATTGGTTGGCAGAAAGCCTAAGTAACATGAACGCTCAGGGGAGAGATAACCAAGCAATAAAATCTCTAAAGCAGGACTCTTAAAGTTCTATATAACACTAAAAAAGATTAGAATTCCATTAGAATCTCATCAGGCCTCCAAGTTAAACATTGATAGGCTGAGTGAATAGCCACTACAAGGACTTGGTGGTATACAGTTACAGTAAGCAAGGAAAGTGACTGTTCTAGTAATTCCAATCTTGTTGATACCTGTTTAGAAGTGAGTGACACTCTTTGCAGAGGCAAGTAAGACCATGTCCAACAAAATGAACAAAGAGTATGTGATGTGCAACCTATAAAAGGAAATTTTTCCTTTCCAATCTACTCTGCAGGTATCTAGTTTATATTCTCCACTCATTTCATATACAGGAGTAGTGCAGAACATGCACCAGAGATCTGTACTGGGGATCAGAGATACCTGGAGGAAAATTTATGCCTGTTGACACGATACACAGAGCCAAATTCATGACTTCACTGACTCCGCCAGGCATGAATCTAGCTCTCAGTGTAGACTGGAGTGGAGAATTTTGCTCTAGCTCTGGGTATGTTTCATCTACAAATTAAAACATTGCAAAAATCTTTCTTCCAACTTTATGAAAAAAACCATACAGCAGTGAAGCGGAGAAAATGACCACGCCAGCCCTCTGGAATGAAGAGGATGGATTCTGGGGTGTAGACACTGTCAGAGGACTGGTGAATGTGAAAGCCAAGAATAACAAAAGGAAAGACACACACACACACACAATCGTGTCTCCTCTATAGTCTATGGCAGGGGTCGACAACCTTTCAGAAGTGATGTGCCGAGTCTCCATTTATTCACTCTAATTTAAGGTTTCGCGTGCCAGTAATACATTTTAACGGTTTTAGAAGGTCTCTTTCTGTAAGTCTATAATATATAACTAAACTATTGTTGTATGTAAAGGAAATAAGGTTTTTACAATGTTTAAGAAGCTTCATTTAAAATTAAATTAAAATGCAGGCCCCCCGGACCGGTGGCCAGGACCCAGGCAGCGTGAGTGCCACTGAAAATCAGCTCGCATGCCATAGGTTGCCTACCCCTGGTCTATGGGTAAAATCCTGGCCCCACAGAAGTCAATGGCAAAAGTTTCACTGCCTTTCTTGGGGCCAGGATTTAGCCCCATATATCAAGAAATCGCCCCCCCCCCTCTTTTTTTTTTTTTGAAGATTGACATTGATATAAAATACCTTGGGATTGATTCTCATCTCAGTTACACTGCAGTAAATCCGGAATAACTCATTGAAGCTGATGAACTATTCCAGATCTAAATCAGAAGCTCACCCCCCCCGACCCCACCTCACCCCACACATCCCCCTCCCCTGCACCACTGAGACTGGGCTGATCCACAAAGTTGAGACTTGATTCACACTTTCTGTAAGCGTAGGGATGTTCAGATTCAGTGTTTGGTTTGAACCGATCTCAGCTCTTGTTTTGTTTTGGCGCTCTTTACAATTAGAGCTGAGAACAAACTTACTAAGGATCATTTTGGGAAACAGATTTAGCATAAAAAAATTAAAATTCTACCTAGGGCTGTACTCTAATTCCTCATAATGGTATCTCTGGATCTCAGAGCATTGTACTAGTGGACATAACCAGCAGTAAAACCCTGAAGAGTGAAGGATGAATTGTGCGACACTACAGTACTACCGTTCTGCCAGCTATGTCAGCTTTGTACCCATTCATTTCCCACTTCCACACCTGTCTCTTGTGCCTCTTCCCACAGTACCTTCTGCACATGCAATGCAGTCCTCATCCCAGGTCTCTACTTCCCCATATTCAAGCTCTTCTAAAGACTCACTCCTTCTCCACCGCCTGGAAGTGAGCCAAATTACACACATAGGGCCTGATCCAAAGCCCATCTGCAGTCAATGGCAGTCTTCCAACTGATTCCAATGGACTTTGGATCAATTTTCAAATTCAGCAGTATAAATTATTGATTCTTCTGGGCTTCTCAGTGCATCCTGTCTACTGTTCTTGTGCTTGATCCTGTAAATACTTAGACCAGTAAGTTATTTTACTTATATAAGCAGCGCTGGGTAGGTGTACTGGACCACATACTTGAGTAATGTTATTGGCAGGATTGGGCCCTTAGATTATAAATGTCAAACCATTATTTGTCACCTTTTCATGTGCTCAGCAAATAATGTTTAAACTAATAATGACAGAACAGCAGTCATATAAAGATATGCAGTTTAGCTTGATAAAGCTTTGCAATACTATGTACTAATTTTTAAATAGATGATCTAGAGATTGATTTCACAGAATATGCCTTTATGCTGCTGAATAGTTAGGTACAGATTCTGATACCATTACTCCTGCTGAATAGAGCTGTACTCCACAAATAGCACCTTTGAAGTAATTCAGGATAGTTTTGCAGTCAGGTGCTATTCAACATGAGAAAGAGTATCAGAAGCCGTAGGAAGAAAATACCGTAGGCTATCCTGTTTTCAATTAAATCCACAGTGATTCCATTTACTTCAATAGAGTTACCCTGATATTTCAATAGGAACTTTGCCTAAGTAAGGACTGAAGGATTTGACCTAAGGAGATTATGAATTGCTCTGATTATGATACATTTCAGGACAAATAAAGTTTGCAAAGAAATGTGAAAAGCTTGGCTCAAAGGTAACCACACTGAGGTGAAAATGGAGGGATTAGAGATGGTGGTAAAGGTAACCATGTCTGAATCACAGTCTAACAGAAGAAAACAATACTATGGAGGTCAAAATGGATTTACTAGAAAATAAGAAGAAAGGTAGAAGTTTTCAGATTGGGAGTTTATGGCTTCTCTCTCATGGATGGGTTGGGAGAATTCTCTTAAAATTGGAACTAATGAACCCCTGCAGGCTGATCCCACGCCAGCTCTGCTTCAGATGGATCCTGTCATTCCTCACTCTGCTAAGGAAACAAAAGGCTAACTTGTCTTCTTGACTGAACATGTTTTGTATGTCACATGGTAGGACTAATACCTATAACCTCCCTCTAGGTTATACACCCTTCCATAGCTTAGCCAAAAAGAAGAGAGCCTTTGGTGCACCTGAATAAAAAACGGTTGAATGACAGAGGGCTAAACTGTCCACTTAGTTCCTGGCCTGCTAGGAATTGAGAATGAACAAAACATCTCTCTCCACCCCAGAAGGCACTATCAGATTTGGGGATAATACACACAGATGACGGAGGAACTGCTACCAAGCTCAGGCTGGGCTATTCTGTGTACGCTCTGATACATGAGAACAGCTGAGAGACTCTTGCATCTTTTCATTATGACTTTCAGCTACTTGTTTTTTTTCTCCCTCTTCAAAATGTCTAAGAAGCTAAATAAAATTCTCTGGGGGCTTGTTTATATGGAGATTTAATGCATGGCAAGTCGGGGTATAAATCTACAGTCCCCTAGCCTGCCGTGGAACGGGGCAGGTTGGTAAAGATCAGCCTGGTTAGCCTGACCTTCCTTTGCCTGTAGATCTAGAAGATTATCCTACACCCAGAGCATGGTTTTTTTTTTTCAATGGGTAAACAGGTTACTTTTGTTTGTTTTATTTATACCTGACTACTTGATGATGGGTTATTGTTAAAGTCTCCTTGTTTAAATTAATATTACTATATAGGATAACAGTGCATTAACGTGGATATAATCCTAAGCAGCATTTATCTATATCAGTACTTTGTATCATACACATATTTGGCTCTCTCTCCTATCTCCAGATGGACTCTAACCCATTTGCACCAAACAGTCTTTTATGACTATTTCTCTATAGTGATTTCCTATCCTATTGTGTATATCTGTTGAAAAAAGGATCTACTCTGAAACGCTAGAAAAATGTTCTGTTACAGTTAAAGCATATCAGACACTGTAACTCAACAATAATCAATGTTTTCCTCTTTCTGTTTATATGCTTTATATTTGCTTCAGTTGTAAAATACTGCAGAAATCAAGGAAAATGTTTTAGTTACATGTTAAAGTGAACAGTTCTGAACTTATAGAGGGGATGGACTAGTGGGCTTTCCACAAGCCTTCGACTCCTAAGTGCCTAAGTAATTTTCAAAGATGTGATTTATGCCACGTTTGAAAACGTTAACCCATGTTTAACAAGCAAGGCACAGCGTCGGCACATATTATTCCAAGGACACTCCTCCTCTGACCAAGCAAAAAGAAATATTTGCTTTCTGGAAGCTGAATATTTTTCTTAGGTGCTGCAAGGATTTCACAAAACCATCCTCCTGGTTCTCAAAAAAGCATAACACTACATGCAGCAGCAGTGGATAGTGGAGAAATGTGTCTGACTGATGGTCAATATGTTGTCACCAGCCCTGACCTAGCTGGATGAACAAGTGGCTGGGAAAAGAGGATGAAAGGAGTTTTCTTCTCCTTGTGCTTGGCCCTCTGTAGAAGTGCAGTTGCAGCCATTGCACTCCTGGCACACAAAAACTGGGAAGTCAATGGTGTAAAACTCCTCAAAGCATATGGGACAAGCTCTGCCTCCACCTTCCAAACCCTACTTCCCTCCAAACAACAGAGCTGTGCCAGCACAAGGTAGAGTTCATACTGTAACCCATACTACCAGCTATCATGCTGATCAATACAGTCTCATGGTTTCCTTGTACTCCTCCCCGCATCTGTCTGTATCCATCTGTTGTCTCTTGTCTTTCACTTCGACTGTAAAAGACAATAGAGAATGTCTTTTGTTCTGTGTTTGTACCTAGCACAGCAGGGTTCTGGTCCATGACTGGGGCTCCTAGGTGCTATGATAATATAAATAATGAGTAAGTATAAATAATAAGGAAGATGACGGGTCTGTGCTCCCCCAAACTTCCATCGGACTTGTGCCTGCCTGAGGCACTGTACTTCCATGGGCAGTTGCTGGTCCACACAACCTTCCTCCTCACCCCCAGCACAGACAGGGGCTTAAAAGCACAGTCCTGACCTAAGGACGGGAGAGATGTGCCACTTTCCCCTGCCCCCACCCTGCAGACTCACAAAACAAAACAAAAAGCACCCAGAGGGGATGGATGATTTGGGATTCAGTTCTTTTGTCTCATTCAAATGAGAAGGAATAATTGAAAAAAGAAACAATACTGACGGATATTTATTTATCTGCTGGAGGAATGAATTAGTCTATGGACTGCAGAAATTTTGAACACATTCTCAATATTGTAATATCAATTTCTGATAGCCACTAAGGGCTGTACAAAGCTCTTTATCTCCTGTGTAACTTCCACTCAAGTCAATGGGATCTATGTGCACAGCTTGAGGCCGTGATATGGTAATGCGTTTACTGCCTTCAATGTTTGTTCAGTATTGAAAGCTCCTAAATCAAAACTTAGGCCTTGTCTAGACTTGAAAGATCTGTAACCAGTTCCAGCAACAGGGCTAGCAATGATGTAAACACTAGCTCAGTTCTCATAATTTGATTGCAAATCTTGCAATATTTGGTGTTTTTCTTAAAGTCCCAGCAGTTGGAGTCAAGAGATTGAATGAGACTTCAGCTCTCATTTTTTGAAAAAAGTAAATTTCTAGCCCTCGTAGCTACAAAGAAAAGCTTCAAAAGAGCACCCTGAAAGCTCAGAAACTAGAAGACAAAAAATACACCTCCAATTCTTTTTTTCCCCCTTAAGGGTATGTCTACACTGGCAGAGTTACAGCACCGGCAGACACAGTGCAACTCAGAGAGCGCTGAAGGGAAACCGCTGTGGCGTGTTCACACTGTCAGCTGCCTGCGCAATAGAGTGTTCATACTTGCGGCACTTGTGGTAGTATTCGGAGCAGTGCACTCTGGGCAGCTATCCCACAGAGCATCTCTTCCTCTTCTGCTGCCAAGAGTTGTAGGAAGGCGGAGGGAGTCGCAGGGCATCCTGGATCCTGTCCCAATGCCCCGTGATGCATTGCTTCGCATCCCAACAATCCCTGTGCTTCTATCCACATTTGGCGCCATCTTTCAACGGTTTGTGTACTGCGCACTCTGCCTCTTCGGTCCGCAGGAATGGATTTCGCACTGTTTACCAATATGCTGCTTGCTCTCACTAACACGTCACAAGTGGCGGTGGAGCTATGCCTTAAACTACAAAGGCAAGAGGAGTGCGACATCGATTTCACTACGCGTAGTAGATACGACACGAGATTGCTTGTGGCATTCACAGAGGTGCTGACCACTGTGAAACGCCACTTTTGGGCTCGGGAAACAAGCACTGAGTGGTGGGATCACATCATGATGCATGTCTGGGCTGCAGAACTTTTGTGTGTGGAAAGCCGCATTCATGGGACTTCGTGATGAGCTTGCCCCAGCCCTGCGGTGCAAGGACATGAGAAGGAGAGCTACCCTGCCATTGCAGAAGCGTGTGGTGATTGTACTGTGGAAGCTGGCTACTGCAGACTGCTACCAATCGGTGGCTAACCAGTTTGGAGTGGGAAAGTCAACCACTGGACTTGTGTTGACGGAAGTATGTAGGGCCATTAATGGCATCCTGCTCCGAAAGACCATGACTCTGGGCAGCGTGTGTAACATTGTGGATGGCTTTGCACAAATGGGCTTCCCTAACTGCAGAGGGACGATAGATGGCACGCATATTCCAATTCTGGCACCAGACCACCTAGCCACTGAGTACATTAATCGGAAGGGGTATTTCTCAGTGGTTCTCCAGCTGCTTGTGGATCACATGGGCGTTTCACAGACATTAACACAGGTGCACGACACATACATCTTTTGGAACACTGGCCAGGGCTTTTAAGAATAAGATCCAATGGGGCCCATGGGAATGAAAATTACACAGAAGTTTCCAGTTACTGCTGAGCACTATAGTAGGTGCGTGTAAAAAACCCTACTGCAATGCAAATTACACTGATTTGGCATGAGATATGGTGATGTAACACACAGCCTTGCAAGGGCTTATGCTTTATCTCCATATGTATCTAGCAAAAAGACCAATTACTGTATGTCTAGAGATACAACATACATTAGGTAAGACATGGTGTCTGCAATTTATACTATCTCACTTGAGATAATATAGCCTTGGAACAGACTTTTCTAAGAATTCCATCTCCCTGTTATCCTGTATTATGTACATGATGAGAAGCCTTAAGGCATACGCACAAAAAACATGTCTACCCTCAACACATTTACATCCATTCATAAACTTTGCAGAAATATCCCTTACTCAGTTGATCTGTAATGGAAATAACAATCTTAGAGTTAAGAAGAGAAGAAATCTTACTCTGCCCTGAAGGTATATAGGCCCAATGCTCAGTTGATGCATTCTTTAGTGTCTTCCTTCTACACCTCCTTGACACTCATTCAGAATAGCTATTTTAAAGAAGGGGAAGTAGAAAGAATGGTAAACTAGATCAACTGCATTGCTGAGCTGGACATGCTACCTAAGGGCTAGATTTTGCAACGCCTTCTCACATTAGTGAGAACTTAGGGCTTGGTTACACTTACATTTTATAGCGCTCTAACTTGCTAGCTCAGGGGTGCGAAAAATCACCCCCTTGAGCACAGCAGGTCAGAGCGCTTTAAAGCGCTAGGGTAAACAGGCTCCAAGCGTTGGGAGCCACGTTCCCAGCGCTCGGAGCTAATCCCCTCGTGGAGGTGGATTACCAGGAGCGCTGGGAGAGTTCGCACTTCAAAGTGCTGCCGTGGGAGCGCTCCCGTGACAGTGCTTTGAAGTTTCCAGTGTAACCATGCCCTGAGTCAATCAGTTCCACTGCTTTCAATGCAGGACAGGGTTGCACTATTTAGCACTTAAGCATTTCCACAGATAGCAGTAATGGAGGTTAGTTATGAATAAGTCAAGGCTGCATATCCAGGAAAAAGTACTATTTCTTGGAGAAAAATGGCAATTATCCCTAGGCACCATATATTTCACAAAGACATGGTTTAATTGCCAGTTTCAATTACTCAATGCTTTGTATGGTGTGAAAAACATTTTATTATGTACCTAAATCAGGAACCAAAGGCTTTACCCACAGAGTTGGGTCCTCTGTCACCTAAATTCTTGAGTTTTTTTCTGCCTGTCTCCTACTTCAGAAAGGTTTAGTACCCTTTAAGCAGTCAAAACCAGGAGCATGCCCTGTAAATAGACTACTAACAGCAGCAGGATGAAGAGAGCAAAGGAAATACAAGCATTTAGGAGAAGGTCTCTTCTCCTCAGAGGAAAACCCTACTGTTTTCTTTGGAATAGTCCAGTCCCCTTCCTCCTAAGCTCCTGTTTACTTTCCTGTTCTCTTCCTGCTGCTCTTAATGGTCTTATCTGAAGATTTATCATAACAGAATCCAAGAGCAAAAGAGCAGTCTCCAACCAGCCCTCCCCTCCCCCCGCCCACTGCACTCTCATTCCCATTTTAGCAAGACAGATTGCTCAGGTTTGTCTCTTCAAACGTACAATAAATAAGTGAAAAGCTGGTAAAAGCCTGAATGTCACATTTCCCACAGATTTAAGGATTTTCACAGGAAAGGGTCAATTTCAAATTTTCCATGTAACTTAAGATGACTATGAAAATAAAGTTGTAATATTAGGAGACCAGCAGACCTCAAATAAAATCATGCCTCTTGATTTTACAGTATTCTGCTTCTTAACAATTGTAACAGCTTTGCTAAAAAGAAGGGTCATGGATAAAGCTCCATGTTTGTCAGGGAGATCATGGAAGTCACGGATTCCGTGACTTTCCGTGAACTGTGACTTCTGCAGCGGCCAATGTGCCTGGCCCGGGGGCTGCCTGAGCAGCTTGGGCAGCCCCCAGGCCAGGCGCACTGGCTGCTGCTGGGGGAATCTCAGGACCCCCGCCCTCCAGCAGCAGAAGTTTGGGCATGGGGGGGGGGGGTCAGGGCTGGGGGTTAGGTGCAGGGTGGTGCTTACCTGGGGAGTGGGGCTCCCCAGAAGGATGACAGGAGCTTCCCTCCCTCAGCTCCTAGCTCCGCCTGCAGGCACCAACCCCCCCCGCCCCCCCGCAGCTCCCATTGGCCGTGTTTCCCAGCCAGTGGGAGCTGCAGAACTGGGGACTTGGGGTGGAGCAGAGGCAGCACATGGAACTAGGGTCACCGCTTCCCAGGAGTCGGGTAGGGAGCTGCCCCAGCCCCACCAACCTCCCCTGCCCACACCTGTGGCACCCCCTGGGCCACAACTCCCTCCCCAGCACCTGTGGTGCCCCCCGGGGCCACGACCCTCTCCCCAGCACTCATGGCAGCCCCCCGGGTCATCCCCCCCAACACCTACAGGGCCGCCCTCCTGAGGCGCCCCCACTCCCGCTGTACATTGAGCTGATGTTTTCAGAGAACTATCCATAATGACTCCAAGATCTCTTTCTTGAGTGGTAACAAGAAAGAGATCCCATCATTTTGTATGTATAGTTGGGATGATGTTTTACAATATGCATGACTTTGTACTTTACAACATGAATTTCATATGCCATTTTGTTGCCCAGTCACCCAGTTTAGTGAGATCCCTTTATAACTCTTCACAGTCAGCTATGGATTTAACTACCTTGAGTAAAACTAATTTTGTATCATCTGCAAACTTTGCCACCTCACTGTTCACCCCTTTTCCAGATAATTTATGAATACGCTGAACAGCACAGATCTTAGTACTGATCCTTGGGGGACCATGCTATTTTCTTCTCTCCATTGTGAAAACTGACCATTTATTCCTATCCTTTGTTTCCCTATCCTTTAACCCAGGGGTTCTCAAACTGGGGGTTATGACCCCTCAGCACGAGGTTATGATGTGGGGGTCACAAGCCACCTAGCTCTGAAGGCATCGCTGCCACCGCAGCAGCACAGAAGTAAGGGTGGCAATGGGGCACTAAGTCTGCTTTGAACAGTGATACTGACAAAGTTTCTTTGCACCCCCCAGTATTAAACAGTAACTATTTGTAAAACTAACTTATCTGCTTATAACAATAATTTGATAAAAATGTGTTTTAGTCTTAATTTAAAAGCGGTGAGAAAAGGTACATTCATTTTAAACAATATGGTTATAAATTTAGCATTTAAAATAGTGTTAAATATTAAAAAAAATGTGTTTTTAATTTATAAGCACTCAGAGGCTTGCTTAGTGAAAGGGGTCACCCATACAAAAAGTTTGGGAACCACTGCTTAACCAGTTACTGATCCATGAAAGGACCTTCCCTCTTATCCCATGACTTCTTATTTTGCTTTAGAGATATTGGTGAGGGACCCTGTCAAAGGCTTTCTGAAAGTTCAAGTACGCTATACCAACTGGACTACCCCTGCCATGTCTTGTTAGAGTAAATGTGCTTTATTATGTCATATGGATTGTTTTCAATTATTAATATAAAGCTCTTTTATATTCATAATTATATTTTTTACAATATGCATTTCAGTGCACTGATCTCTTCAGGGAGGGTGGCCCATATCTACCTAAACTATGGCTCCTTAGGCAACAAGCAAGTGTGTTGTAAAATATAATGCATAGGCTCCTATACACTTAGTTAAAGCTGCATTTGAAAGATTACTTACGGTAAAGGTTTTTCAGTTTTCATTTTAAGAAATAAACTGAAAATTTAGAACAGGGATTGCTTTAAAAGCTTCAGGCTTAACAATCAATAGCACAGTACAGTCTACTCTTGCAGAACAAAAACAACCTGTATGAGTAGCATGGGATTTAGATGCAGTTACTGAACCATGACACTCTAAACAAAGGAGCGTTTGCAGCAACAATGAAAATCCAGTTCCCATAATGCTTCACACCAACTGTATTTCAAAATTCTAATGATCTTGATGTTCAAGTCCAAGTGCCTCACTTTGTTGCTCAACTGTAGAAAATTTCAGCCATTGTAAAACAAAGAGTGCACACACACAAAACTACCTTAAACGTTGCCTTCTTTAACAGGAGACTCCTTGATCACCCCCTCTCTCTCCGCTCTCTGAACGCTAGAATCTCTCATCTCTAAGCTTATATTTCCTATAAAGTGACCACCTGTCTGTCCACTGGTGAAAAAGGAGTCTCCTTGCCTGAGGACGGAAAAAATGCAAAGAAGCCTCTTACTAGTTTCCATAATTTTGTTCTACTTTAAATGATCATTTGTTTCCCAGTACTTAGAGACAGGACAAAATCACACCTGCTTAACCTCCAGCTTTTGACCCAAGGCTCTAGTTTTCTCCAGCTCTTCCAATATCTTTATGTTTCCAGATGTTTGACATTTAGCATTTTGATGTTTACACGCATTTGAGAATTTTATCCAACTAGCCGTCTAGAAAACTTCTTATAAAGACAATTATGAAAAAAGCCAGCCCTGTACATTAAATATATTATGCCGAATTAAGTTAAACTGATATAAGCAATTGTAAACCAATGTAAGTCTACACAGAGATTTGCAGCAATTCAATAAATTGATTTTAATTAAAATAGCACAAGTTTCATACTGAGATAAGGTTTAAGTCTCTCAAGGCAAAGCTGTCACTTACATATTTGTGTTCAAAATTATACTAGTTTGTAGCAACAAATGTTTGTATAGCTGACAGTTATTCACATAACTGTCTTGGTTTTAAGAAAAGGAGGACTTGTGGCACCTTAGAGACTAACAAATTTATCTGAGCATCAGCTTTCGTGAGCTTCGCGAAAATAAATGCTCAAATAAATTTGTTAGTCTCTAAGGTGCCACAAGTACTCCTTTTCTTTTTGCAGATACAGACTAACATGGCTGCTACTCTGAAACCTGTCTTGGTTTTATTACTGCCTGTTATGCAACATAAAAACTTCAACTTTGCACAAGTCTTTTAAAGATAGACTAATAGGCAGTGGCAAAACTATCAGCCATTGACAGAGCTTATCCAAATACTACAGTAGTCTATAATAAAGACACCAACTATCATAGTAATATTACTGTTAATCACAATGGTTTGGACCAGGGGTCGGCAACCTTTCAGAAGTGGTGTGCCGAGTCTTCATTTATTCACTCTGATTTAAGGTTTCGCATGCCAGTAATACATTTTAACGGTTTTAGAAGATCTCTTTCTATAAGTCTATAATATATAACTAAACTATTGTTATATGTAAAGTAAATAAGGTTTTTACAATGTTTAAGAAGCTTCATTTAAAATTAAATTAAAATGCAGAGCCCCCCGGACCGGTGGCCAGGACCCGGGCAGCGTGAGTGCCACTGAAAATCAGCTTGCATGCCGCCTTTGGCATGTGTGCCATAGGTTGCCTACCCCTGGTTTGGACGAATATTGTGGAATGCCATTATGTGTTTTTAATAAGGAAGAATGCTTAGAGCTATGTTGTGCTACAATTGCAAAAAAGAAAGTGACAACAGTTGAAATTTGTTAACCAAAGCAAGTGTCAAAAAGCAACAGGGTCTTAAGGAGACAAGGTGGCTGAGGTAATCTCTTTTACTGGACCAACTTCTGTTGGGGAAAGAGACAAGCTTAATGATATATGATTAACTTTCCATTCACTGGTTTCAGAGTAACAGCCATGTTAGTCTGTATTTGCAAAAAGAAAAGGAGTACTTGTGGCACCTTAGAGACTAACCAATTTATTTGAGCATAAGCTTTCGTGAGCTACAGCTCACTTCACCGGATGCATACTGTGGAAACTGCAGAAGACATTATATACACAGAGACCATGAAACAATACCTCCTCCCACTCCACTCTCCTGCTGGTAATAGCTTATCTAAAGTGATCACTCTCCTTACAATGTGTATGATAATCAAGGTGGGCCATTTCCACCACAAATCCAGGTTTTCTCACACACACACCCCCAACACACACACAAACCCACTCTCCAGCTGGTAATAGCTTATCTAAAGTGACCACTCTCCTTACAATGTGTATGATAATCAAGGTGGGCCATTTCCACCACAAATCCAGGTTTTCTCACCCCCCCCCCCAACACACACACAAACTCACTCTCCTGCTGGTAATAGCTCATCCAAACTGACCACTCTCCTTACAATGTGTATGATAATCAAGGTGGGCCATTTCCAGCATAAATCCAAGTTTAACCAGAACTGGGGGGCGGTGGGGAGGGGAAGGGAGAGAGGAAAAAACAAGGGGAAATAGGCTACCTTGCATAGTGACTTAGCCACTCCCAGTCTCTATTTAAGCCTAAATTAATAGCATCCAATTTGCAAATGAATTCCAATTCAGCAGTTTCTCGCTGGAGTCTGGATTTGAAGTTTTTTTGTTGTAAGATAGCGACCTTCACGTCTGTAATTGCGTGACCAGAGAGATTGAAGTATTCTCCGACTGGTTTATGAATGTTATAATTCTTGACATCTGATTTGTGTCCATTTATTCTTTTACGTAGAGACTGTCCAGTTTGACCAATGTACATGGCAGAGGGGCTTTGCTGGCACATGATGGCATATATCACATTGGTGGATGTGCAGGTGAACAAGCCTCTGATAGTGTGGCTGATGTTATTAGGCCCTGTGATGGTGTCCCCTGAATAGATATGCGGGCACAGTTGGCAACGGACTTTGTTGCAAGGATAGGTTCCTGGGTTAGTGGTTCTGTTGTGTGGTATGTGGTTGTTGGTGAGTATTTGCTTCAGGTTGGGGGGCTGTCTGTAGGCAAGGACTGGCCTGTCTCCCAAGATTTGTGGGAGTGTTGGGTCATCCTTCAGGATAGGTTGTAGATCCTTAATAATGCGTTGGAAGGATTTTAGTTGGGGGCTGAAGGTGACGGCTGAGAAAACCTGGATTTGTGCTGGAAATGGCCCAACTTGATTATCATACACATTGTAAGGAGAGTGATCACTTTAGATAAGCTATTACCAGCAGGAGAGTGGGGTGGGAGGAGGTATTGTTTCATGGTCTCTGTGTATATAATGTCTTCTGCAGTTTCCACAGTATGCATCCGATGAAGTGAGCTGTAGCTCACGAAAGCTTATGCTCAAATAAATTGGTTAGTCTCTAAGGTGCCACAAGTACTCCTTTTGTTTTTCCATTCACTGAAGGCTAAAAGTGCCATTCCAAAGATATCACAGAATCTGGGTGTTATAGCAATGAGATGGAAGCAAACTGCTAACATAACAAACAAGATACCAACCACCTCACAAGAACCCTCCCTCCCACCTCCCAATTGTGACTGGATCCCTCATTTTTGTAGTATTAATATAACAATTAACACAGAAATGTCAGACATAGCATCACATTACTCAGGAACCTGCCAGCTTCTGAATTGTGAATGGGCAATAATGATAAGTGAACAAAGGGGTAAAACCCCTAACACACCACATTCTGGGAAAATGCTTGATGCATCTTATCTCTCTGGCAGAAACCTATCTTTGTCACTCTTTGGAAACACATGCATAGTTTGTAAAGACAATAATGTATCACTGAACTGAATACACTGACTTTGAATTACCTTTAATGATAAGTACATCTCTATTTGTCCTGACGCAGTGTTCCTGCAACATCATAATAAGAACAGAAAGGTATTCTTTTAACAATATAAATGAATACATAAAAGCACTTGTTTAATCGTGAAGAATACAATGGACTTTGAAAAAAAGTGTATGTTTATATTTGTGCTGACCAAAAAGTATTAACACAAATCTCTACTGCAAACACATTGCATTTTGCCTTACTTTAGGTACTTATATGGCATCTGAGCACTTCACAGTCTTTACTGTATGTAATGTCACCACACTGCTGTGAGAGTGTGTCTCTCGCTAGTGTCCTAACCACTGGACTATCCTTCCTCTTCCTAGGAGTCACAGATTCTCCAACACAACTGGTAGGGTTCTCAACCAACCACAAAGACAATCAAAATTTCAGCATGTATTTTCTATTCTAAAAGGACAGTCATGAAAAGTGTTGGCTGTTGACCTTGTTTACCCTACACAAATACTGGTCTACATTAGCAGGAGCACATTTCTAATTCACGACCCCGTAAATTAAACCAAGTGCAAACAAAATATGTGTATACATACTTCCATATATGTATGCGCACATATTCTATATTCACTCGGACACACACAAACATATATCTATTACATACAAACACACACAATGCAGCTTGTTCAGAAAGCAGCAGTTTTTCCTCCCTGGTTGAACTATCATGATCCCTCCCACCTGGACTGTTTTTATTTGTATGAATGTATAAAGAAAAGGAGTACTTGTGGCACCTTAGAAACTAACCAATTTATTTGAGCATGAGCTTTCGTGAGCTGCAGCTCACTTCATCGCTGTAGCTCACGAAAGCTTATGCTCAAATAAATTGGTTAGTCTCTAAGGTGCCACAAGTACTCCTTTTCTTTTTGCGAATACAGACTAACACGGCTGTTACTCTGAAACCTATGAATGTATAGGTATTCTTCTCCTCCTGCCTACTTATAATGTTTTTCCATTTATATGTAGTTTATATTGAATTGTGAAACAACTGAAGTAAGTAAAGAGGAAGCTTTATATATAGCTTTAAAATAATATACTGAATATCCTGGATCATGCAAAATATAGTCACTCTCAGGAGTGCAGGTAGGTGAGGTTTTATGAGTTCTCAGTAGGGGTAAAAAAAATAAATTAAAACTGGAATTTTTAAAGACGCCTTCAGGAATTAGACAGCCAGTTCCTGCTGAATTGTATTGGGCCTTGGGCACTGAACTCCCCTAAACTCCTTTGAAAATCCCAACCTAAGTCAAAAAGGCTATCAGATTCTCAGCATGGCAGAAGATTTTTCTCCCCCTGAACCCAACACCAGGAGCTCAGGCTCACGCAGATAGATGCAGTGCTCTATGATCAATTTATAGGCCAGGTTCAATGCCAGTGTAAGTGAGCACAATTCCACTTACACCAGCAATAAATGTGTCTTTTAAAATCTTCTCAAGTACCCACTTTCTCAAGCAAAAATCTGAAAGTGAATTGGAATCTAGATACTGTTCAGCCACTTAAGAGATGCAGATAGAGAGTGACAGGTAGCACATTCAGCTTCCAGGGCAGAGGTTAAGTGATTATACTGGTGTTTGGTCTATCACTTTGTTTTACAAAGCACCCTGAATGCAAGCACTTTAAAGTGCTTTGTAACAACAGAAATCTTGTCAAACCATTATAAAACTAATTAAAAAGAACAAACAAAACATTTAAGTCTTTAGCTTGGTTTTAAAAGAAGCCAAGGACTTTGATCTGGGCAAGTATTTCCACAGGCAAGAGGCATAACACATAAAGCAGGAGGCTTCAGAAGAGGAGTCTAAACCCCAGGGTCTTTCAGCAGGCTGAATTCACTGACTGCCATGGAATATGCTGAAAAGAAAGTCTCTGTGATAACTGGGTGAAAAGTAAAGGAAGGATTTGTACAAACCTGATAAACTTTTAAGTCAGATTGGTAGCCAGTGGAGGAACATCAGGACTGGGGTAATAAGATAAAACTATTTTCCCCTCCTAGGAAAACTCATGATAGATTGATGTTAAAATTAGAGGCAACTTACAGTCTCTGATGAATAAACAGTCAGCGACAAACGCATCACAGTAATCTAATTAGGAGGAGACCAAGGCATCAACAGCAATTTCTACATCCTGTCAAGTAAGCACTGATTGTGGAATTAGCTGCAGGAAAACTCCAGCATCATCTGTGAATCCAATATCAAGTTCATTTTGCAAATCTGAGTTTCTACTGCTGTAACAAAGTTTTGTCCATCAAAAAGTATGGACAAAAATGTAGGCCAACCATTTTGGATCAATCAAAAATCAGTTTTACAATTTGGACAGTCACTCCATGACAGAGAAAATTTAGTTGTGAAACCACACAACAAGGATCCACAGGAACCAAGAGGAGAATCTGAGTGACAATCATACAATCAAAGCCAGAGCCACAAATAAAACTGTCAAACTTCAAATCTACAAAGAGAAGACAATGGCTAGAATGGAACACTAAGCAATCCCATGCAATTACAGCAGCAGCTGATCAGCGTGCTGCCTACTCTAACACAGAGATGTCCGTAAAGCAATTAAAAAAAGTTAGCTTAGCACTTCTACCAGCCAATTCATTCAGGCTTCAAAGAAGTTTCACTCTGTTGTCCCCATGGCAGCAAATAATAGATATAGATGCTGTGGTAAAAATAAACTGTTATGCGAGAATTAGTGTCTACAGTGAAGAGATGGCGAAAACTCTGTCTCTTCACTCAGTAAATACATTTTTAATTGTAGTTTTTAACTATTTTAAATTCAATCATCATGAATGGACAATTTTTCATAGTCTTCAAATAACAAGATGAGTGAAATAACTGGTGAATCCAGCCTGGAATCAGTAATGTATTAAACACTCTGATTTTACTTGTATAGTGGATAAATTAGAGTTAATTATTTATGTAAAATCCCAAGAAGAGGTAAAAGCTTTTAGCACTGCTCTTATTTGTTAAAAGTGCGGTTCTGTCCTAAAAATATGACTATCAAAATGGACTTAGGGGGTTCGCTCATTGTGACTCATTGACTTCCACCTATTTGGTAATTTTGCAAGTAAAAAGATTGTTTTTATTTTTTGCTAACTGCTAGCTCCGTAAATTCACCTTGAGGCCTGGCTGTCCAGCTAGGTTCATTTAATATCACACAGAATCTACAGGCACAATTATATCCTCAACTAAAGCATCTTGAAACTAACAGAGCAGCCTGTGTGAGAACACAATCTGAAGACAGGTTGCATAAGTGTAACTGAGGGCATAATTGATCCTGCTAAATCACTGATGGTGATGTATGAAATGGAAAGAATCAAAGAAAACAGACACTCACCATCTAATCACAATGCTCATACATCATAAATGCCAGCAAACTCTATAGTGGTCTGCACGCTAATTATTAAGATTCTGCTGCTAAGTATAGCTCTAACTAAGGATCATGGGACGACCCTATCATTCGAAGCATTTTTGGATGTATAAGAAGGAAGAATCTAGCAGCTATGAAGAAAACCTTCAGAGCCAGCACTATGGAGAAACGGACAAAGCAAGATTTATTGTACACTGTCCCTGGAACTACTATTAGTGGGCAGCTTGAAGGGGGAAGGGAGATGACAAACAATGCATTCAGAATGTTTGTGGCTTCAAATTTTAAGAAAGCCTGATCCAGGTTTTCTAAATAGAAACTTTGCTGTCAGAACGGCTTCTGTGTCTATTTCATCTCAAGTTTTATAAATAGATTGAGATTCCCCTCCCTTTCTATGGCGTTAATTTCACTGTTAAGGTATTAACTTCAATGTGATGCCAAATATATTGCACCTGCATTTGTAGCCTGCGCAATTAATGATATATATATATATATAGAACTCAAACTGTCAAAAGTGGAGCCTAAAATTAGATTCTTAAATCCGGTTTCAGAGTAACAGCCATGTTAGTCTGTATTCGCAAAAAGAAAAGGAGTACTTGTGGCACCTTAGAGATTAACCAATTTATTTGAGCATGAGCTTTCGTGAGCTACAGCTCACTTCATCGGATGCATATTGTGGAAACTGCAGAAGACATTATATACACAGAGACCATGAAACAATACTTCCTCCCACCCCACTCTCCTGCTGGTAATAGCTTAAATCCATATTTAGACACTTAAGTAGAGGTGGCCTGATTTTCAGAGGTGATGAGCATCTGCAGCTCCCACTGACCCTCAACTTCCACATGAAAATGATTCTCTTGCAGGTAAACCTGTGGCTGGCCCTGAGTGGGTGACACAACTGGGGGAGACTGTCTCCTTTTCCAACCTATACCAGGTCATATCATAGTGTGGCTGAGGAGCGAAGCCATTGTTCTTCGCTGGTTAGTACCACCCTTGGTGCTAGCATCTCAAGAGTGCAAGGAGGAGCTCGGCACATGCTGCATCCTTTGAAAAGGCAGTGCAGCTGTTGCTTCAGTGTGTGCTTCCCCAGAGGTCCATGAGGGATTCTGCTTAGGTCAACTGGAATCTCTACTGTCCCAGCCAGGGACCACCAAGGTAAAGGAAACCGGCTCCCCGGGCCAGACCCACAATCCCGCCAGTTACAGACAGTAGAGCTAGATATATGAGTCACTATGGAAACTCTATGCCACCAGAGAATTCCCCTTCACAGGTGAGATCCGCCAGGTTTAAGGCCACTTGTGCCAGTGGAAGAGCGCAGGGAAGCCAGAGTGCAGGGGAGGGTTATATTCCTGGCTTTGACCTAGAACTGGTGAATGACTTTTGCAATTTCAAGCCTCTCTGTGCCTCAGTTTCCCCACCTGTAAATTGAAGGTAGCAGCACTTCTCTACCTTGAAGAGCTTCTTTTGAAGCTTAATTCGTCATTATTTGCAAAGAACATTGATGGAAGGTGCTTTATAAGTACAACATGTAATTATAAGAAATCAAGGTTCTTTTACAAAAAACACAAAAAGGTTTTTGACAAATGATACGCATCAGCATTAAAATCCTTCTTACGGTGAAGTGCCCAAAACTGATGAGCTTCCTTCCATGACTATGTGATACAAATGGGGCATTACCCAAAAGAGAAAAAGTCAATTATATATCACAAAGGAGTATGGCGTTCCTGAAATGCAGAACAGAATGTAGAATAACAGAGAAAAGACCTACTGTCTGTGGTTAATTGCAAAGAAGAGGTTGTAGAGATTCCTCATACGTTCAGATATTAAGTCAGCTCACATGGAAACATCTGGGGTTCATTGCTCCTCAGCATGGTTAAATGTAACAGACTTAAGGGAAAACTTCAAAGCACCGAGAAATAAGATTTATGAGGCATTATGAGTCAACATGCATAGTTGTTACAAAGGAAAGAAGTGGATAGGTTTTTTCCAGCTTTTGTGCTAGCCGTGCCCTCTAAGCATTTTGCAGAAGCTAAATGCTACCTCCAGACACCTCGCTGCATTGCCAAAAGTTTCAGCACACTGAATGCTTTTAGCCTTGCTGGTTTTAAAAGGAATACAAGTTGGGTGTAGTGAGAACACTGGTTGTTCCCAAAGCACTCTGGGTACAGACTCCATTTGAATCAATGAGAGGGCTTCCAACATCAGCCTCAGAGCAATTAAAACATCAGTTTATTTCAATTAAAGGGAGAGGAGATTTTCTATCATAGCCAGAAAGAAGGCAAGAAAAGGAGCTAGAGAACAGCCATACAAGAGGTATTAGGCCTAGAACCGCTAAAAATACAAGGACCTCCGCTGGTTCTGTAAGAACATTTTAATTTATACTGAAAACAGGTGCAGACACCAGACTGAGTTATGGTGATGCAGAAGAGACAGGCAGCCACATAGACATAAAATGACAATTTTGTTTCATGTCCATGCAGTGATGCTTTGTTAGAGCTATGTGACTGTCATGAACATACGAACCGAGACCTGAATGAGCAAATGACTAAGACAGGACCATGATAATAACAACATGACACCCTACTGGGGAAATAGAGGAGAAATTTTCTGAACTTTAATAGGACACAGGACTTTCTTACTTCAAAGGATCTCTCTCATTTTAAAATCAACTGTCCTATTTTAATGCCATACTGAAACTAGAAGTAAAAATAACCAATATTCCTCTGAGCCTTCAGGAAACAATCCAAGGAATTACAAAAGCAATACTCAACACTCCTCTTGACTTTCACACAAACAATATTAAGAGACTATTTTAGTCAGGAAAATGTTTAGACTTGTTAGGAGTGGGAAAAGGTGTATTGTGCCCATTGTTAAAACATTGTGAGCCATTCACTGTCCTACCCAGTGTCTGGAATTAATACTTGTTGATCGGTTGAAAAGGAATCCTTATAGGAAGACTTCCCATTGTTTATAGTACATTGACAACATACAATTCTGCTGAGTTCAGGTGGATGTGCACTTAAACATTACCAGTACAGTCAGCTAGCTATAAAGACTGGGCCAACAGTCACTCCTTTGTAGCAGTGAAGAGGAACTAGTTACAGGACAGTAGAAAAAGGTTTTATGATGAATCCATCACGCTGTCGTTCTTTAACATTTGCATCTGGTAACTCAAAAAGATGATCCATTAAGCAGTCAAAATTACTAGATCTAGAGAAGCATTTGGGAACAACAGGATTTGTTTGTTATTGTTCTTATGTGTCAGATTATTAATTTGGTCATCAAAATTGTTTTATACAACATAAGGATAAGCCTAACAGTTATGAAAATTGGAAAGTCTCTAATAAACAAACCCAGACTTTAGGACTACATTGAGGTGCCTGAAGGAATCATATTAAGGTACATTAGGCAAGATTTTGCTCTGTTACACACAAGCAATCCCTCTGACTTAATGAAGCTGCACAAGTGTAACGGAGAACAGAATTTAAGACATTCTGAACAACATAATATGCTCATTATGGCTAGCCTGGCTGCCAGATTTCCGGACTCATCATGTCTGTGGAAGCTGAAAACCTTCCAAGTAAGTATACCTGACTTGAAAAATTAGAATCTCATCTCAGATGAAGACCAAACTGGGATATTATTGGCTAAAGAATAGAAATCCTTGACAATACCACAGAACTGAACGAATCTCTGCATTTTCTCATGCTGCTTGTACATAGCTTAAAAAATTCATGACTGGATTGAGGACTTACTGCGCTCTACATCTGCTGAAGACTATGAGTGGTTTTTCCAGCATGACCTGGATCACTTAACTAAAGACCAGCTATTAAACGCTGGCAAATACAACAGGAATAAAACTAAATGGCCAGACTTCCAGAGCTTGCCTACACATGAAACACTAGAGCAGCACAGAGGCAGTACTACAACTGTACTACTGTAGTGCTTCAGCATAGATACCACCTACGCTGATGGGCGGGGGCTCCTCCATTGGCACAGGTAATCCACCTCCCCAACAGGCAGTAGCTAGGTCGATGGAAGAACGTTGCTGTCTACACTGGGGGCGAGGTCGGCTTAACTACATCCGCTCAGGGGTATGGATTTTTCACACCCTGAGCAATTTAGCTGGGTAAACCTAACATTTTATCATAAACCAGGCCTTAGAGAAATACAATGAATTCTGCTGCTCTGAATATCTCAGCGCAGTGTTACTGTATAGAATCTTAAGAAGAATTCTTCTGTCTACCTAGCTACTGCCCGTCCAGGAAGTGGATTAACTACAGCGACAGGAGAACCCCTCCCATCAGCGTAAGTAGTATCCACACTGAAGCAGTACAGTGGAGCAGCTGCACCACGGCCCCTGTGGCACTCTAGCATTTCAAGTGTAAACATACTCTTAGTTATTCTCTGACTATGTAGGAACCACAAAAGTGTAAATTAAGTGTGCAATAGTGGTGCTGTCTTGCAGTGAAAAAGGCACTACATTTTAATCTGCACGGAAATGCAAACTGAACATTGAAACATAAAAATAATAAACTTCTCATATAGAAACAGTGTGAACACGAGATATTTAAGGCATGGTACTTAGAAGACCAAGTCCTTGATTAGGCAAGTGGAAAGTTGTGATTATTTGTGACTGACTTACTAAGAATTGCAAACATCCTACAATATTTGTTACCCCATCTCATTTGTTTGTCTCATGCACCTGTTAAGCTTTGTCTTTTAGACTGAAAGCTCCTTAGGATGGGTACTATCTCGTACAGTTGTACAGCACCTAGCACAATGAAATCCAACCAGTAATGATGATCTGCACGACACACGATGGGAGAGTAAGGTTTCACTTCATGGTTTCTCATGTCAATACAGTAACATGATAGTGAAGCTTACAGAAAAACTGTAGTGCAACATGTACAAGATCTCTCTGATCACTACATTTGATTACCTAGATGATTTAAGATTTACATCCCCCTCTCTGAAATAAAAGCCAAAGAAGAGGTGCAGAGGGCCCAAGAAACTCTGAGGCACTATTTTTATAACAACTGCTCCCCCCAGGTGTTTGGGTGGCCAAAGAAAAGGCAGAAGGAATACCCTCCACTGAAAGAGAGTAAAACATTGGTGGGGCTAGATCCCTTTAACTTTTTTCCATTCCCCCCAGTTGCATCTATGCCTCCAACGACTGTGCAGGTCTCAGAATTAGGCCCCTGCCCTCAAGAGCACAAGGTATATCAAGAGCTATATCACCATTTTTACTTCTGTCCATGCCCCCACTCATATTCAGGTCTAGGGATTGTTAGCTTGAGTTCCCAGCTGACCTTAACTGCTTCAGCTGCTCTCAAACCAAGCTCTGTGTTTTAGGCACAATAGAGCATGAAATACACCTGGAAATAAATACATGAAGTAGTTATTCCACATTACTCTAGTTAATTACATTTGTTTGTTTAACTTGAAATACCAGGCCCTGTAACAGATGTAATTTGAGCTCTCAGTCATGCACCCAGTCCCATCAAAACCAATGGTGGCGTTATTATTGTGTACTGTTTGCTTAACACCACTAGAGTACTCAGATTTGTACAAAATGAAGAAATGAAGATGGTCGCTACTCCAAAATGATTGCTATAAACATATGTCTCCTGTTCACTCACCTCCTTACATCACAGGAAGTGAAGCCAATCAGTAATTAGCCAGTATTCCAATTTCAAAAATACCTTGTAAAAGCTCGGTTTACCTTTGTGCTAGTAACTGAAGACTCCTGAAGACAGAGAAACTTTCATCATGTATAAATGACTAATAATTACAGCAAAACAAATGGAGAACTTCAAAGCGGGGGTCGGGGGGAATGGAGGGAAATTCCAACTTATTAGGACATAATTATCTTCTATAGGACATAAATACCGTATTTTAGCAGATAAACAGAGTGCTTTTATACTGAGTTATGTTTGTTTTATGACGTATCATCAAGATTTTGTGTTCCTCATTGAAGAGATGATAGATTTTACCATTTTCTTCTAATTATTTTTCTAAATATGGCTCTTTATAGGGAAAGGGAGATTTTATAACCTCAGAACAGGCTACATTCCACTGAGCAATACCACTCCAACAGGGGAAAGCCATCTTTTAAGTTTATTCAAATATTCAACAATGTCTCATATTAATATGATACTGCACTGAATCAATATCATGATGGCATTTCTGTAGAGCCAGTATTCCTCCACTTTCAACCTGTGTAATTTTCCATGCATACACATACCAGTGGGCAAATTTTTATTCTATTTATTAAAATTTACTAATTTTGCATTCAAGAAAACAAGCAATGTTAGTATTGAAAAAAACCCTGCATTATTTAAATAATAAATATATGTGAATTTTTTATAGTTTTAAGCAGTAAATTATATTTTTTAACATTTTAAAATAAAATATTATGGAATATGAATAGCTATAAGTCAAACATGTAAAATGGCTGAAATCTTATTTTATATAAGACAAAAACCGGGACAGGGACCATCTTTGTGTTTTGTGTTTGTACAGCGCCATGCACAATACACTCATGGTTCATGATTAGGGCTCACAGGCACTATGGTAATACAAATAATCAATAATAATGATAACGTTTAAATTTTTTTACCCCCCACGGCGACGGATATCAGACTGACAGGGGCTAAACTACTCAGTAAAATATTTCTAAGATTATTTCTGATAATGAATTATTTGTTGGTAATATTTTCCACCTGGTCCTCTGAGCGGGGGAGGGAGGGAAACAAACTCTGGCCAATGACCACCATATGTTAGTTCAGTGGTTCCCAAACTGTGCGGCGAACCACCATACGGGGGCACAGAAGAACGTTCAGGGGGGTCAGTGGGGCCTGGGCCAGCCTGCCCTGGGGGGCAAGGAGGGAGCGCCACCTGGCCCGGCTCTGCCCCCAGCTCCACTCTGGTTCCGGCTCTGACCTCAATCCTGCCCCAAGTTGAGACCCCAGTTTCAGCTCCTGACCCCAACCATGACCTGGTCCTGGCCCTGGCCTCGGCCCCCAACCACAGCCCGGCTCCCAACCGCAACCACAGCTCCCATCTTTCGGCCCCAGATGCAGCTATTGTCCCAGTCTTGGCCCCCAATCTTGCTCCCAGATCCCAGTGGGCGCGGACAGATTACATTACAGTAAGGGGGGACATGGCTTAAAAACTTTGGGGACCACTATGTTAGTTGTATTAATTTCAGTGGAAAAAACATATTATAATGCAATGTGGGCATAAAGGTCCTAATGTAGCATCGACTTGATCACGCTGCACACACTGTATTTTTATTGTATCTGTTTAACAATAAACAGGAATATATTAATATTCACATTGAATAGCAAACTAAAAATATTACAGGTTTCAGAGTAACAGCCGTGTTAGTCTGTATTCGCAAAAAGAAAAGGAGTACTTGTGGCACCTTAGAGGCTCAAATAAATTGGTTAGTCTCTAAGGTGCCACAAGTACTCCTTTTTTTAAAAAATATTACGGGGATACCACAGCAGAGCCATATTTAAAGAAGCATTGAGGTTTGCCGTTTAAAACAGGGATTAAACGTCTTTATTATGTGTGCCTGTTACCATGCAACTTCTCTAAACTTACAGCACTTACTCTGCTGAATGAATTTTATAACTGAGCTAAAATGAATTTAAAATGGACCCTTAACTTTTTCTGGTTTGGTGTGTGACTTTGTGGCTCCCTCTAGCAAATGAATTTCTATATTTGATATGTGAAACTAGTCTTATTTCTAAAAGAGAGCAAAATCTAAGAGATGAACTACTTTACATTTTAACATTAATTTTTATGTACTAATACTTCTTAATCATTATGTACACCAAGATGATCATTATGAATATTTCTCAACAAACATTACAATTATTAAATATGTATGTATCAAAAGGATGTTCCAGATTCCAAGCTGTCATTATTAAAAAATAATTGTTTCTAGTCTTCATGGTTTTGAAGAAAATCTCAAAAACATGAACCAAATATAAATGAATACTGTGTTATCTCCCTGAGCCTGCAACGAGTCTGAAGCAATAAAGTTGGAGAAGTGTGAACAGCCCCATTCATCTCAATGGTGTGGTTAACTATGGAGACTGAATGTGACTATTCAAATATCAACACTGTTAACTATGTTACTGTTGATCATTTTGGCACAAACCTCCAGCTATGACAAGTGGCTTTGAAATACAAAAAGTGCATCGACAATTGCACTTAATGTAGCAATCAAATCTTTGTGTGAATAAAATATATCCTTTCCATATGTATATCCCCTACACTATAAATACAGAGTGAATATGCAAAGAAATTAAATAATTAGTTTATGACTTAAGCATTTAAAAAATACCTTTTACATTTTCATCTGTTCATCTATTTATTTGACAAGCTTACACGTTTTTTTCCCAGAGATTTCCAGCAAAGAAATTTCTGAACAGATGAAAACACAAATTATTCCAAATTCTAAAACATGGGTTAATTAAGTTTGTTAATGTGCAAGTTTTTGTTTAATAAACTGTTAGTCATAATCACTTCTATTTATACTGTAATGTTTATTATAGAAAACATTTTTCATCAAATTAATTGGTCATAAAACTTCCAACACTGTCTCACAGCCCGTTTCAGAGTTTACTGGTTGAGCTAATAGTTTATCATTTGGACCTTAGGAAAGGGACTGATCTCTGGCAGAATTCCTCTGATCTCTAGGCGAACCCCACATCCTGTGCAGCTCTTAAGGGAGGTCTCTGGTCCACTGTCCCTGGCATGGTACCCCCTCAGTGCAATGCTCCCCCTAACAGTGCTGCCCCCTCTCCATTGCCCCATCCTTTGTAATCTGTGGATCTGACCCAAAAGCCACAGATGGCAAAGAAAAGACTTTCCATGTGGGGGGCTTGGAGCAGGCCCTATAAGCACATTCCATTTAGACATATGCATTTTCGTCCATATGGATCTGTATAGGTATAATTTTCGAAAAGATAAAACTTTAGAAATCTAAAACGTCTGCTGAAAGAAAATGCATGGGGCAGTGGACAAAAGATGTTCCTCTAGAAGAGATGGAGACTAGCTAAGGGTTTTAGGAGTGAAGCTGGCCAAAGAACAGGGCTAAGGAAGCTTGGGAGCCACAAACAGTCATATTTGTTCTATTTAAAGCTTTACACTCACAGTGGAAGAAAATGTCCTAAATGATGTTCCAGCTTTCTCTGCCTGGCCTCAAAGGTTTTCAGCCAGCCAGGCTGCTGGAGCTTCCCAAGAAGTTTTGAATAAAAGATGAAGGAAGCTGGAGCACTGGTTTAAGCATTTTCCAGGGGCACAAAGTTTCAAATAGAGGAAGTATGTTTATTTGACAGCCTCCCCAGCAAGGCAGCCATTCCCACTCCCCACCACCTCAGCCCTGGCTCTCAGTCCCGCTGTTAAAATAGGTTAATTTAAGATTTATTTATTTTTAAAAAAACAAACCACACACCCTGGAAATTCCTAGACAAAATATTTCTAGTGAATGTTATTTAGACATTTAATATTCAGCTGTTCAAAGTGCACAAGCAAAACAGGTAATTTTTAAAAGAAAAACAGGAATTATTTAATAACAAACAAACTTATCCTCAAAGTATCATTAAAACTTTAGTGCTTTAGAATACGAAACGCCCCCTCTTCCCTCCTCCTCCATTTTAAATAAATATTTGCTGATGCTAAAAAGACATAGATATTACATTTTGTTTGTTTTTTGCTTCTACGCTATTTCACTCTGTTTTTTAACTACTTGGTATAACATAAGCTCCTACTGATGCACTGAGTAAGCATACTACTGAATTTCCCTTGGTGCCAAGAAGAGAGTTTTGTCACTGACTTTCATGGAGTAGGAGCAGGCTCTGGACCTAAGAACTCAGGAAATACTTCAGTTTCGTCTACATCAACTTCCACAATGGATACACTAGGAATACACTACTACAAGGATAATATCGCAGTAATCAGCAGGAACTTCAGAAAGACTATTTATTCTATAAATTCCTAACCACCCAAATAACTGTAATTCCTGTTGACCGACAGTGTGTCATTCAGGTTTTCTCAGAAGGTCAAACAGCTAAGAACTTTGCCGTAATGTAAGTCTCAGCTGAGAGTTTAGACCTGATCCAGCAAAGTACGTTGACACATGCACAATTTAAGTTCATAAGTAATCCCATTAACTACAATGGTTCTACTATGTAGCATTTAATTCTTCTTCTTCTTCTATACTCTTCATAAATACTGCAGAAGTAGCACTTTAACCTCTATTAATTGTCTGGTAAATTACAAGATAAAGTAACTAAATCAAAAAACTGATAAAGATGGGCCTACTAGGAGGGGAATGACAAGAAGAAGAAGCAATCTTATGTTCTTTTAAACATACAATTTCTAGAAAGGAAATTGGATCGAGAGATAGATTCTCTCTTTTTATATTTGCCTGGATGGGTATTCACAAATTGAAGCTTACATATGGTATTTCCCATCTGTTTACATTATAGTAAGTCTTTGAGGCAGGGACCATCTTTTTGTTCTGTTTGTACAGCACCTAGCCATATCAGGTCCTGGTCCATGACTGGGGCTTCTAGGCACTACCACAATACAAACAATAAGTAATAATAATAGTTCAAAATAAGGAGTGACTCATCATAACATGGGGAGGGATAGCTCAGTGGTTTGAGCATTGGCCAGCTAACCCAGGGCTATGAGTTCAATCCTTGATGGGGTCATTTAGGGATCTGGGGCAAAAGGTAGGGATTGGCCCTGCTTTGAGCAGGGGGTTGGACGAGATGACCTCCTGAGGTCCCTTCCAATCCTGATATTCTATGATAACATGTTGCACTCAAAGAATACTGATTTACATCTAGCACTGTTGGTTGTCTTGAGTATTATTTAAGGAGTAGAAGATAGTTGGATGTGCAATCAGGGACCCTCTTTTCCCTCCCAGAAACACAAATGTAAAAGAGATGTGTCCAAACAAGACATTTTAAAACAAAGATATGGGATTTCGTCTAACTGCAAATGTGACACATTAAATCCTTCTCTCTACCAGAGTCAGAGGCTTTCTCCATTTGAGTAAGAATGTCAACAATTTCAGCTTGATACAGAACTGACTCAGTGGATGGCCTAACATATAAATCATGGGTATAATAGATAAGATAAACACATACCAGTATAGTCCTCGTAACATTCACAAGTGTAGCCTCCTTCTCGGCTCCGACAAAGCCCATTATTGCCACAAGGATTGGAGTAGCAGAGATCAATCTCTGTTTCACAATAGTCGCCTGTAAACCCAGGGGGACACCGGCACCTCAGACCATTGATGGGATGGATGGGTCGGAACAAAACGGTGTTTGAACTAATAAATGGAGCAGAGCTGTCAAACTTCAACACCGAGACACACTTCATATAGTTCTCGCAAGGCTCTCGCAAACAGATATTGTCATCGAAAGGCAGGACCCGCTGCATAGAGATCATAGTCAGTAGTGTCCTGTTGAGGTAGATCTGTTCCTGGAGGTCCTCGGAGGGGAAGAACTTATTTCTAATGCCACCAGGAAGTAAAGCGGAGAATGTCACGTTCAAGATATTGGAGCTGACGTCTGTATCATTTTGAATGTTGAAGACGAAGATGCCATCCTTGGTAGTAGACAGCACCGTCGCCACACCTTCCACAAAGAGAGAGAGCAGCGGGGAGAGGAACTTCTCCTGGGACATGTTTTCCAGCCGCACGGTGATACTGTTGGTCAGCATGTCATCGGTAATGATAGTCACCCTCAGGGTGCAGACTGCTGTGACACTGTGAACACCATCTATTGAAATGGGGGAGGGGGGTGGAGAAGAGAGAGAGACAGAGAGATCAGAGTTATTTCAAACAACATCCTCTGAAGTGCTTTGGCATACAGACCAGGCTACTCAGGCATTCTCCAATAAACACAACTGAGATGTGAGACATTCCAGCCTGCTGGGACGTGAGAGAGAGACAGAAAGTGCTTTGACTTCTGCACTGGAAAGAACCTAAAGCTTGGAAGTAAAGTACAAGGGACATCCAGGTATGCACTGCCTAGACTGTTCCACTCAAGCAACTGCAAACTGCTAGCAAGACAAATAGCTGTGAGAGGGTTAAGGGCAAGAAACTTCTTCTGATAGGAACTGAACATATCTTACACAAGTCACTGCTAGCCTACAACTAATGCTATGAAGCTGTCACTTTCTGCAGCACAACACCAAAATTATCTTCTCCGCAGCGGTCTCAGACTTAAAGTACCAAAACTATGCAGAGTGAGAGAAAGGATTATCAGGACTTTAGATAAAAGTCATCATAGGGAATAAGAGCTAACTACATTTGATTTCCTTCAGGAACCTTATATGAAAGTTGGAGATGAAGCCAAATGAAGCCAATCTCTAATGAAAGCAGGCATTTTTACACTGCTCCATTAGGTCTTTGACATATCCACGTTTTTTTGCTACAAAACATTTCAATGCACATATGGCAGTGATATCTGATACCAGAGAGTGATGGATGCCAGTACAACCCCCAGTACAGAGTTACTTATATTAATGCAATGTCTTTGCAAACTTTACAGTCTCATTTCATTATGAAATATAATTATTGATCCTGGGCAATGTGATGGGTTCTATATACATTATGTATACTGTATACATAAATGAACATGGAAATTGCAATGAGCACCTACATCACAGAGATCAAACCCTCGTGTTTGGTTCTGTCTCCTGGCTGAACTTAAGGACTTTGTCATTTTTTCACAAATATATAATATTTTATTTAGAAAGTACGGATCACAGAGTATAAAATATTAAATTATTTTTACTATAGTAGGGCCTAGAGGCCCCAGTTGAGATTGTGGCCTCATAGTGCTAGGCACTGTACAAACACATAGTAAGAAACAGTCCCTTCTCCAAATATTGCACAATCTAAATACAGTACAACCTCAGAGTTATGAACACCAGTGTTAAAAAACTGACCAGTCAACCACACACCTCATTTGAAACCCGTCAGGCAGCAGCAGACACACACACACAAGTACAGTACAAAGAAAAGGAGTACTTGTGGCACCTTAGAGACTAACCAATTTATTTGAGCATAAGCTTTCGTGAGCTACAGCTCACTTCATCGGATACACAGTACAGTACTGTGTTAAACATAAACTATTAAAAAAATAAAGGGAAACCAGCATTTTTCTTCTTCATAGTAAAGTTTCAAAGCTGTATTAAGTCATTGTTCAGTTGTAAACTTTTGAAAGAACAAACCATAATGTTGTGTTAAGAATTATGAACATTTCAGAGTTTTGAACCACTTCCATTCCCGAGGTGTTCATAATTCTGAGGTTCTACTGTAGACGAGGTGGACAAAGCAGGGGAGGGGAAACAGAGGCACAGAGAGATAAAGCGAGTTGGATGGTCATGTCAGTAGTGGAGCTGGAATAAAACCCAGCTCTCTAGACTCCCAGTCCAATAGCTCATCCACTAACCCAAACTGCCTGTCACAGAGTCGTTTCTAATGTCTAACGCTGAATAGTCACCTACTATATACATCTTCTCCAGCTAAACTGAGATACACACATTGGGTGTGATTTTGCATCTCTTCAGTGTAAATCAGCAGTAATTGCATTTGAATCAATATAAAAGCAGTGTGAGATCAGAATCGGGTCCCACCAGTTCATAAAAGGCTTTTTTTTCCTTTTCTTTTTTCGGTTGTTGGGTTTTTTGTTTGTTTTTTAATGGGGTGATAAGCAGAGAATCATCTCGTGCCAGGTGAAGTTGTGTCCATGTTTAGCATAACCACCTAGAAAAATTGAAAAAATCAGACCAGCACCTATTATCTAGTAACATTGTTGGGTATGTAACGATGCAATCTGGATGTAAAGTTAGAAGATTTATTTTCCAGTAGTCCAGGTGGGTCTAAACGAAGTATTTTCCCCCTACCCAGGAATGTCTATAAAACCTCAGCTGCTAACTGTTTTTCTTTCATTATAAAGCCACTGCAAAACAAATAAAATATTTTCTCATGGGTGCTACTTTACTACTTAATGGCTAAAAACAAACAGTGGTGGAGTTGTAGCAAGTGGTCATTATTTTGGGTGATCTTTTTGTAGGACCCATCACACCAGCTGATTTTTTTAGCTTTAATTTCCCCCAAGATGGATATTCCACACAACATTTCCATCTCCTCCTCCTCAAGCTGCTCCAGACAGACTGTCCTGTTTCCATTTCCACAGAAAAGGCAAAACTGCCTTGCATGATCTTCAAAGCTTTTCAATAGTCAAAACCCTAATTATAAACTTTTACAAGTGCATAGTCTGCAGGTTCCCAACCAACGGAAATATAGGATGCAAATTAGTACAATTAATGAACTTTTTTCGTAAATGACAGAATCAGACTAGCTTACCCATTTCTGTCAACTACATAGTCTATTTCACAAGAGAACAGCAGCAAAACTAACTATTCATGCATGTTTCTACAGCTATTGTCATTTTGATTGGCTTGTCCAAAGGGTGTCTGGTCTATTTTGTTATATGTTGCACAATGTATTACACAAGTTCTCTCATAACATGGAGGAAAAAGGGTACCAGACAAAGGGCCTTTTTCTTAACAAAACACTGATGTATAGTCCATGGTATGTATAGTAAGAAGACAAAATACTATCTGCTGTCTGACAACCCACTGGAGTCCACAAACTGTCATAATCAATATCAACTGCCACACTATACAAGAGCGTCCCAGCATTCACAGCAACTATTCTGACACAGTTAATAAATCACTATAAAAAGCCCAGTGTCAGACACCGCATAGCTTTGTTATTCTGAAGAGAGCACAAAAGAAAACCAGACATATGCATATAGTTTCAGATACTTTGAAATTACATATAATGTTTTAAAAGCAAATATAACCTTGTGCAACTCCGTTGCAAAAAGATTAATAAACAAAAGGCAGTAAAAAGTATTTTAAAATGTATTTTGTAGAAAATAACACAACTAGTATTTTCAGAAAAACTGGCCCTTTAATCTTACTATGGGCCATATCATACCATCAAGTTTGAAAAGAGAAAATCCCATTGGATGATTTATTCCATTCACTGGAGAGTTCTGTTTAAAAACTGATGTCACTTTTTGTGACTAGTATCTATTCCAAAGCACAGTGGAATTAATGCGAATTTTCCCCTTAATTTCAATAGAAGTTGAATTAAGTCCTATTTAATAATAATTAAGATTGTGAGTTTTTCACGGAGGTCACGGAAGTCACAGATTCCGTGATTTTCCGGGACCTCTGTGACTTCTGAAGTGGCTGGTGCAGCTGACCCCAGGGCTGCCTGAACAGGTCCGGGAGAAGCAGCAGCGATGGGGCCCCGGGCCGCCCCCTTGCCCGGAGCAGCAGTGGTGGCAGTAGGGGGACCCCAGGCCACCCCCTCTCCAGCAGCAGCAGCAGCGGGGCCCTGAGTACCCTCCCCCAGGATCAGCAGCATCCCCAGAAGCACCCCCACTCCCCCAGGATCAGCAGCATCCCCGGAAGCACCCCCACTCCCCCAGGATCAGCAGCATCCCCGGAAGCGCCCTGCCCCACCCCCGACCCCCAGCACCTAAGATTTAGTCATGGGTATTTTTAGTAAAAGTCATAGACAGGTCACCAGCCTGTGACTTTCTGGTTATTGCCCGTGACCTGTCCATGACTTTTACTAAAAATACCCGTGACTAAATCATATCCTTAATAATAATATTTGCAAAATGCTTTGAAAGACATTGTGAAAGTGCCAAATATTATTGTTGTTGTTGTTGTTACAAACTACAATGAAATCATTTTATAAAAGTAATAGCATTTCATGAAATGCAGTTATATTATACATCTACACATCTTAACTGTCTTTGTCCTGCAGGACATGCCTAATATGTACAAAGGTCTGGCATACATGCAGAAGTCCTGTGCTATTGCATAATAGTGGTGCTTCTTACGAATGCTATAATGTAAATCTAATTTTTCATGGGGGGGATTACACTACACTATAAATACCTATGCCAGGTTTTGGCTTGAATAAAACTTCTCAGAACAATGAAAACTAATAAGATATTCAATAAAATCAAACATTTTAATATAATTTTAATAAAATATCTTGACCCGTATTTTCTGTCACCCTTTTTCTTCTTTTGACCGTTCAGAATGTGGCATGGTTTTAACATTTCAGATGATGTTTGGCTTTGTTTGCTGTCAGTCACTTTGGGATAGTCCAGTTCCTTGCACCGATGTCAGAAGGCAATCGACCTGTAGTGTCCCTCTCAATCTTTTAACTTGCAGAGAAAGGATGGTCTAGTGGTTAGCATACTAAACTGGGCCATGGGAAACCATGGTTCAATTCCCTACTCTGCTACAGAATTCCTTTATGACCCTAGGCAAGCCACTTATTCTCTCTGTGCACAGTTCCCAGTCTGTAAAATGTAGATGATAATGCTGCCCTATCTTATGTGATGATGAATGCATTACAGACTGTACAGATACTACAATGATAGGGCCATATAAACACCTTACTTAGACAATCAAATATTGTCCTGAAGACTGCCAGAGCCAACTTTACCAAAGAGAGAAAAGCAAATATCTGTCTCATACATTTGACTGTGTTAATGAGAAGTGGAGAGAACCTGCAGAGTTGTGAACTGTTGTGTGACTGTGGGAAAAGAGGTGTGCAATTCAGCAGTAGTCTATCCACCACTGAATTTATTTCCCAACAATGCTTCTCTTTGCATTCATATTTCAAAAGAAAACTTCACAAGGTGGATCCCTTACAGTGCAGATTTATTTTGTAACACTGGCATCTGTGTTGAATGGGCCCAGTATTCTTAATTCTGCACCAAACTAATGAGAAGATTTAATAGAAACCACACATCCCCACAAATTCCAGAAAAACAAGAAAAGGCAGGAAAGCTTACATATGCTCCCAGTCCTCTAAAACACACCCACTGCAGATAAGTTACTGAATGGTCATCACTATACGAATAGCTTTTCTTTATGAAAAGATGGATCGGATCCGAGGCTTTAATCTTAGCTTTCTATTGATGGGCAGTTCATGAACCACAGAATTTTATTATCTAGTAATATAAACACAGCAATGTTTAACTGAAAGGTGCACCTGGCTCTGGGAGTACCCGGCCAACAAGGTGTTTGGTTTTTTTTAAAGAAGTATAACAAAAAATAAAATTATAAACACTTTTTTTGGTCTTATTAGCTATAAACTGTATTCGGGTCTGACCAATAATCAAAGCAACATTCATTTCATAGCAATGTCCCAGTGTCACAGGCTTCTTGCACAGATGCCCCAATCTTACATTCGTTCTACTTTCCCACTTAGGATGCAGCTGGAAACCTTTAATGGATGTCAGAGTTTACAACACAGCTGTGCAAACTCTGTGTCTCGTAATAAAACAAGGGTACCCCTTAGGTTCTGAAGCTGCAATTCAAATGGTCTCATTTGTGTCAGTGAACAAGGAGCAAACAGATCCCCCAAGGCAGTAGATGTGCCTTGGTGACATGTCTTCAAGTGAGTGACCTTCCACACACCAGTCCATTCAAAGATGGTTATATATACAGGACTTTCTTTACATTGTGTACAAGGCTACACCAAACAAAGCAGCAATCCCCTGAAGCAAGCAGTGGTCCATGGACTACAGTAGCACTCACAAGCCCCTTCCATGACCATGCTAGGCATACGACAAATATAGAGCTAGCGATAGTCCCAGCCCCAACGAATTTACAATCAAGGCAGACAGACTAAGAGTGGCAGGGAAAAGAGAGATGCCCAAAGTCACACTGCTGGTTAGTGGCTCAGTCCAGGTCTTCCAAATCCCAGCCCAGTGTCCTATCCACTACTAGACCGTATTCCCTCAATCAGAGACAACTAGCCAGACAGTGAAGATTATCTTTCCCATTTGCACCTTTCAAAAATCATTGACACACAGTTAAAATGCATAATATACTTGCCAAATACTACTTTTCCTTGTAAACAATTGTTGTGGTTACTACAGGGAGGTTCTATGATTACAAATGGGAGGTGAGAGTCCATGAGACAACCTCTCTATTAAGATGTCCTCAATATGGAAACATTTGAGAACCCCTGACGTAGAGGAAACATTCAAAGGAAGGTGAATTCTACAGAAAATGAGTTACTGGAAACTAAGTAAAATGTTTAATTAAAATGCCAGAAAACGTAATTAACAAAAAGAAAAAAATATTTTTAGGCATCCCTGTACATTAACATGGAAATCATACAACCTGAGCTTTAGGCCACAGCCCCTAAAACACCTTTTATGACAGACTGCAATGTTTCAAAAGGGAGGGTATCAGGGCAGCCAACTTCCTCTGTTAGCCAAAGGCTCTCAGGGATGTGAACGTATGCGCATGGCCAGTCAGAGATTGGCCCATGTCCTGTAGTCTGAATGGATCAAAGTGTAAGTTTTTCTTTTGCTCTCAAAAAGGTTGATGTTACACAGTGCAATACATGAAATAAAAGGAGCACAGCAAGGACCTTAAAAAGATACCCCCTTATCTCCCTTTCAAAAACCTTAATTTGTTCCATATAAATGCAATATGATCCCTGGGAACAGCTTTAACTGATTCTGCTGTAGCCTACTAGTCTCCAAATCCGGGATCAGAAATAATGCTGAAAAGCAACACTCTTTACAGTAAGTTAACCAACATGACAAGTAAATGAAACTAGTGTTATTTTTCTTGTTCCTTCCTTCATTTAATGCCTGTCCAACAGGACAGATTGCAGTCTCAAAAGCTTTGTGTTTTTATAAGGAGCTATGGGCTGCCAAAAGAATTTTGTCGGGGGCTGGAAGGACTGTTATAATAATTTATTACTTGAGTAAGGCCACAGATGTTTACGGTACAAAAACAATGAGTCCATGTGCTGATCAATTTAGCATGCTAAAAATAGCAGGGCAGCCATGGTAGCATGGGAGGCAGCACGGGTTAGCTGTCCAAGTACAGTCCCATCTGAGACCCTAGATAAAAGTACAGGTGGTTAGCCTGAGCCGCCACCTAAGCCACCACAGCTACGCCGCTATTTTCAGTGTGTTTCCTTGACTGAAGCTAGCATGTACACGTCCACCTGATCTTGAAATTACACCTGTGGGCACACCCTAAGGGTCTAATCCAAAACCCACTGACGTCAATAGAAAGACTCCCATTGACTTCAACAGGCTTAACCTAAAAATGACTCTGTGCAAGCAGGCTCTTGCACTCATGCAGAGCCTCAGTGAAGTCAATGGGGCTCTAAGCGAGTTCAGAGGTCTCCCCAGGCAAAGCTTGTTTCAGGATCAGGGCCTATTAGTTAAGACAAGATAACAGTATTTGATAACAGAGGAGGGCTGATGGGGACAAGGGTGAAGACAATATGATTATGTAGTCACAAAGGATCCACAGGATTACTTCTAATCAATGGATCCTAAAAAAAGGATCACTTTACCGTTTTTAAACGTCAATGTCTAAAATCAGATATCTAAATCCATGTTTGGGCACCTCTACATTTTCAGCAGTGTTGAGCACCAGCAGTTCCCACTGACATCAGTGGAGCTTATGGGTGCAAAACTTTAAGTGTAGACACCCACGTTTGAAAATGTTGGCCATGCTTGTAAGTCTCCTTGAAGAAATAAAATTTGAGAGGTGGAAACATGGCAGATAGTGTTAAGGTGGGAGTTTCCTGGCACATACGACAACATAAAGAAGACAAGGCACTCATGGAACAAGAGAAAAACAAAGCCATTCAGAGAAGTGGCTTGTGGTGAACATAGAGGTGCCAAACAAGACAATATGCTAAATGTAAGAAGGAGCTAAGTTGTAGGAAGCCTTGAAAGCAAGAACTAGGGGCTTGAATTAAATTGAGGAGTCAGCAGAGAGAAAGTGAACAGGGCTGTAGCATGTACCATAGTAGATAATTTTTGCAGTAAAGTTTTGGACCATCTGGTAGCCTCACAGTTCTCTTTGAACAGTTCCAGAGGATTAGCGGATCTAGGCGACAGTGTTACTTGGCAAAACCAGACTTGCCACATTTGTTTTGTCGCTATATCAGCTTGTACCTTTAAAGCAGCACATGTGTGATAAGCCTGAGGATAACAGTTATTTTTTCTGATGTGCATCAACAAAAAAAGTTCATTAAAAATACTATGACAAATAACTATTTTCTAGTTTCAGAGTGGTAGCTGTGTTTGTCTGTATCAGCAAAAACAATGAGACGAACAAATTTATTTGGGCATAAGCTTCTGAAGTGGGTTTTAGCCCACGAAAGCTTATGCCCAAATAAATTTGTTAGTCTCTAAGGCGCCACAAGGACTTCTCATTGTATTTTCTAGTTGGAATTTTCTGTGTATTTTTATCTATGTGGGATCTGTTTTAATGTCATTTAGGAAAGTAGCTTCAGGCTTCCTATACAGGAAGACTCCCTGGGATAGAGAGTTCATTATATATGAAAGGACATGGTCTTACCAAAGGCTTTTACCCAAATATTCAAGGATATCCTTTAGGTATCAGAGGTGCTTATGGTACAGGAGTTCAAAAGAGGACTTTGAAATGGGCCAATACACTTAAAATGCTCAAACATTTGGGGAGGAAAAGGAAAACACTGTGAGTGAAATCCTGGCTCTAATGAAGTCAGTGGGAGTTTTGCCATTGACTTCAATAGGCCATGATTTCACCTTGTGAAATGGAAAGCAGCTAAGTACTTTGTGAAAGACATTGTGTATTGAGTTCGAACTGAAGAAGGAGATAATGTCTATATTGTATAAATCCTAACAAGGACTTTTAATGCCTAAGATCAACCAAAGAAAGAACCTGAGTTAATGCCTCCAAGGAGATAGTATCAAGACTGAGGACAGGAATTTTATCTCAATAACAGCAGCATGTTACTAACATGTAAGGTCTGCATCTACCAAACTTTTTGCTTTGTGACTACATCCCAGGGCCCTTACTAGCATGGCTTTCCACAAAGCATGACTCAATGAGAACAAAATTAAATGCTTTCCTTTTTCTGTATTTCTCTGTTTTCTTTAATAAACTGGGTGAGAGTCTCACGTCTACTCCAGCACCTTTACACGAGGTAAAAGGGCCAAAGCAGCATAAAGAGACTCTAAAAAGTCCAAGTTCCAGTTGCGGGAGAATTCCCCTGGCACAGAAATTGAGGAGCACCCCTTTGCAAGCCCTGGTGTAGGGGGCATGCTGGGGTGAGAGAGTCTTATTGGGGTAGGGCCACGACACACAGCACTGCAAAATCTCTGGGCAGTGCTGGTACCCACTGGCAGCTAGGGACAGACTACCATAAATTAGGCACATCTGCCAGGGATGTCTAAGTTACGCTGGGGTCTCTTTGAACCCCAAAGAAGTGCAGATCCGAAGCACAATACAGAATTCTAGCCATAGTTGTTCAGATTCTAGATTTAACTGTCGCTTGAGGTACAAGTGTGGAGAATGTCCCCAGAGAAAGTTTTCAGAGTAGCAGCCGTGTTAGTCTGTATTCGCAAAAAGAAAAGGAGTACTTGTGGCACCTTAGAGACTAACCAATTTATTTGAGCATAAGCTTTCGTGAGCTACAGCTCACTTCACCGGATGCATTTCCCAGAGAAAGTGTCTGCCCTTGGAGGAGGAAAAGAAAATGTGGGATTAACTAGTCCAGTGGTTCTATCTGGGGACAGAGGGATGCCAGAACAGGACAGACTGAGGTCTGTGCTGGCACAGAGTGAGCCATTTAGAGATCCTGGGACAAGCTTTCCTGTTGTTACAAATACTTTTTATTTTATTTCTGAGTCCAAAGAGAAGGAGAAAGTGAAAAATGGTGAAGTACAAATCAGGGGTTAATCCAAGGAAAGCATGTGGCCAGTTTCAGAGTAAAGATAGAGACAGTACACATCTGATGACAACTTTCTTCATTTATGTAGGCTGTGGCTGGGCTTTCAGACAAAGCTACCATAACAAACATTGGTCTTAGAAAGAAAAGGAGTACTTGTGGCACCTTAGAGACTAACCAACTTATTTGAGCATAAGCTTTCGTGAGCTACAGCTCACTTCATCGGATGCATACTGTGGAAACTGCAGAAGATCTTTTTATACACACACAAAGCATGAAAAAATACCTCCTCCCACCCCACTCTCCTGCTGGTAATAGCTTATCTAAAGTGATCACTCTCCTTACAATGTGTATGATAATCAAGTTGGGCCATTTCCAGCACAAATTCAGGTTTTCTCACCCCCCACCCCCCCCCCCACCACACACACAAACCCACTCTCCAGCTGGTAATAGCTTATCTAAAGTGACCACTCTCCTTACAATGTGTATGATAATCAAGGTGGGCCATTTCCAGCACAAATCCAGGGTTTAACAAGAACGTCTGGGGGGGAGGGGGTAGGAAAAAACAAGGGGAAATAGGTTACCTTGCATAATGACTTAGCCACTCCCAGTCTCTATTCAAGCCTAAGTTAATTGTATCAAATTTGCAAATGAATTCCAATTCAACAGTTTCTCGCTGGAGTCTGGATTTGAAGTTTTTTTGTTGTAATATCACAACTTTCATGTCTGTAATCGCATGACCAGAGAGATTGAAGTGTTCTCCGACTGGTTTATGAATGTTATAATTCTTGACATCTGATTTGTGTCCATTTATTCTTTTACGTAGAGACTGTCCAGTTTGACCAATGTACATGGCAGAGGGGCATTGCTGGCACATGATGGCATATATCATATTGGTGGGTGTGCAGGTAAACGAGCCCCTGATAGTGTGGCTGATGTGATTAGGCCCTGTGATGGTGTCCCCTGAATGAATATGTGGGCACAGTTGGCAACGGGCTTTGTTGCAAGGATAGGTTCCTGGGTTAGTGGTTTTGTTGTGTGGTATGTGGTTGCTGGTGAGTATTTGCTTCAGGTTGGGGCACTGTCTGTAGGCAAGGACTGGCCTGTCTCCCAAGATATGTGAGAGTGTTGGGTCATCCTTCAGGATAGGTTGAAGATCCTTAATAATGCATTGGAGGGGTTTTAGTTGGGGGCTGAAGGTGACGGCTAGTGGCGTTCTGTTATTTTCTTTGTTAGGCCTGTCCTGTAGTAGGAGACTTCTGGGAACTCTTCTGGCTCTATCAATCTGTTTCTTCACTTCCGCAGGTGGGTATTGTAGTTGTAAGAATGCTTGATAGAGATCTTGTAGGTGTTTGTCTCTGTCTGAGGGGTTGGAGCAAATGCGGTTGTATCGCAGAGCTTGGCTGTAGACGATGGATCGTGTGGTGTGGTCAGGGTGCAAGCTGGAGGCATGTAGGTTCATGGATCTTGGGTAGTAGATAGAATATCCCAGGTCGGGGTTCCAGGGGTATGTCTGTGCGGATTTGATCTCGTGCTTTTTCAGGGAGTTTCTTGAGCAAATGCTGTAGTTTCTTTTGGTAACTCTCAGTGGGATCATAGGGTAATGGCTTGTAAAAGTGGTGTTGGAGAGGTGCCGAGCAGCCTCTTGTTCATATTCCGACCTATTCATGATGACAACAGCACCTCCTTTGTCAGCCTTTTTGATTATGATGTCAGAATTGTTTCTGAGGCTGTGGATGGCATTTTGTTCCGCACGGCTGTGGTTATGGGGCAAGTGATGCTGCTTTTCCACAATATCAGCCCAGCACTCCCAGCTACCTTCAAGACACCACTTGCAAGGTAACCTATTTCCCCTTGTTTTTTCCTACCTCTTCCCCCCCAGACGTTCTTGTTAAACCCTGGATTTGTGCTGGAAATGGCCCACCTTGATTATCATACACATTGTAAGGAGAGTGGTCACTTTAGATAAGCTATTACCAGCTGGAGAGTGGGTTTGTGTGTGTGGTGGGGGGGGGGGGGTGAGAAAACCTGAATTTGTGCTGGAAATGGCCCAACTTGATTATCATACACATTGTAAGGAGAGTGATCACTTTAGATAAGCTATTACCAGCAGGAGAGTGGGGTGGGAGGAGGTATTGTTTCATATTCTCTGTGTATATATAAAGTCTGCTGCAGTTTCCACGGTATGCATCCGATGAAGTGAGCTGTAGCTCACGAAAGCTCATGCTCAAATAAATTGGTTAGTCTCTAAGGTGCCACAAGTACTCCTTTTCTTTTTGCGAATACAGACTAACACGGCTGTTACTCTGAAAATTGGCCTTAGACACACTCACCATGCAATTTTCATTGATTTATTTTTGAAAAATGAGTCACCTTAGTGTCCTGATATGGTGGTCTATGAAGCCCTGAAAAAGGGAAGGCAGCAGGACCTAAAGCTTGGAAATTCTTGGAACTCTCACTTAGAGATCCCCTCTTTGGAATTCATGGCAGCACAGGCTAAATTAAGAAGATGAGCTCTATATCTAGGGGGAAAGCAGTGGGGAGGAGGAACTGTATCCTCTACATTGTACAGAATGCAGTCGTTAATTCCTGAACTATAGATGAGAAAACTGTGTAAATGCTTTCTTGAAGATCCTTGTCCTTTAAACATTCTATTACTTTGCAAACAAATTTTCTTTGGCTGCTAGTTGCCGGATTAAGATTGCTTGTATTCATCAGGTAAGATTGTGATTAACGAAACAGACACCTGGAAACTGAACATTTGGGAGGCAGATTGGGCTGATAACACTAGCAACTCAAGTGGGATGTGTTGTCTGAAGTGAGCCCTGTTGCGTCCTGACCACGCTGCTGGTGAAACATCCATACCTTTTCTGTATATGCACTCCTAGGCACCCTGCTCCCTGATGCTGGGTCTGGAATCAATTGGCGGGTGTGCTGAAAGTTAGTCATGGGGGTGGGTGGAGGACAGTAGAGGACTTTGATGAGGGCACTGGTAGGAAAGCAATGGCAGGAGAGCAGATGGTGTTGGATCATATTAAAGAAGTTCTGTATTAAAATCACAAATAAGTTTGATTCCCCATAGTTTAAATTCCAGGGTATTACTAATTAAGAGGTCTCTTGGTTTTTGGTACTGTTTCTCTCCCTCTATGTGTGAAACTTGCACGCTGCTAATTGTGTTAGTACATTCTAAGACAGAGTCTGTTCTCAAAGCAATTCACAGAGAGAGAGACCCAAAGCAATACTCTAACAACAGAAACGGCACCCAGAAACTCCACGCCCTTTTGTTGTATTAACAATTGTGATTAAAATAGAGATAGAGGATGTATGCGGATGGATGCTTGGTGTGGATAATAACTGAATGATCAGGGAGGTGCCAGCCTAAGAATCCAGTGTCCATCGGCTGAAGAAGGCGTCAAGTGGAAATAACCAGAGGACCCCCGGAGAGCAGACTGGAATCCACCCAACAGCCTCAAGAATGGGAGAACCAAAGAACAAGATAACATCAAGCAGCATGGAGCCATCAGGAATGTGATATCTGCTGATTGATTCAGCAACAGCATGATGAAGCAATTCCCATAGACTGGCATAGGAAGAAATTCCTATAAAAATAGACTCTAAAAAGTGAGAACTTTGGGGTCTGATTCTGCAAACCAACTTCCAGGAGCATCAGATGAGCATCTGACAAGGCCCTTCTCCCTCCTCATGTCCAGGCCACCTGGCCAGTGGCTTGGCATGAGCAACTCTAAGGCTGGTAACTATGATAACAACCTTGCAGAACCTGTGTGTGTGTGTTTGTATGAATGACTGTGTGAATAAATATGAGATTGAATGGAATGTTATAGCTATAACTAACTGCTTACTATGATTCTTTCTGTATTCACAATAAATGTGGCATTTTGCCTTTTCCCCTTTAATAAGATCCTGCTGGTTTTTATTTTATTGGTATAACAATGGATGGGAACAAAAATACCTGTTCATAGGGGAGAGGGATATAAGCAGAAACAGATAGGAAGGGGGCTGCGGTGATTTGAGGTGGAGGTGGGAGGTATTAGGAACAAAACACAAGCAGGGCTTAAATTCAGCTTGTGCCACCCAGAGCAGAGCTCTGGTAAATGTTTTCAAACCCATGGGAGATCCAGTGCCTCCCACAGGGCTGAAGCCCCGATCCCCAGAATTTAAGCCCTGAACACAAGTATACTAATTACCATCTCCTTCATGATGTGTGTGTGAGGACGAGCTTGTCCTCAGACAGCCAAACATTAAATAAGACTCCTCTATCATACACTGACACAGGAGTCGATTCACCCCACAGGCACTGACCTCCTCCCTGCCCCCGAGTCAAAGTTCAGTGGGAGATCCAGGAAGAGCAGTTTTAAACTCCAGCTGGCGTTCAATAGAAGCTTTGCTGGCACAGGCTGCCAGGATCTCCTGTTTACCCCAACACACCTAATTTGTGGGCAGAGCCAGCCAGCTCCAGCCACACAATGGCAGAGAGGCTGCAGGAGGCTTGTGCAGCTATGGCCCAGTTCCAGGATGACTTTCTACTATGCGGGGCTCACAGTCCAGGTTCTTCCAGTGGAACATAGGCAGCAAATCCTCCCCATAGCATTGCAGAAGCCTAGCGTCACTACAAGATTGTTCGCGGCAGTGTATTTCTAGTATGCTCTTATCCTGGAGCTGAAGAGACTGTGTCAGTATTCCCTATTCTACATGAAAGTCTAAGGTGATTGTAAATACTATTATTAACCACACCTGCTCAGGTTACATACAAACCTCACACCATTGCAAAAGTTCATTTGCTGGGAAAGAGGGGTTTGGGGAGGAAAGAACTCAAACCTCTCCCATACAGCTTTGTCTTCTTTCACTTAGATAAGCCTTAGATATTTCTACCTATGTGTATCAGTCTGTATCTTCGTAAGCTAGAGTAAGCTATTATCTTATTACTGGTGTATAAGTCATCTTTCTAAGCAGGTCTGAGCTATGAAAAAAACTATTTTCAAGACATTTTATGTTTTCTTTCAAGGTCAGTATGTGGCCTCGAGCTACAAGACAGGCTTTTGTTTCTCAAGATATTTGCTGTGTTTCCTGTGTCACCAGTTTACACCCTCTGATTCTCTGCTCTACAAAGTCCTTCAGAAACTCTAAATAATGGATTCCTGAAGTATCACATAAGCACTAGACTAATTGTGACCTGGAGTCCTAGGATACTTGACTAGTAATCTGAATTCATGAGTGTGCACTCCAAGTAAATTATGTATTTTGTAAAGACTGAGATATCACAAGCGTGTTTACTCTAAACCATACTTTTACATCATTAACTCCACTTCGAAAGAAAGAGCCCACAATTGGAATGCCCAGCTGCTTCACCTGGCACAACTCAATAGAGCAGTGAGAGGGGTCCCCACAAAAAAAAATGTATTCTTTACTTAGCTAAAGCTCACTTGTAAACATTTTTCTCAGGATGGTTGATTAAAAGAAGAACTTCCTGTGGCAGGCAAGGAATTAATTTAAATCTCTTTGCCAGTTTCAAAGCAAGGATAGGTTAATGCTATTTTGGGGAAGGAAAGGGGTAAGATAGAGGGAGACAGCTTCTGAAACAGTACAGATATGAAGTGAACAGCATCTATGCTTTGAAATGTAGGCTCACATCATTGTAAAAGTAACCTAAGAGGACTCTTTTCAAAACGATGTTAGTACAGCCAAGCCTTTCACAATTATTTTCTAATAAAGCTAAGTATTTCTATGATCCTACGATTCATTTTTCTTCAGATTGTGTTTTATTCCCAATGGCCCTCATCCAACTCCCAATGAAGTCAACAAAACTCTTCTCACCAATCCTAATGTTCCACCCAGGCTGGAGGAAAGTAAGCACTCAGGGCAAAATCAAGAGTTGAATATGGTTTCTGGAGATGGCTGCCATTCTCTCTAGATAGCCTGGCTGCCCCTCACTTCCACCCTCTCCTGAGGTACCGGCTCAAGAAGTTAACTTATCAAGTAACTTATGAACCTTTCAAATAACAGTTAACTGCACTACTTTACTGACCACCCTACTTTCCTTCTCATAATGTGATAGTACTCATGAACGTCAATTTCAGGAGAAGTTTGAGTGATCTTATTTTTACAGATCATGGCCCTAATTCAGATAACTGTGTAAGAAAATGCAACTTCAGGACTTGTCTACACTGGCACTTTACGGCGCTGCAACTTTCTCGCTCAGGGGTGTGAACTCCACCCCCCCCCCCCCCCCGAGTTACAGCAAGTTTCAGTGCTGTAAAGTGTCAATATAGACAGTGCACCAGCGCTGGGAGCTACGCCCCTCGGGGAGGTGGTTTTTTTAGAGCGCTGGGAGAGCCGTGGAGCCCTTTAACGTTGCCAGTGTAGACTAGCCCTCAGTGACGTGAGTGAACTGTGTAATCCAGAGTTCAGTGTGTGTCCTGTTTTCCACTCTATGGGCTGGTCCCTGGAAGTTGATGGGACTATTCAAGTGTTCTGAATTAGCTATGTGCTTGGATGCTTGCTGAATCAGAACTGTTAAGAGGAAAAATCAGTAGTGGGTACCTGTTTATATTGTGTGATTAAACCACATACATACAAGGTCAAGAAGAAAAATTCTGCTGTTTCTGGACAGCGCCAGCAAACTTAAGCAGGCTTTAGGTTAAAATCTCAAAATTTTGCCCTGCGCAGAAGCAATCACCACAATCACTTTTTTAAACATTGCCTGGCTAATGAGCTATGTTTCACTAGCCACTGGCAATAAGATCACAGGTTTTGTTTGTGGTTTTGGTTTTTTTGGCTGTGCAGTCCACTGAGGTTATTCCTGGACTCTTGCCATTAAGCTAGTTTGCTGAACACTAATCAAACGAGACAAAAGCACTTGTTTCCAGTTTCTATAGCCTTCAACTTGCAGAGGGTATTTTTCTCCTTCTGGGATTTACTCTACAGCAGAGAAAAGCAGTCTATCAGACAAAACTGGAATAACTGAAAACCCACAGAGATTTACGCTTATGTACGCATCTAATCACTGATGGCTCTTGCAAAAAACTACATGCCAAGCTACGAAAAATGAAAATGCATATGAACAGTGATTTCAAATCTTTGGTTAACTTTGTAATTACTAAGCTGATTTCTAGATATGATACTATAATCTCAGAAGCTCATCTATATCAGAGTACAGTGTAGTGTTTAAGTTAAGAAATGAAATTGATTTTTATAATTTCTTTAGATACACTTTGATTACACCCTGTATTTTGTGCATTTTTATTATAACTACACTTTACCATGCCATAAAAAGCAATTAGTCCTAAGTAATTGTTTCTGTCCAATTTGGTTTAGAAACAAAAATGTAACTATGTGATTCTTTTCTTAAAAAAGAAATCAGACGTAATTCTCTGCCAAACAGTTTACAAGGTACCGATCCAGAGTGAATTACACAATACAGATATTGATGGAAAACTCAAAATATTTTACACCTCAGAATTATAGCAAATACAGAAACTGGTGGAGAGTGTTTTAAAATCACATCTAGTTTACGTGAATGTGCTAGAATGGATAGCATGAGAAAATGCTGGTGCTCGCACCAAATATTGAATCTTATATGCCACACGACCAACACAGCCAAGTGGTGTATTGAGATGTGGACAGGATTCTGTGTGACTCTCACAGTATGTAGAGAGTGGCTGTGTAAGAACCAGGCCTTTGCTCTCCAGGGAACACAGACACTGCTCCCTTCCTACTTCCCAAAGGTTGCACACAGCCCAAAAAGAGACAGGAAGGTGGACCAGGAGGCCAGGTTATACATCTATCCATAGCTATGATCTGCCCAGCCATGTAAGGGGTAGCAAGCTACACCCTGTGAAGTGTTGTACTAAAAACAAGTCCACAGCCTGCATGCACCTGGGAACCCTGCCAGTCACCTTCTCCACAGGGCAGAATGCTTCCCAGTGCCCTCTTTGCGGCAGCATGGCTTTGCATCACCCTCAGTGCAAGGCTGTGCCTAGACAGCATTACCAAGCCCTTAGTAAAATAATGAAAATTCCCTAAGTTACAAATCTAGAAACACCAGGCCCAATACAGGACAAGCACTCCATGCCACCCATGGAATAAATGTGACACGGATTTCAAAACGGCAAAGTAGAACTGCATGGGACTCAAGTAACTATCTCAAGGATACTTGCTCTTCCTTATTGAGTCTTAAATGTCTATACATCTTTCAATAATTGTAATTACTACAAACCCAGGGTGACATCTGAAATGTGATATTTTTCCATTACCTGTCTTAGTTGTTTTGTATAAAAAAAAGCCATACAAAAATACTGTGAAGAAACTCACCAAAGTGTAAACTCTGCTGATTTTTAACTTTAAATTATAAATAATGCAGGTGAATTGGGGTGGTCTTTACTCTCCCAGTAACCCCACTGAAGTGTATGGAACCACGATTTGTGTAAGATTTACTCACATAAGAGTTTCAAGATTGGGCCCTCAGTCCATACTCCAGCACAACTTCAAAATAGGAAGGTGGCTTTCTGAGGAAGGACTGCGTCGGGACTGCATGATCTGGCCCTGCATTTTTTGACATTCTGTCCTCCTTTTCTGAGCACAGTTACTGCATGAAAAGCATGAATGTCAGTAACAAGTGCACAGGCAACAGGAGGTGACTCATAGAGAGAAACAAGCTTTCGAGCTTACACAGAGCTCTTCTGCAGATCTGGAAATTTCCCAGTGTGGCTCAAACGTTTGCCTTTTTCACAAATATAAGTTGGTCCAATAAAAGATATGACCTCACCCACCTTGTCTCTCTAATATCCTGGGACGGACACAGCTACAACTACACTGCATGCAGACAATACTAGGTCATTCTAGCAGAAATGGTGCTGGAATCTATTTGGTTTGCAGCAAATCCATTTATAAGCAGCGGAACATTCTTTGCTACCTCAGTTACCCCTAAAGTATGTACTGATAAAGATTTCAGCCTCCTGGGAATGACATGAGTGTATCTACACTGCTTCCTTTTCTTATGCTTAGGTACAAGAAGCCTGAAGGAGCTGCATTCCAGGGCTCGCTGGGGCTGTGCTATTTCAGCTGCTGCCTTGGCATGACAATGGTTTCTTCACATTACTCCTTTTGCCACTGTCAGTCTTGGGTTACAGTCTCTCCCTCCCGCTGACCCATCAGAAAGCAGCCACTCCATTCAATCACAGGAGTTTTCTCACTGGAGCGTTAAACAAGGAGCAAGCATTAAACCCTTCATAATGTCAGAGCCCTGGCCACTGTTCCATCTGCTGACCTCTGGCCCTGCAATTACTACAGGGATGCCTAGGGACTCTGTGTGGCTCCAAAGCTTGTCTCTCTCACCAACAGAAGCTGACCCAATAAAAGATAATACCTCACCCACCTTGTATCTCTAATAGCTTGGGACCGATGTGGCTACAATTACACTGCGTAGGGACTTCTACCACAGGCTGATTATTGAGCAGGTGGCTTGAGCGTGGAGTTACAGGCCTATGACTGGGGTTTAAAAGACTACAAATAGGGTTCTACAGGACATGGCTTCCAAACATCTCTTCCTCTTCTGTTTCTTTACAACCCTGCTTTTAACTTCTAGCTTTAGGTCAGCATAAATATGCCTTGAGGCAGTGTCTTGCCAACACTGATCTCGTTATTATCTCAAATGCATGCACCTGTGAGGCCAGAATGCCTTACGCTTAGAGCGAAGCTACACCCAAATGGTGCAAACAAAGTCTGCAAGAGTTTTGAAAATTGTACTGGCATTGTTTTCATCTCCCTCCAGCCACAAAGCCAGATTCACTTAATACCATGTGTCCAGCTGCACAGACCTCAGGAGAAGAGAAAAATTAAAATGGTTACATTTTAGGGGTTTTCTAAAGATTCCTTAATTTGCTTTTTCCATATAGAATAATGTTATTTTTTAGGATCTGATCTCTTTGGACTTTCCTGGCCTAGAAGTAAGTGCTATGTATCCTGCTGAAAAGGGAGAATTCCTTGCTTTGTACTGGTGTATTGCACGTAGCAGTTGGAGCATCAGCCTGTGACACGGGGATTAATTCCATGCAACACCAGACTTCCTATGGGACTTGAGTGAGTTCCCCATTTCCTTGTAACTGCCTCCTGCTAATGACACTTCCCTGGTACACAGGGAGTTTGGTGAAAATTAAAAATTGTGAGGCAAGTGCCTAAGACTGATGATAAATCCTAGCCCTGATGGATTGTAGATATAGGACCTTATAGGGTTAATTGGTCTAGGACAGTGGTTCTCAAACTGTGGGTCGTGACCCCGAAGAGGGTCATGACCCCATTTTAATGGGGTCACCAGGGCTGGCTTAGACTTGCTGGGGTCCAAAGCCAAAGCCCGAACCCCACTGCCTCGGGTTGAAGCTGAAGCCTGAGGGCTTCAGCCCTGAGTGGCAGGTCTAATGTTACAGGCTAGGGCTGAAGCCTTTGGACTTTGGCCCCCCAGCTCAGGGTGGTGTAGCTCAGGCTTGGCTCCTCCCCCGGCCCCGCACCACCACGCCCCCGGGATGGTGGGGCTCAGGCGGGTTCAGGCTTCGGTCCCTCCTCCTGGGACCGAAGTAATTTTTGTTATCAGAAGAGGATCACTGTGCAATGAAGTTTGAGAATCCCTGGTCTAGGACAGAATATTGCACAGCATGAACCTGAGACACTCAATATTTGAGCAGGGAGGGGGCATGGATTCAACATTTGCTTAGAAAAAGGAAACATTTCTGTCAGGATAGGACTGTCGGGGTGAGGTGGGAAATAAGGGAACGAGGGCTGTCTGAAGCTGCTCAGAGGTTTGGAAAGTTAGCAGTAATACTGGCAGAGGTGGTGGATTAGTGGGCAGACTGCAGGTGAGAGGGTCAAAGGTGAAAAACTGCAGTTACCAGACACATGGCTCCACAATGTATCCCATGGATCACCCCCACCTATCATGTGTATAGATAGTCACTCACACCCCCCCCCCCCAGCAAGTCTTAACGGAAGGGAAAGGACACCACTCCTGTAACTCCCTCTGCAGAGAATTCACACCATAAATATCACCTCAGCAGCAGCTGGCTTCTCTGCCCTCCTGATCTAAACAAAACATTTCCAATTGCTATGAGGAGCAGACCATGCAATGAAAGTACAAATACGTCTATCTAGATTGAATGTTGAGGGTATTGAAAGAGGAGTGCATTTCAATGGAACTCTTTTTGTGTGAGTAAGAATAATTTACTTAAATGAGGCTTGCAGGATCAAGACCAGTATTTTAAAAATCATTTTACCAAGTTCTAACCCCAACAAGCTTTAAATTACTTTAAAAAAACCTTTAATAACAGTAAAACTTTTCAATTTGCCAGGTTCAAAATCATCAAAATATTCTCTCCATCCCCCCCCCCCCCTCGACTCCTCAAAAATAAGGTTGACTTTAGTAATACTTCTTTGCCTCATTTTCAGAAGCATATCTGGGGAGAAGACATCTTACAAGCTCTTGGATGATGTTATGAAATGTGAACTCTGTGTTTGCTTTCCAGGATTGTCACCTGTTTCATGCCTAACCACTAATCCTTTTGCATTTGACTTTGAAACCAATTCCCAGAAACAGGAAACCTCTGCTATGACACTGGGCTCCTACACAGAGCCTGAAACGCCTCAAAAACCATCCACCCTTTAAAAAAAAAGCTCAAGCTCTGAAAAATGACCCTTCTAAACTCTTGTTTCTCAATTCACTGCAGACATCTGTTCTCTCAATGATTCTTCTACAAAGGTAATGTTAATCTGTAGAAAATGGTGTAACAGGTGGTTAAATTCAATGCAACGCTCAAAGTGAAAACACTTTAGCAATTCTGATCTAACACAATAAGCCATTTTTTAATTCTTACAAGTACATTCATAAGAATTTGTTCTTTGTGCAACCCTATGACTGACATTACTCAAGACCAAGAGGTAAAAAGCTGGTTTGTCACAACAATCAACAGCTGCTTACCCATCTCAAATTATAGCAGTCCTGGATCTATATGTAGGAAGATACAAGTCTCATTCTGAAATGATGCTATATTTGAACTGTTTGCTGTATTATTTGACTTGAGTGGATTGAAAGGCACAGGGTTCTTTGATCCACTGTAAATAGAGAAACTTAATCTGTCTTCTTTAACTTCATCAACATTTTAACTTTCTAGATGACCGCTAGTTACTGATCCCTACACAGATTTAGTTAAAAGTACCACTGTTACTTAGAAAGTGCTGTGGCAATAATGAATAACTCCTTAAGTGTCCACATAACTGGTGAGGCTGGATTAATAATTATACTATGCTTGAAATTAGCAGTCTGTGTTTTCTATTTAGTTCCTCCAACAGATGCTCAGCAGTCTATTCAGAAATAACGTGAGAACAATGAGGTTTTAAAACAAATTTTTTTTAAAAAAAAATAGCTATATAGACTAATAGCTGCAATAACTGTATAGCAGGGATCGGCAGCCTTTCAGAACTGGTGTGCCAAGTCTTCATTTATTCACTCTAATTTAAGGTTTCGTGTGCCAGTAATACATTTTAACAGTTTTAGAAGGTCTCTTTCTATAAGTCTATAAGATATAACTAAACTATTGTGCTATGTAAAGTAAATAAGGTTTTTAAAATGTTTAAGAAAATTCATTTAAAATTAAATTAAAATGCAGAGCCCCCCGGACCGGTGGCCAGGACCCGGGCAGTGTGAGTGCCACTGAAAATCAGTGCCGCCTTTGGCACGCGTGCCATAGGTTGCCTACCCCTGCTGTATAGACTAAGGGTACATCTACTCTGCACACTCCTTATGGCAGCGTGTAGAGTACATACACTATATGCCCCCTTAACATGGGTATAAATAGCAGTGGAGACAGTGAGAGACGGCTTCGGCAAGTAAAGAAATGCCTGCACCCTTAGGGTGTGTACCCTACATGGATGGCTACACACCCAACCACTGCCTCCCCTATACACACTGCTATTTGAGTAGTGTTCTGCCTCACGGCCTCCCTGCTGCCAGACCCTTTCCCTATTACAGAAAAAGGCTCCAGCAGGGAAAAAACTTCCCACTCCCTCCCCCCGCCAGAAAAGTCTGGGCAGCAGCACAAGGCTCTGGCATGGGAGAGGCAGCAGGGAACAGCCCTGGCAGCTCACCACTGCCAGAGCCTTTCCCCCCCCTCGTCAGAGCCTTTCACTGACGCTTGTAGCTACACGCTGCAGTGTGGATGCAGACTGCTTTTCACTGCAGCATGTAGGTGCCTGCACACTGAGTGCCACCGCCATAGAGAAAAGGCCTAACAGCTGTAAAATATATTCTGCCTAACTGTTTCTCCATGGCATATGGCAAAATGCTTAATACATAAACAAAGAAAGAAGACACATTCCTAGATTCTTTCCCTTAACACACAGTGTGCCCAGATTCTGACCCAGAGCTACACCCGTGATTTCAGTAGAGTTATTCTGGATTTACACTGGTGTAACCGAGATCAGAATTTGGCCCAATCGTTCAAAAAAAAAAACCTAAATTGTTTGAGATATTAAGACCTGGAAACCCACCTCCTAATACTCCATTGCTCTAATTTCTCTTCTTAAAGCATTTGCACCAGTAATCAGAAGTGATCACTGAGCTCCATACTGCACCTTTAATTAACGTCTGTTTCTAAAAAGCCCTGTCTAGATGTTAATCCATCTGTACTTAGCTGCTAGATTTTCAAAGCAGGGCAAGGAGACAGATGTATGTTTTGGGAGGCGAATCAGGACCCTGTTTGGCATTACAAACTGTGACAAAAAGCCTTATTGGTAGTGAAGCCAACTAATTCACATGCAAATAGTCAACATTCAATAAAGAAGTGGAGCAGAGAAGCAGAAGCAGGAGAAACCATGAATACAGGGATAATTAATCATGCTAGTGTAACCATGCAATCACAAGAACAATTTCTCTGAGTTTGGTATGGTTAGTTTTGGGCGAGGTTTTGCTGGCCCTTGTATGGGGAAGCAATGGTGAGGAAGGGTGCATAGCCTCAAGCAGGGCCTGAATAAACAGCCTGTCTGAATTGCAGATTACAGGAAGAAAAGGAGTACTTGTGGCACCTTAGAGACTAACCAATTTATTTGAGCATGAGCAACTTGGATTTAAACTTGGAGAGTGGTCAGTTTGGATGAGCTATTACCAGCAGGAGAGTGAGTTTGTGTGTGTATGGGGATGGGGGGGATGTGAGAAAACCTGGATTTGTGCAGGAAATAGCCTGACTTGATTATGTAAAGAGTTGTCACTTTGGATGGGCTAGCACCAGCAGGAGAGTGAATTTGTGTGGGGGGGTGGAGGGTGAGAAAACCTGGATTTGTGCTGGAAATGGCCCACCTGATGATCACTTTAGATAAGCTATTACCAGCAGGACAGTGGGGTGGGAGGAGGTATTGTTTCATATTCTCTGTGTATATATAAAGCCTGCTGCAGTTTCCACGGTATGCATCCGATGAAGTGAGCTGTAGCTCACGAAAGCTCATGCTCAAATAAATTGGTTAGTCTCTAAGGTGCCACAAGTACTCCTTTTCTTTTTGCAAATACAGACTAACACGGCTGTTACTCTGAAACCTGTCAAGATTACAGGAACTTTCCCCTCCCTACTTTGCTGGGGCTCCAAGGGAGGGGGAGTGGGGTGGAAAGGAGGCAAGAGTGGTACAGTGGAGGGAGCAAACTAACCCATTAAGCAGTTTTGCAGCAGACGCTCCACACACAAGGCAGGAATGCACAGGAGACCACTCTGCCTTGCTGAGGCAGAATGCCTCCCAGTGCATCCCCAGAGAGAGATTGGGTGGGTCAATTCACTTCCTCCTTACTCTGGCCAGATTCTCCCACTCTAACCCATAATTAAGGCTGTAAATCTTTCACGGAGGTCACAGATTCCGGGACTTTCTGGGACCTCCATGACTTCTACAACGGCTGGAGCAGTTGCCCTGGCAGCTGGTCCCCGGCGCTGCCCCAGAGCAGCAGCAGCACCCCGGGCCGTGACTGCCCCCAGCAGCAGCAGCGGGGCCCTGGGCCGCGCCCTGCCCGGAGCAGCAGCAGCAGTTGCGGGGCCACGGGCCAACCCCACCAGAGCAGAAGCGGTGGTTGGGTGACCCTGGGCCACCCTCTCCCAGTAGCAGCGGCAGTGGGCTCCCGGCTTGTCCTCCCACCCAGCAGCAGCAGGGCCCCAAGTGCCTTCCCTGCTGGATCAGCAGCGTCCCCAGAAGCGTCCCCCCCAAAAAAACCCTAAGATTTAGTTAGAGGTATTTTTAGCAAAAGTCATGGACAGGTCACCAGTCCATGACTTTTTGGTTATTGTGCGTGAATTGTCCATAACTTTTACTAAAAATACCCGTGACTAAATCGTAGCCTTACCCGTAATGCATTGCCATTTACCCCTTTGCTCCACCAGCGATGCCGTGCTCAATCATCCATTTGTAAATTTCTCCTAGCAGTGTCTCTACACCACCTTCCAAGATGCCCTTTATACACAGAATACAGCCCCCTTAACCTAGTCCACAAAGTCCTTTTTCCAATCCCAGCTCAAAACCTTCTGCTATCGGGATACCTATAAGAAACTGCCAACTGATAAATAATAGTGAGCCAGTGCCCCAGTAAGAATTGCTTAGCTCTCCTGTAGTCATATATTTATGAGAATCTTAGTAAATATTAATTTATTAATTCATTAATATAAAAGGCTCCAAACCATCCAGTATGTGCACATACCAACAGTCACCTTTGCCCTCTCCCGCCCCCTTTCACACACACTGATTTTTACACCAGCTTGTGTCTTAATTCAGCCTATCATTGCAGAGAGCTTTGGATGGGCTATTACCAGCAGGAGAGTGAGTTTGTGTGGGGGGGGGCCGGAGGGTGAGAAAACCTGGATTTGTGCTGGAAATGGCCCAACTTGATGATCACTTTAGATAAGCTATTAGCAGCAGGAGAGTGGGGCGGGAGGAGGTATTGTTTCATGGTCTCTGTGTATATAATGTCTTCTGCAGTTTCCACAGTATGCATCCGATGAAGTGAGCTGTAGCTCACGAAAGCTCATGCTCAAATAAATTGGTTAGTCTCTAAGGTGCCACAAGTACTCCTTTTCTTTTTGCTTTTGTGTTTGTACAGCACTTAGTGTAAGCCTGCTTGCGGTCTCAATGTACTGCTGGCTGTAATACAATAAAATAAACAACAAAGTGGTGAACTGGTTTGTAAAGAACACGTATGGTCCCAATAAGAGCATGTCAGGAAGTTATTGCATAGGTAGAAATTTTCTTCCAGATCAAACTGCATCTTTCACATAAGCCAGTGTATAGAAGAATACAGACTAACACGGCTGCTACTCTGAAACATTTCTATAAGAGACCCTATAAACTGCTGATTAAGAAGAAAACCCTGGACAGGAACCACTAAAAAGAAAGATGAATTCAAATGATCACAAGGATCACTCTGTAGTGAGGAACCTGACATGAGGTCTCCATGAACCACAATAAAGAAAACAGAATGATATGCTGACTTCTGGGATCATGCTAGTAAGGAAGAAGGATAACCTGAAAAATGCTGGGGAATTTCCACTATTTGTCATCCATATATGGGCACTAATGATGTGAGTGGAGGGAAATTCAGTAACATCAAGGATGACTTTAGGGACATGAGAAGAGAAATGAACACAGGGTTGACACTGGTGACCTTCTGAGATCCTCCTGGTGCCAAGTGCAAACAAAAAAAGAAGGTTGAGGCCGCATGCCAGCCAGCAGACACAGCAAAAAAGTAGAAGGGAAGGACTTGAATTCATGGAAGTTAGGGATGCTTTCTCTGAAAGGCCACTGCTAGGATTAGATTGTGTCTACTTAAAGAGATAGGGCGCTAACTACCTGATTGCCAACTGACAAGGCATTTTAGGTGAGATTTATGTGAGAGGAGGCAGAAAGGCAGCTTTCATTTCATTCAAATATCTGGCATTTACTTGCAGCATAAAAAATAAAACAGAACATGGATGCATTCATCTTCTTAATTATTTCCTAAATGTGCATCACGCTTATCAATGGGGTAGCTAAACAAACACTGTTACATACATTTAAAAAAGCGACAATACTTAAAGCATCCTGATGGCCAGCATGTGCATCTTTTGCTTGCACACCTGGATATATGCGTATGCATGTACACACACGTCTAAATAACTGGGGTTTTCTGTGCACTTGGGAAAAATCTGTATATGTAGGTTTTGAAAATCCACTCCTTAGTGTTCTATTTGCTTAAAAAATAAACAAATAAAGCTGCAATAGTAGATAAACATAAAATACAATTATAATTTACTAAAGCGTTTGTGTGCAAATACACAGGGTATTGCAAATAAGCATGATGATCCAGAAGTATGAATAAAGAATGCAATTTCGGACCAGGGGGCATAACTGATATTTAGAGTAAAGAGTCTCATAACTGAAATAGGAAAGACAAAAGAAAATAAGAGGTAGAGTGTCAGTGCAATGTTAAAAGTATTTACATTGTTAATGAGATAACTATAACAATGAGGAGCATTGAGGAGGAAATACTTTAGGTAACAATAAATGGAATGAAAAATAAAGGATTAACTACAATGGAAAAAGTAAGAGAAGTACTTGTGGCACCTTATAGACTAACAAATTTATTTAGGCATAAGCTTTCATGGGCTAAAGCCCACTTCATCAGATGCATGCTGTGGAAAATACAACAGGAATACATATATATATGTATATATATACACACACACAGAGAACATGAAAAAATGGGTGTTGCTGTACCAACTCTAACGAGACTATTCAATTAAGGTGGGCTATTATCAGTAGGAGGGTGAAAAATTAAACCAAAAAACCTTTTGTAGTGATAATCCGCATGGCCCATTTCAAACAGTTGACAAGAAGGTGTGAGGACTGGCCTGTCTCCCAAGATCTGTGAGAGTGAGGGATCATCCTTCAGGATAGGTTTTAGATCCTTGATGATGCACTGGAGAGGTTTTAGAGTAGCAGCCATGTTAGTCTGTATTAGCAAAAAGAAAAGGAGTACTTGTGGCACCTTAGAGACAAATGCTCAAATAAATTTTTTAGTCTCTAAGGTGCCACAATACTCCTTTTCTTTTTGGAGAGGTTTTAGTTGGGGGCTGAAGGTGACGGCTAGTGGCGTTCTGTTACTTTCTTTGTTGGGCCTGTCCTGTAATAGGTGACTTCTGGGTATTCTTCTGGATCTGTCAATCGGTTTCTTCAATTGAGCAGGTGGGTATTGTAGTTTTAAGAACGCTTGATAGAGATCCTGTAGGTGTTTGTCTCTGTCTGGAGCAAATGCGGTTGTATCTTAGACCTTGGCTGTAGACAACGGATCGTGTGATGTGGTCTGGATGAAAGCTGGAGGCATGTAGGTAATGTAGGTAAGTATTGCAGTTAGTAGGTCTCCAGCGCATCATCAAGGATCTAAAACCTATCCTGTCTCACTTACAGACAGCCCCTCAACCTGAAGCAAATACTTACCAGCAACCACACACCACACAACAAAAACACTAACCCAGGAACCAATCCTTGCAACAAAGCCCATTGCCAACTCTGTCCACATATCTATTCAAGGAACACCATCATAGGATCTAATCACATCAGTCACACTATCAGAGGCTCATTCACCTGCACATCTACCAATGTGATATATGCCATCATGTGCCAGCAATGCCCCTCTGCCATGTACATTGGCCAAGCCGGACAGTCTCCACGCAAAAGAATAAATGGACACAAATCAGACGTCAAGAATTATAACATTCAAAAACCAGTCGGAGAACACTTCAACCTCCCTGGTCACTCAATTACAGACCTAAAAGTCGCAATTCTTCAAAAAAAAAACAACTTCAAAAACTGTGGGAAACTGCAGAACTGGAATTAATTTGCAAACTGGACACCATTAAATTAGGCTTGAATAAGAACTGGGAGTGGATGGGTCATTACACAAAGTAAAAACTATTTCCCCATGCTAACTTTCCCCCTACTGTTACTCACACCTTCTTGTCAACTGTTCGAAATTGGCCATCCTGATTATCACTACAAAAGTTTTTTTTCTCCTGCTGATAATAGCCCTCCTTAATTGATTAGTTTTGTTAGAGTTGGTATGGCAACACCCATTTTTTCATGTTCTCTGTATATATATATCCCTATTGTATTTTCCACTGCATGCATCTGATAAAGTGGGCTTTAGCCCACGAAAGCTTATGCCCAAATAAATTTGTTAGTCTCTAAGATGCCACAAGTACTCCTCGTTCTTTTTTCTAATACAGACTAACACGATGATATAGAAAGAAGAGAAGCCAATGTGAAAAGATCTGGGACATACATGTAAGTGGAAAGGGACTAGCAAATATAAGAGTAATAGGAAAGCTTTGTATCAGTAATCAAACTCTCTGAATTCAGCATATTCAAAAATACCACCACTTAATTCCAGCCATGCTGGGTAATTCAAAGATGTCAGCAGTTAGTTTAGCTTTATGGGTAATTCAGCTTTGCTTCTTGCACATCTCTTCTATTGGCTGTTTCAAAGAACATATTATAGTAGTCAAAAGATTTTATAAGACAGTAGTTGCTTGATTTTAAAAAGTTACCTCCAATTCACATGGAGCTAACAGACAGTAGCAATATGCTCAGAGTTTAAATTCTCAAACATTATTTCACTAACACCCTCCAAATCCTAGTCCAGATGAGGCCAAAGGAGAACTCCACAGCAGGCTTTTCACACTGCAAAGAAGAGGGGTGCGGCAGAATGCTCCCCTGGTCTGCAGCACTGGAGAGAGAAAAACACTTTTGTTTCTCGGCTTTTGTGCAGCCCACATTTGCTTCTGCTCCCCCCCCTATACAGGGCTGCGGGCTTCATCTATGGGGAAGGGGTCTCGGGACTTCTGTGCCACAGGGCATCCCACTGGGCTCAGGGCTTCAGCCCCAAGGGAAGCGTCCGGCTCACGCAGGTTTGAGAATATTTACTGGAGCTCCACCCTGGATGGCTCCAGCTAAATTTAAGCCCTGAATATGCTGAGTAACAGCAACTGCTGCTGTTGAAAATATAATGGTGAGTGCCACACCTCTCTACTTTTAACTGTCACTTTGTCTAGTTTAATTTACATCCCTTTGCAGCCAGTTATAGTGCACTCTGGACTTGGCTCAAGGTGCTCAAATAAAGTCATTAAGAGAATGCACATTCAAATTTCAAATCAAGAACAGATGCCAAGGGCAAATTTCTCAGCCAATCAGGCAGCTGCAGAATGCTAAATGTCAGTCTTCCCTGGTTCGCTTCCAGAATTGAGCGTAGCTCCCCCACAAAGTCTGGGTTTGTTCACCTCAATGAAATAACAGCCAGTCTTGAACAGACAGTGCGAAAGAAGGAGTAGGCTTTCAGTTTCAGCTGAAGAATACAGATTGAAGTCCTTATACTTATTATATCCTGATTGATTTCAGAAGCACATACAGGATGAAAAGGTTTCAGAGGAACAGCCGTGTTAGTCTGTATTCGCAAAAAGAAAAGGAGTACTTGTGGCACCTTAGAGACTAACCAATTTATTTGAGCATGAGCTTTCGTGAGCTACAGCTCACTTCATCAGATGTATACCGTGGAAACTGCAGCAGACTTTATATACACACAGAGAATATGAAACAATACCTCCTCCCACCCCACTGTCCTGCTGGTAATAGCTTATCTAAAGTGATCAACAGGTGGGCCATTTCCAGCACAAATCCAGGTTTTCTCACCCTCCACCCCCCCACACAAATTCACTCTCCTGCTGGTGCTAGCCCATCCAAAGTGACAACTCTTTACATAATCAAGTCGGGCTATTTCCTGCATAGATCCAGGTTTTCTCACATCCCCCCCACCCCCATACACACACAAACTCACTCTCCTGCTGGTAATAGCTCATCTAAACTGACCACTCTCCAAGTTTAAATCCAAGTTAAACCAGAACATCTGGGGGAGGGGGGGGGGTAGGAAAAAACAAGAGGAAACAGGCTACCTTGCATAATGACTTAGCCACTCCCAGTCTCTATTTAAGCCTAAATTAATAGTATCCAATTTGCAAATGAATTCCAATTCAGCAGTTTCTCGCTGGAGTCTGGATTTGAAGTTTTTTTGTTTTAAGATAGCGACCTTCATGTCTGTGATTGCGTGACCAGAGAGATTGAAGTGTTCTCCGACTGGTTTATGAATGTTATAATTCTTGACATCTGATTTGTGTCCATTCTTTTACGTAGAGACTGTCCAGTTTGACCAATGTACATGGCAGAGGGGCATTGCTGGCACATGATGGCATATATCACATTGGTGGATGTGCAGGTGAACGAGCCTCTGATAGTGTGGCTGATGTTATTAGGCCCTGTGATGGTGTCCCCTGAATAGATATGTGGGCACAATTGGCAACGGGCTTTGTTGCAAGGATAAGTTCCTGGGTTAGTGGTTCTGTTGTGTGGTATGTGGTTGTTGGTGAGTATTTGCTTCAGGTTGCGGGGCTGTCTGTAGGCAAGGACTGGCCTGTCTCCCAAGACTTGTGAGAGTGTTGGGTCATCCTTTAGGATAGGTTGTAGATCCTTAATAATGCGTTGGAGGGGTTTTAGTTGGGGGCTGAACGTGACAGCTAGTGGCGTTCTGTTATTTTCTTTGTTAGGCCTGTCCTGTAGTAGGTAACTTCTGGGAACTCTTCTGGCTCTATCAATCTGTTTCTTTACTTCTGCAGGTGGGTATTGTAGTTGTAAGAAAGCTTGACAGAGATCTTGTAGGTGTTTGTCTCTGTCTGAGGGGTTGGAGCAAATGCGGTTGTATCGCAGAGCTTGGCTGTAGACGATGGATCGTGTGGTGTGGTCAGGGTGAAAGCTGGAGGCATGCAGGTAGGAATAGCGGTCAGTAGGTTTCCGGTATAGGGTGGTGTTTATGTGGCCATTGTTTATTAGCACTGTAGTGTCCAGGAAGTGGATCTCTTGTGTGGACTGGACCAGGCTGAGGTTGGTGGTGGGATGGAAATTGTTGAAATCATGGTGGAATTCCTCAAGGGCTTCTTTTCCATGGGTCCAGATGATGAAATGTCATCAATATAGCGCAAGTAGAGTAGGGGCTTTAGGGGACGAGAGCTGAGGAAGCGTTGTTCTAAATCAGCCATAAAAATGTTGGCATACTGTGGGGCCATGCAGGTACCCATAGCAGTGCCGCTGATCTGAAGGTATACATTGTCCCCAAATGTGAAATAGTTATGGGTAAGGACAAAGTCACAAAGTTCAGCCACCAGGTTAGCCGTGACATTATCGGGGATAGTGTTCTTGACGGCTTGTAGTCCATCTTTGTGTGGAATGTTGGTGTAGAGGGCTTCTACATCCATAGTAGCCAGGATGGTGTTATCAGGAAGATCACCGATGGATTGAAGTTTCCTCAGGAAGTCAGTGGTGTCTCGAAGGTAGCTGGGAGTGCTGGTAGCGTAGGGCCTGAGGAGGGAGTCTACATAGCCAGACAATCCTGCTGTCAGGGTGCCAATGCCTGAGATGATGGGGCGCCCAGGATTTCCAGGTTTATGGATCTTTGGTAGTAGATAGAATATCCCAGGTCGGGGTTCCAGGGGTGTGTCTGTGTGGATTTGATCTTGTGCTTTTTCAGGAAGTTTCTTGAGCAAATGCTGTAGTTGCTTTTGGTAACTCTCAGTGGGATCATAGGGTAATGGCTTGTAGAAACTCGTGTTGGAGAGCTGCCGAGCAGCCTCTTGTTCATATTCCGACCTATTCATGATGACAACAGCACCTCCTTTGTCAGCCTTTTTGATTATGATGTCAGAGTTGTTTCTGAGGCTGTGGATGGCATTGCGTTCCGCATGGCTGAGGTTATGGGGCAAGTGATGCTGCTTTTCCACAATTTCAGCCCGTGCACGTCGGCGGAAGCACTCTATGTAGAAGTCCAGTCTGCTGTTTCGACCTTCAGGAGGAGTCCATCTAGAATCCCTCTTTCTGTAGTGTTGGCAGGGAGACCTCTGTGGATTAGTATGTTGTTCAGAGGTATTTTAGAAATATTCCTTGAGACGGAGACGTCGAAAATAGGATTCTAGGTCACCACAGAACTGTATCATGTAAAAGGATGAAAAGGAGTACTTGTGGCACCTTAGAGACTAACCAGTTTATTTGAGCATAAGCTTTCGTGAGCTACAGCAAACCACCGCAGTCACCAAAGTATGTTTTAAGCATTTTAGTAAACTGGGACTTGCAGGAAACAGTTATATTTTCAACTTTTTGTCATGTTTTCTACAGAAAGATACTACATTCTTCTTTATTTAATTAAATCCAGAAACTGCAGAACTTCAGGTTAATTTAGTTACATATTGATAATCTGAAATCATAAATTTTTGTTTTGTTTTTAGCAATAAATACTTACTGCTGCTCTGGCTCCCTGTCTTTAACCTTGGGAAAGTCACCTGACATGCTTTCCAAATTTAAAATTAAATTTTGTCTATAAAATACCTTGTAAACTATGTCATAAAAGTGAGTAATGTAACATTTTGCTAGCCCTACAATAGATAAATTCAGCAGTTGAAAGAACAAGGACAGGACCTCTCAATTGTTCTACCTTTTAAAAAAATCTCTTGCTCTAGCTTCATTAAAAGCATTATAGATCATACCTAATGAAAGTTGTCATTGCATACAAATGTCAGCTTTGTCTCCACTATATCACAATGGGAATCCAGCATTCCAAGTGGTAGCCCATACAGCATTTCAAACAGGGAAGTGACTCTTTTTAAATTGTGTCTGTCCAAATCTCATCAATCTTTAACACTGAGCAATCTTTTGTTATTTTTAACCCCTACTTCTCCAGATCTGTATCCAGATCAGATTTGTCTTCCTGGTACTATATTCAAGAAAAAAACAAAAAACAAACAAACAAAAAAACCCCAAATGTAGACCTACTATCCAGAAATAATTTACCATTGTTTATAGTTCCTGAAGACAAAACAATTAATAGCTACTCTTATCAGGCTGGAAGCCAGCGAGAATGGAAGACTAATAGGTCTGGAACGCATACTACAGAGAAAATCACAATCCCCAAAGAGGACTCAAATCAGACATACAAAGCTATTGCTAGTATATCCAACATTCATTTCACTAGAGAAGAATAAAAATACTGTAATATAAAGCTTGGACACCAGATTGGTTGCCTTGGCAGAGGCTAAAGACTGAATGGGCACGAAAACTCAACCACCCTCTCATTCATATGGGTGGTCCATTCACAGGCTCATGGTTGAGACATGTGCTGAGGTAGTGTGTGCAGGCAATTTTGCACTAAGGCGTTACCTCTTCTGTGCATAAATAAAAAAATTCAATTTCTCTAAGACTGTCAATCTGGAACTTTTCACAGGCACTAAATCCACTACAAACATTATGAATGAAAAAACAAACCAGGATTGTAGAATTATATTCCAGTACACCCAAAGGCACAAACCTGCCTGCTTCCCCATGGTTCTCCTTAGGAAGGAAGAAGGCATACAGAGATGCTCCCACAGCCTCTCCCTAGTCCCCCTTCCCCACCCTGCCAAGGGTAGGATTGCAACCTATGCTCTGGAAAGCACAAGGGTATTGCCTCCAGCCTATGCACCACAGCTACAATGTGTGAATTCTGCTGACAGAGGTCATGTCCCCAGGGTGCCCAGCACTAAGCCAGGGAGCACAATGGTTTGTATTTTTAATACAAAGAAAGTCAAGCCCACCACATCCATTTCCTATAGCCTCCCTGAGCCTTCTTGCTCCACATCTGGGTGATGGCTCTGATTCCTACTGCATGGCTAGCACTATACCCTCCCAAATGCCCGACAGAACAAGAATTGTCCACAGTTAACACCAATGGCTCTTTGACATTTGAGCATTATTTACAGTAATGACAGTATTTACACAGGCCTCTAGCTATCAATAGAAACTCAGATTCTAGTCACTGTTTATTTTACTGCAACACTTGTCAAGGTCAGCCTTGAACAATCACAGCCAATTGGGAAATTGAACAGGAAGGCCTAGTTCTGATCCAGGTAATACAGGTGTAAATCCAGAGTAACTCCATGGACTTCACTGCAGTTACTCCGGCTTTACACTGGAGCACGTGAGAACAGAAGTTGGTCCAAAGTAACAAAATTTCTCTAGCCCAACCCCACAGACATGTGTGATCTCCTACGCTCCCAAAAAGATAATACCTACAACATATAGGGCAAATTCCTCTCTCAGTTACATGGACACAGCCCCCACTTAAGTAAGTGAGAAGTCAATGCAGATTGCATTCATGTAAATTTGCTCCAGAGAATATATATTTTTAAATACTCTTCATCTATTGTTACACAATCTCAAGAGGATAACATTTCTCTTCAAAAATATGTTCTCTTTTTGTAATAGCATAACTTATATGTAGACCTGTAAGTGATGGGAATCTACAATGAAAAGGGAAAAGTGCAGACTTGGTATAATTGTACACAACTGCAATGAAGCCAAAGAAGTTGTACCTATTCACACCAGATTTGAATTGCCCATAATCATATAGCAGCCAGTATAGCCATTCCACAAGTAAGGGTGCAGCTGAGTTTCTGTACTTTAGTACATATGGAAGCTTCTAGAGTATGGGTAACCAAACTTTTGACAGAAAGGCTGCACATGGATTACTGATAGCGCTCTCAATTGCAGCATAAATTATTTCGTTTAAGGTAAGTGTTAGTGGTAAAAGGGTTTAGCATTAAAGTCCGGTGATCCAATTCATCCCAGTAATTCCATTGACTTCAACACTCAACATCACCAATGCAGCAAATTTTGAATGAAATGGGGATTGTGGATGGGGTGTGGGGAGATGAGTTAGAGAGACAGAAATCTGCTAGTAGTTTTGAATCCCTTCTATTGGTGGAGTGAATGGGAAGAGAGATAATGTGTGGAGTGTAGATGCCATCAGGAAGTATTTTAATAGCAAAAGAACAACAGCCTCAGCCTCTCTAACTTACATGAGTGTTTTCTAACTTCTCCTGCCTTAGGTAAGTTGGTTTATACCTCTCCTAAGCAGTGGTGCAAGTAGAAATCATTTCTTGCCAGTACTACACCCATGCGAGGGACACAAGGGGGGGGGCACGTGACCTTGCCACATGACCCTCCACGTGACGCCTCCCTGCCCAGCCTGGGGCCCCCATGCTCTCCCCATTCCTTCCGACGCCCCACTTCTATATACAAACATCAACATGCTTAACTACTCACTTTCCCCCCAAATATGTAGCATTCAGTCTGTTTATATGGAATATAGGAGTTGGGTGAGCAGCCACTTCGGCATATGTATGACTTATTAAAAGACAAATTTTAAGTAGAACTGTATCCTAAACTGCTTTATGGTATTGTACCCAAACATTGCATTTCAGTGGGGGATTCAACTTCCTTTATAAGAACAGTACTCACTAAAAATTTCTTGCCGGTACTGCGTAGTGAAAGGCACCGCCCTACTTGCACTCCTGCTCCTAAGTATGAATAGTATTGCTCCTTGAAGATCTCCACAGGCAGTTTTTTTACCTTTTATTCTTTACTCTCTGTAGCAAGGGGCCCGAACCAAAACTCCGGATCTAAACATCCCAAATTTGGAGTAAGTATGAATCAAGATAGGAATGTCCTGGCAAGTCCTTACTTTTGTAGTGAGTCAACCCAAACCCCCAATCTGAATACACAACAACTTTGGAGAACATTTGACTCTAGATCCAGGTTTCAGCTCAGGCCCCATTCTCTTTTCTTGGTCTGGTTTCCTCTCCATCGTCCTTGTTTGTTTTCTCTCACCTTTCCTGGCCACCAGTGTGGCTGATTGGAAGAAGAGATGCATTTTGTCTTGGCACGAAGGGCTTGATTGATATCAGCTGGTTTTGCTTGACATACAAGTAATGTAGTACAGGAAGGGAATATAATCCACTGTGACAGATATGGGAATTTCCTGCAGTATCCAGGGGCGCCATTTCATATTTGGGGGGTGGAGGGGGCAACGTTAACCATGATTCCAAAGGCTACTTGGGCACCTGAAAACTCTTGGTTTTTTTTGCAGATAATAACTTAGATACAGTGCTCCTGTCAGATAATAATTTCTAATTCCTAAATAAATAAAGAAAATTAAATAAATATTAGACCCACTCAGCTCTAATACTTGTTCAGACATCTTGTGTCAATCCACTTAAGGGACACTGATTAGGTTTAAAAAATTAATGTATATTCTTACTTTGTTACGAACTCTTGAATACAACAATTGAAACAATTGTAGAAAAACCTAGATTATTTTCTATCACTTTTTTGCAGTTCATTAATCTTGGAATAGATCATTTAACTTTTGGAAACATCCTATTAGGGCAAGGCCCGGTAAGTTTATACTTCACCTGCTTGGGGCTCTACGGGTTTTACTCCACTACAAATAATACACTATAAAATGACTTTAAACAGGAGTGAAACTGACACTTTCAAGTCACTTTCATAGTATTGCCAACCCCAAATGTTCAAAAATCAAGAATCAGGCTCACCAACGGGAGCTGGGGAGGGTGGTGCCTGCGAGCAAGAGCCACGTGGAGCCACTCGTGCGCCTCCACCTAGGAGCCGGACCTGCTGCTGGCTGCTTCTGGGACGCAATGCAATCCGCGGTGCCAGGACAGGCAGGAAGCCTGCCTTAGCACCCCCACTACGCTGCTGACCAGGAGCTGCCCAAGGTAAGCCCACACTCCAACCCTGCACCCCAATCCCCTGCCCCAGCCCTGAGGCCCCCCAAACCCGGAGCTCTTTCCTGCACCCCAAACCCTTCATCCCCAACCCCAGCCCAGAGCCTAAACCCCCAGCCCTGACCCCCTCCCATACCCCAGCCCTAGCCCAGAGCCCCCTCCCACACCCTGAAACCCTCATTCTCGGCCCCAGCCTGCAGCCCTCACCCCTGCATCCCAACCCTCTGCCCCAGCCCTAAGCCCCTCCCAAACCACAAACCCCTCATCCCCAGCTCCGTTGGGTCGCAGGCATCAACAATTTTCTTCAATTAGGTCACCAGAAATTTTTTTCGAAAATCACCCCCTTAGGGACAAAGTTTCAAAGGTTTTTAGGCACTCAAAAATGCAGCTACGCATCTAGTGAGGTTTACAAAGCACCTAGCCTTCTAGGCACTTTTGAAAATCCCATTAGATGCCTAAATACCTTTGAAAATCCGGCTGTTAATCTCTCTGTGCCTCAGTGCCCCATCTGTACAATGGGGATAACAGCACTGCTCTACCTCACCAAGGGGTTGTGATGTGAGGGGCTCAGATACTACAGTGATGGGGCCACATAAGTACCAGAGGTAGAGTGGGAACTTCTCTATACCACTGCTAGCCCTTCCCTGGGTTTTGGCCCCTTCTTTTCACTTATGCCCTTCATATCTTCCTCTTTTCTGAAAGTAACCTTGGCATAGAAGGCTTGGCTGTATTTCTTATAAGCCCCCTGCGTTCTCTCTTCAGCCACACAGTTAAGCTGACTTAACCTCCAGTGCAGACAGCGCTACTGCCTCTCCTGAAGGTGGATTAGCTGTGCCAATGGGAGAATCCTCCTGTCAGCGTAGGCAATGTCTATACTGAAGCGCTACAATGGTGCAGCTGCCGCTGTGCGTCTGAAGCATTTTAAGTGTAGT